>NC_090448.1:289619130-289922160 GCF_031143425.1 Pleurodeles waltl | reverse complement strand
AGGAGACGATGGCAACGGTACAGGCCAACTTTCAGAAGACCCAGCGGCTGCAGGAGGAACATTATCTGGGGATCAGGCAGGAACTGAAGTCCATTAACACCACCCTGGTCACCATTGTAGGGGTGCTGAAGGACCTGGTCAACACCAGGTGGGACACTGTGGCACAACAAGGGGCCCCTGACACTAGCCTGGATGATGAACAGCCCTCCACCTCCGCCGGCACTAATGGACAGGAGGCACCGCCACAGGACCACGACACCAGCACCCCACCCCCTGCAGATGGAGAGCCACCCGCAAACGGTCTCTGAGATCCAGGAACAAGACAGAGAACATTGCCAAGACCCCCACCAGGAAATGAGACCCCCCTGAATGTCACCCTTCTGTCCCACTTTGTCACCCTGTCCAACCATCAACTGCCCTTGCTCCACTTCCTATGCCCCTTTGGACAATGCACCTGTGAAACAAATAGAGTGGACTTTGCCATGGACATTCCTCCACCATCACCCCTGCCCCTTTTACAACCCCCTCCACTTATTTGCACAGAAATAAATACACATTAATCACAAAACAATCTGGAGTCAGTCTGTGCTTTCACAAATGTGTAATTGCAATAACTATGAAATATAGCAATGTCAATTTAATTGTCCACATACCGATGAAACACAGCTGTGGGTCTTGAGGAAATATAGTAGAGGGCACAAAGTGGGACCCACATCTGTTAAATGGAAGGGCAAAGTGACAAGTCAGGGTCCATACACTGAGTGAAAATGACAGACTTCTGATAGCTCAAACAATAGTATGAGATGTGTGAGGCAGTGCCATCTTCTTACCTGTGTCTCACTGGAAGTATTGCTGGATAACGTTGTTTCTGTTGTCGATATCCTCTTCTTCTGCCTCCTCTTCTTCACTGTCCACAGGCTCCACAGCTGCCACAAAACCTCCAGCTGGACAATCCTCCTGCAGAAAAGGCACCTGTCGTCGCAAAGCCAGGTTGTGCAGCATACAGCAGGCCACGATGATCTGGCACACGTTCTTTGGTGAGTAGTAAAGAGAACCACCTGTCATATGGAGGCACTGGAACCTGGCCTTCAGGAGGCCAAGGTCCATTCGATCACCCTCCTAGTTTGCCCATGTGCCTCATTGTAGCGTTCCTCTGCCCTTGTCCTGGGATTTCTCACTGGGGTCAGTAGCCATGACAGGTTGGGGTACCCAGAGTCACCTGCAAATTTCGAGGGACAACTGTTAGACACACACTAACCCGTAGGGACAACCCCATACCCAGACAACTATTCACACTGTAAAGGATCCTTGTCCTTACCTATTAGCCACACATGGTGCCTCTGGAGTTGCCCCATCACATAAGGGATGCTGCTATTCCTCAGAATGTAAGCGTCATGCACTGAGCCAGGAAATTTGGCATTCACATGGGAGATGTACTTGTCGGCCAAACACACAATCTGCACATTCATCGAATGATAGCTTTTCCGGTTTCTGTACACCTGTTCACTCCTGCGTGGCGATACCAAGGCCACATGTGTCCCATCAATGGCACCTATGATGTTGGGGATATGTCCCAGGCATAGAAGTCACCTTTCACTGTAGGCAAATCCTCCACCTGAGGGAAAACGATGTAGCTGCGCATGTGTTTCAGCAGGACAGACAACACTCTGGACAACATGTTAGAGAACATTGGCTGGGACATCCCTGATGCAATGGCCACTGTTGTTTGAAAAGACCCACTTGCCAGGAAATGGAGTACTGACAGGACCTGCACTAGAGGGAGTATCCCTGTGGGATGGCGGATAGCTGACATCAGGTCTGGCTCCAACTGGGCACACAGTTCATGGATTGTTGCACGATCAAGTCTGTAGGTGACTATTACACAGGTGCATCTGTGCAGGGTCTGTACACTGGAGGATGACGCCATCTCATCATCTGGCCCAGCGGATGTGCCCTATGGAGGAGAATGGTGAGCAGAGGGTCATGTACCACATAGGTTGCACAAGGGTTTTTGCACTATTGTGATTAAATCGGTGTGTGGCGTTGTCTGTCCGTATTTGTGCCCAAATGTGCTGTGACGCAGTTAGGTGCCCTGCCATGTGCCACCTTGAAATGGCGGCTGCATGACCTGTAAGGAGGGACAAGGGGAAATGAGGTAACTGCGCTGGCGTTGTGCAGCTTTGCTGTAGGCGGTCGAAGACCGCCACGCAATTCAGCATTGGTTATCATTGATCCCTATGGGTTCCAGGAGCCAATGACGTTGTACGCCGGCGGTGACGGTACGCACTGTCGCGGACGTGACCGCTATTTTCTATTTGTTCACTCACTTGATATCTGACCTTCAACAGGAGAGGACCTACACTGCAAGTGCTGCTGTGACCTCAGTCTGGAAGCGACAATGGCTCGAATGTCTGGGGAAAGGGCCCCAGCCTTCACTGTGGAGGAGTTGGAGAGACTAGTGTATGTGCGTCAGGGCGAGGGTGGGAACGTGGGCCAATGAGTATGATGGTCCGGAAAGGTAAAGATCTTCCTTTTCCCCTGTACTATTCCTCTAGGTCAGTGCCCCCCAGAAGAAGGATATTTGGCGTGCCATCGCCAAGGACGTCTGGACCCTGGGGGTCCACCACAGACGGAGCACCCACTGCCGGAAAAGATGGGAGGACATTCGCCGCTGGAGCAAGAAGACGGCAGAGGCCCAGTTGGGGATGGCCTCCCAATCTGGGAGGGGTGCCTGTCGCACCATGACCCCCTGATGTTCTGGATCCTGGCGGTGGCGTATCCGGAGTTGGATGGGCGCTTGAGGGCATCACAGCAGCCACAAGGGGGTGAGTACAGTCACATTCTCCTGACTCTGCGCGCATTACGAGGTGTCTGAGTGGGGGAGGTGGGCAGTGGGTTCCCCTAGGCCAGGGCGAGCTTGGTAGGCAAGGTCCCTTGAGAGGCAGGTTCAGTGGAACCCCACTAGTGGTCAGTGCCATCTACACCTAGTCAAGTTCCTGTGACTTCCAGGTGTGCAGCATTCGGGCTTAGGCCTTGTACCCCATGGGCATGTGAATAATCTAGGAACAATAGGTGCATGGCATAGTGCAGAGGGCTGCTGTGTCTGTAGTGTCCGCCAACGGTAGTGGTGTTGCATGCACTGAACATGTCTTTCTTCTGTCTTCCCCCACCCTTTTTGTGGTCTCCCTGTCCTTGTGTGCAATAGCATCATCCGGCGGAGGAGCAGTGGCACCGGAGCAGGAGGGAGCTGCATCCCACTTGGCCCTGGAGGGCGAAACTAGGGAGTCAGAAGCCACCAGTGGAACGGAGGGTGAGGGGAGCTCCACGGCGAGGACACGAGGTGACAGCAGTGACAGCGACTCCTCCTCTGATGGGAGCTCCCTTGCGGTGGTGGGCGCCCCTCTGTGCCCTCCGCATCAACAGGTACAGCTGCCATCCCCCTTACCGGCCCAGCCCTCCCAGCAGCACGTGTCCTCTGCCCGCTCACCCAGGAGGGTGGGCATCTCCTTTGCCCCAGGCACCTCAGGCCCTGCCCCAGTCAGCCCTGCTGCCCTCAGTGAGGAGGCTATTGACCTCCTGTGATCCCTCACTGTTGGGCAGTCTACCATTGTGAATGCCATCCAGGGTGTTGAGAGGCATTTGCAACAAACAAATGCATACCTGGAGGGCATTCATTCTGGCCAGGCAGCCCAACAGAGAGCATTTCAGGCTCTGGACTCAGAATTGATGGCAGCCATTGTCCCTGTGTCCAGCCTCCCCCCTCCAACTTCCTCCACCCAGACCCAATCCCCTGTACCGCAGCCTATCCCAAGCACACCATCAGACCAGCATGCACACACCTCAACACACAAAAGTGGCTCGGGCAAACATAAGCACCACACATCCCACAGGCACTCGCACAAGCATCATATCCATGCAGACATACCAACATCCACTGCCTCCACTGTGTCCCCCTCCTCCACGTCTCCCTCCTCCCTCCCAGTCTCGTCCCCACTCACACCTGCATGCACTACATCTTCAGCCACTACCTCCATCACCAGCACACCCATCACCACACACCGCTCACATGCACTTACCACCCCCACTACCATTCACACATCCCCTGTGTCCTCTCCCAGTGTGTCAGTGAGCCCTCCTCCCAAATACACAAACGCAGGCACACACCCACCCAACAGCCATCCACCTCAGAACAGCCTCCAGCTCATGCACCTTCACCCAAATTCAGCAGACGTACACCTCGTACAACCCCTACCTCTTCCTCCACTCCCAAACCCCCTCCATCTACCCGTCCCAGTGTGTCTAAAAAAACATTCCTGGCTAATATTGACCTCTTCCCTACACCTCCCCCTGTCCGTCCCCTAGGGCCAGGCTTTCCAGGTTCCAACCCAGCACCTCAGCCACCACATCCCCAGGCACAGTGGTGCCAGCAACCGCGGGCTATTGGAGTGCGCCAACCATCAGGGCTGCCAGTGTGCCACGGAGCGAGGGCAAGGACATTCCGCCACCTGCCAAGATAAAAAAGTTGTCCCACATCCCAGAGGGAGAAGCAGAAAACACCTGCCACCAAGGGGTCAGGGAAAACTAAAGGGGATAGTGGCAAGACAGCTGCGCCATCATCAAAGGTGGGGAAGGGCCAGAAACTGAAGGGCAGATCAGGAGAGGGCATGGTGGCACCGACTGAGGGACCTGTGTCACACCTTCTTTCCACGTCGACGCCAACCTGTACGGCGGAGAAGACCGCCACCTGCACTGCCACCTGCACCGCACTGCACAGAGCCTGCTGCCACAGAGCCGGCAACCAGCACCGCTGCCACAGAGCCCGCCGCAAGCACCGCCGCCACAGAGCCCGCAACCAGCACCACTGCCACAGAGCCCGCCTCAAGCACCTCCGCCACAGAGCCCGCAACCAGCACCGCTGCCACAGAGCCCGTTGCAAGCACCGCCGCCACAGAGCCCGCAACCAGTACCGCTGCCACAGAGCCCGCCTCAAGCACCTCCACCACAGAGCCCGCAACCAGCACCGCTGCCACAGAGCCCGCAACCAGTACCGCTGCCACAGAGCCCGCCGCAAGCACCACCGCCACAGAGCCCAAAACCAGCACCGCTGCCACAGAACCTGCCGCAAGCACCGCCGCCACAGAGCCCGCAACCAGCACCGCTGCCACAGAGCCCGCCGCAAGGACCGCCCCGACTGACACCTCCGCAAGCACCGCCGCGACTGACACGGCCGCAAGCACCGCCAGCGGCCCTGCTACATCCTGAGCCAGTGGTACCACTGCAAACATGGCTGCCATCCCCAGTGGTCAGCCGTCTGAGGCTGGTGGTGAGCTCCAGGAGCCTGGGCAGCTTCCATGAAGCATCACTTTCAGTAGAGAAAGACATCCACTACCTCTGTCCTTGGCAGGATGAAACACTCTGGGCACAAAGCCCCCTCCAGAGCCAGTGGAGTATCACATCCACTACCTCTGTCCTTGGCAGGATGAAGCACTCTGGGCACAAAGCCCCCTCCAGAACCAGTGGAGAGATACATCCACTACCTCTGTCCTTGGCAGGATGAAGCACTCTGGGCACAAAGCCCCCTCCAGAACCAGTGGAGTATCACATCCACTACCTCTGTCCTTGGCAGGATGAAGCACTCTGGGCACAAAGCCCCCTCTAGAACCAGTGGAGAGATACATCCCCTACCTCTGTCCTTGGCAGGATGAAGCACTCTGGGCACAAAGCCCCCTCCAGAACCAGTGGAGTATTACATCCACTACCTCTGTCCTTGGCAGGATGAAGCACTCTGGGCAAAAAGATCCCTCCAGAACCAGTGGAGTATCACATCCACTACCTCTGTCATTGGGAGGATGAAGCACTCTGGGCACAAAGCCCCCTCCGGAACCAGTGGAGTACCACATCCACTACCTCTGTTCTTGGCAGGATGAAGCACTCTGGGCACAAAGCCCCCTCTAGAACCAGTGGAGACTGTCATCCACTTGTGAGACTGTGGCTTTGAGCTCCCCAGGATAAAGCAGTGGGCAACCCACCCACTGAAAAGACTTGTGAGACTGTGGCTTTGCACTCCCCAGGATAACGCAATGGGCAACCCACCTGCTGAAAAGACTCGTGAGACTGTGGCTTTGCACTCCCCAAGATAAAGCAGTGGGCAAACCACCCACTGAAAAGACTTGAGATACTGTGGCTTTGCACTCCCCAGGATACATCAATGGGCATGGAGCCCCCTCGTGGAGCAGTGGCGTTGTGCGTTCATCAGGCTGAGGTGCCCCCTCTCACCTCCCCCTGAGGTGCCTGTTTCATTTCGATCTGATGCCCCTGCAGTGTGTACTCCGTTTCCAGTCGGGTATCTAATCTAGTGTGGGCCTCGCCCATGCATTTTGGGCCCAGTGGTCCATGGACAATGATTGGCGCACTATCTGGACGTGTGCAGTTGGTGTACATAACTGTATATACTGGATTTTGAGTTTTAACTACTGGACTTTTATTGATTACAATAGTTCAAATCATTTCCTTTTTTCTTTGCGTCATTCAGGAGGGGGTGGGGGGTGTAAATGTAATGTTGCAGCATGTATTTGTGTGTATGGTGTTGGGGGTGAGGGTGGGGGTTTTGCGTGTGTGTGTCACTCTCTTTTCCCTCCCCCCTCCCCGGTGTTGTAGGTGAAGTAATCACTGTGGTCATCGCTGTCGTCATTGGAGCTCCTGATAGAGGAGCAGGAAGACCATCGCCGTAAGGATCTGCAGTTCTGGCTCCATGGCGTCCTGTTTCCTCGTGGGGTGTTGAGAGGTGAGAGATTTCCCTTCTCTGTACTGTTTCTGCCGCGTTTTTATTCACGTTGGTTCCGCCCTGGAAAAGGTGGCGGATTGCCGGGTTGTGATAGGGTGGGCGGTACATTGTCTTCCGCCTGTCTGTTGGTGGTTACCGCCGCGCTGTTTGTACCGCTGTGGCTGTCGGAGTGTTAAAGTGGCTGTCTATGTTGGCGGTTTCCGCCGTGGTCGTGATTCAATTTTTTTTTCCGCCGGCCTGTTGGTGGTATTACTGCCGCTATAACACCGCCCGCCAGGGTTGAAATGAGGGCCTAAGTCCTGTTTGCTTAGCCAAATCCATTTACAGCAGTGGCCATGAGTTACTCCACTGTAAGATATTACAGGCCATCAGGTGACCCAAAATGTTTGAACTATCATAGCACCCAGAAAGTCTTTTGCTTCAGTTCTCAACACGCATATTAAAGATTCATTCTATCCCTACTTCACCACTGTACAGAGAATAAAAAAACATCAATTCTATCTGTAAGAAGTATTTTCAAATAGCTATTTTAAATTACGCTTCCTGAATGCAGTTTTCTCCTTGATCCTTAGAAGCACACTCTTTGGGAGATGGTACACAATGTGTTGTCAGCCTTGCCAAATGCATAACTCCTTCACTTAGACTGCGCATGATGATCAGGATGCTGTAAAGTATGTCCTACATTTATAAATGGACACTACAAATGCTATTGCTTTTGCTATGGGTACTAGCATTGTTCTTAGACAACATGCCTGCTTGTGTTGAACTTGATTCTCAGGGCACATCTACCTTAATGGGCATGCCATTTGATGGATCTAGGCTCTTTGTAAAGAAGACAGATACAGACTTGTAGAAATGCAAAAGCGGCAGAGCTGCTCCCCATTCACTAGGGTTACTCTTACCAGTGCTCCAGTTCCAGCAACAATACAAGAAGTTCAGGTGACACTTAAGGGGTCTGGTGTCTTTCCAGTGACACTGACTTTTTATTGTGAGATAAGTAGCGCAGGTGCCAAGAGACAAGGTTAACCGCAATATCAACACTCCTCATCCTCTTTTGCATCCAGCAATGCTGCCAAGTCACTTTAGTTAACCTCTGATCTCACGCTGAGAACAGTAGGTGGCGGAGTCAAACCTTACCTGCCCTTACTGGTGCTTCATCACATCAGACCAGTGGTCCATTCCGACTATCCACGTTGGTTATGCCTTTCCATTTCAGAATGCACCTCTTCTTATTCCTCAAGTCTCAGGTAGTGGTAGATTATACCACAATTCTACCAAAGGAAATAAGGAAGTTGCTCACCAGAAAGGTGATCAAATTGATATCAGAGGTAGAGAGAGGATTGGAGCGCTATCCATGGTAATTTCTGGTCCTGAGGAAAGATGGGGTTCTAAAACTGTTTCTAGATCTTAGACTGTTGAACCCCTTTCTCAAAAAGATAATTCAGAATGATAACATTTGCTCAGGTTCAGGAAGCTTTGGATCCTGAGGACTCAATTGAGTCCCTGGAACTGTGTGACACATATTTTTGTGTGCGAGTCCTGTAGTTCATTAGGAAGTATTTCTACTTTGTGGTGAAGTCAGATGACTCTGAAAAAACGTACTACCCTTCGGACTTACATGAGCCCCTTGGGTCTTTACAAAGATCATGCTGGAGGTTGCAGAACATAGTTTCACTTTGGGGATATATATATTTCTGTATCTAGATGTGGCTGCTGAAGGCGTGCTCACCTTAGCTATTTTTAGACCACCTAAGAGTGATGGTGCCATTACCGTCTATCCTGGAGTTTTCCATCACTGACCCCAATTGTATCTCAAGTCAGTGCAGAGGATTCCCTTTATTGAGAACGTTCTGGGTAGGCCTTCCTGCCCACGTAATGGGTCCAGAACGTTCAGGTTATGATCCAGATGTTTCAAGCAAGAGCTTCTGTTTCAGCCTTAATGGCAGGTTGGGCTCATGGCATTGTGCAACTTGATGGTGGCTCATGCCCTTTGTTATAAACAGGGCCTTCAATAGAATTTGTGACTGCAGTGTTCCCAGCACTAGGAATGCCTCAGGACCTTTGGGGGTGGATGACTAATGCCTGGATAAGGTGACAGATCTATGTTTTCAGAAAGAGCAAACCCAAAACATATATATTCTTGAGTTTCAAACCACACTGTTGGCCATAAAGGCCTTTCTGTCTGCCCTCAAGGGCAGGTCGATACAGGTGCTAACGGACAACATGAGATACTGCAACAAGTAGTGCAATCTGACTGGTGGCTCTGAGGCTTTGATTGGCACTTCACTTGATTTTCCTGATGGTCAGTCACCTACCAGGATCTCTCAACATCAAGGCAGACAAGCTCAGCAAGCATCATCTTGCTAATCATGAGTGGCGACTTCTCCTGGAGGTGGCATGGACTATCTTTGACCAATTAGGCATTCCCTTTTAGACCTCTCACTACCTCTGAATATGCAAATTTTTGAGGCTTTTACAGCCTGAAGGGTTCTTCTCATGGTTTTCTAAGAGACGCTGTATACTTTCATTGGGACTCAGTGAAGGCTCCTCCGCTATGGCAGAGTGTCGCCCCCTCGCTCCCTCGCCCCCTCACCAGCAGCAGCTGCAAACCTTAACATTTTATTATCGTATAATTTTTAAAGGGGAGGGGCCATGGGGGGCTGAAAGCCTTAGAGGGGAGCGCACAGCACTCCCCTCAGTGCACATGTATGTTTGGCCGGCCGACTCGGGCTGGCCAAACACACATGCGCACAGGTCTCTTTCTAACCTGTCACTGTGTTGGTGAGTTGGAGAGCAGGCAGAGGCTCCCACTCTGCCTCGGAGCACCCAGCTCGGGCGTTTAAGAAAATGTGGAGAAGCTGTCACATGGACAGGGCAGTTTATGGGTATGATCAAATTGGCCAGCTGGAAAACAAAGGTAGCTTCTAATAGAGCCTATTCAAAATTTCGCTAGCAGAGCTCTTTCCCAGGGATTCCGTGCTAGTGACAGGTAGGGCTCTGGCCCATCATTGTTTTCAATGATCAGATAGTCTGTTAATGTGGTATTACCCATGGCATTGTTTTCTCTGATACCCTCGGCACCCAGGACATATTGCTCTCTCATATCACCATGCTCTCTCTTGGTCATGGCCTGAGAGGAGAAATACAATGCAGGTCTGCCCAAGGAGTTTGCCAAGCACTTAATGTGGACAAGCGACAAGATCTTGTGACTGAACTCACAACTTAAACAATCTTCAATTACATCTCGGTTGAGAGACGTAAATTTGTTGCTCCATACTTCCAACCATAGGAGCCTAGGGGCAAATCTAATTCCAACCTCCCCATACGCTAACTTAATCTCTTCATGGATAAATGAGCTGGAGGTTCCCTGGGCCAATCCAAACAGCCTGAAGAAACGATTCTCCTCATGCTGCAGTTAGTGCAATTACGATACCCCCATATGCCAACCTCATAGGTCAACACGGGAAGACATTTTAACTTATACACTTACAGCAGAGGCAGACTGGGTTTGCTGCCTACACTGAAAGTAATGATAAACATGACACATCATGACTGGTTAAAACACATGCAGTCATTAGTGAGGCAAGATGCCCAGCTTTTCCGCACATCAAACGTTATCCCTAAATAAGGAAACTCGCTGACCTTCCCAATTGATTTAGCCTTGATAACGATCGGCCTCACTTTGCTAGTCTGCCTAACACACATTATATAATGAGATATGGAGTGTTTTAGAGGAGACGGTATCCCTATACTCAGGCATTATTCATTTGCCCATGGTGTTATAAGGGAAAGGTAGATCAAAGTTCCCAAATAGGCAAACTCACCACATCCTGGTGGAGAAACCAAAACCCAAGGGGGTGGCCCAGTCTCTTCTGGGCACAGATGGGATACAGCTGCAGAGTCAAACGCTCCTCACCCTGGTATCTCGCGATTCCTGGTGTGTGGTGCTTCTAGGACCTGGAGTCTCCTATAAAAAGACATACAGTGTTTTGCCCGGCAGGCGTGAGTGCAGTGCTCTGTAGCGCCTCCAGGAGTCAAGCGCTCCTCATCCTTGCAGCTGGCGCCTCCTGGTGGGTGGCGCTTCTGGGACCTGGAGTCCCCTATAAAGGCAGCAACAATAAGCACAGAGTCTCTCGCCATGGGAGTGAACTCAGTGCTTTGTAGTGCCTCCAGGAGTCATGCACTCCTCCCCCGGCAGCTGGCGGTAGCATTTAATTTACAGGCCATGAGTGCATGTACTTCCACTTCACTAGGGTCTTACCAGTAAATTGAATGTGCCAATTGAGTGTAAGTCAATTTAACAATGTTCAAAGGAGAAAACACAAGCACTTCTTAGAAGTGGTAACGTGCACAGAGTCCCAAGGCCAAAAAACACAGGTTTAGAAAACAGGAGGGGTGAAGGCAAAACGTTTGGATGTGACTTTGCAGAGGACATCCGGCCTAACATGAACCCCCTCCAGCCAAAAGCCAGGGTAGACTAATCAATACCTTGATGGACTTCCCTGCATGGACGATAGAACATTGACATTTGGCCTCTTCTACATTGGTGCTTGTCAGTTATATGCCCCTCTGAACTCAGTTGAATCCCCCTGTTACTACTCTCCTGACACACTGAACTAAACATTTGGGGAACACCTCTCCTCATCTGTGGACCCCATCAGTTGAAGCACCTAACCTTAACTTGCACATAGATGCATCCCATTAGGCAAAAAAGTACCACCATGGGCAACAAAATGATATGCCCATTCTTCCGCTTGGATCAGACTTCTGTCCCCAACCCAAAGAAAACACTGTCCATAAGGAGACCAAGCAGCAGATGTCATTGACAGCGGTCAGTGTCGAGCAAGATCCCGGGCCATTCTGATATATCTGACCTTTAAGGTTTCTCAGACAACGGCCCATGGGTGATAGCCACAGAATGGCTACTCAGTCCAGAGTCTGTACCTTCAAGCTGAGCAGGTGCCTGGCAAGCCAGGAACCCCAGGGTTGAACCACCACCCACCTCAATTGAGACACACTCTGTGTCATGCAGGGGTTTGCCTGGTGCAGGCCTCTAGCCCTTTGTCTCTGTGACAGTGTAGGAAGGAGCACCTCCAGGTCGGAAGGGCCTCACCAGGGTTAGTCTTGGGGTGCTCTGTTTTCAAAGCTGGCAATCCCTGATCAACTGGCCCTCCCACTGTGGACTGTTTCCATCTCCTGCCTCTCCACCTGGGCCTCTCACTCTCCCTGTGTAAGTAGCACTCCCAATAAACAGATCTTCCAGGGTGCTCTGGGGGCAGCCCCTCCCAGCTCTTTTAATAACAGGGGTAACCCATTTCATAGAATGTAGTCGGTGGGCATCTGGAGACTAACTATGACCCCCCTAAGGGCAACTTCCCTACCTTATTCTAGGGGCATCAGATCCACAGGGCAGACAAAGTCTTGCCCAAGGGCCAGACTCACCCTACAGTGTACTGATCTGGAGAAGCCAACCTTTCCACCACCATGGCTGGCTGGCACCAAAATCCCCCAGTGCAGTGACAGGGATCCCATTAACTGTGATCTTATGGAAATGATGACTCCCACCCTCAGGTATCACAAATCTACCCTCTGAGTCTATCTCCTAACTAAGGGAGAGCAGGTCATGTCATAACACCTTTCCTGGGGACTAGTTCCTCCCTAAGACCACATTGGCCACCTCTGTAGAATTCCCACCAGTGGATGGTTTCTTAGGATAGGCAGAGTCCCCTTGCTGGTGTCCTAACTGGGAACAGTCAAAGCAGTGTGGTTTGAAATGGGGCACCCTGGGCTAGCGCCCACCAGAACCTCCCCCTGTTTTTAAGAAGGGGCGTGGGAACCCTTTCCCCTACCTTACTCTGCAGTTTGGTCTGCGTCACCCTGGACCACACACTCACTCTGCTGGGGCAACCTGAACCACCCTTCTTGGGGTTACTCTCAAGTACCTTCTTCGGTAACCTGCTACTAATCCAGATGCCTCCCTACTTTGCGAGCACTCTGGGTCAGTTAGCTTGCTGTCAATCAGGTGTTAGTGCAACTCCGTATTGCAAGTACTGAGCATTGCTCTCTCAAAATCAGGTTGTATAGACCATTGAAATATCTCATTTTACTGCCCCTCACTCAACTACACAATGTCTCGCTGAATTAGTCCAAGAAGTCCACCCAAGACTGGTTTGAGAGTTTCTGACTAAATATCATGCGCTACATTTCTGGCCTAGCATTTGGTGACAAAAATGGCCTTCATGGGGGCATACTTTATCTGGTTCCCACCCTCTAGTGTAACTAGGGTGTCCCTCCTCACTGTGGGCATGTGTTTCCACAACCTGCCTCCCAATCATACTCTGGGACCCTGGGCATCCTCGGGGGGGCTACCTCCTGTGCAAAAGAAGCACATCATCATCCAACACATAGTCGAGCACCAGGTCTTGTGGAATGCAGACTTTCACTTCTCCAGTGGAAACTGAATTATGCTGCTACCATTGTTGCTGGGCTCTGAGGCATTTTTTGCTTTTGTGTTCTACTCCTTCGGACTTATCTCATGAGCTATTCTCTTCTCCTCCAGGGCCCTCTGAGCAGCTGCTTACTCCATTTTTGGTTTGGCCTTCTGAAACCTGAACTCCGTTTCCACTTTTCTGTCTACCAGTTCCTCTGGGGATAGGCTGTGGGCTGAAATTTCTTGCCTTGGACTGACCTGGCAGGGAAGTCCACTCCTGTGGGCCCTCTTCTTTCCTCTAGGGACACATTAAAGGGGTTGTCATCTTCTTCCTTTGAATGTTTTCCTCCTGCCCTTCCTCATAGTCCACCTCCTCTTCCTCTGTGGCCTGTTACTGGTGGGCCACCCATCAGGCCCTGAGGGCTTTCTGGAGCTCTTTGTTGCTGACAGCCCCCTCTCCATGCAGAATACCTTGCGCTCAGCCACAGTGTAGCTCTCTGGATTACTGAGCTCAAACTCCATGCTTGCAGCAGGCAGAGTCACAGATTCACAAAGTCAGGGGGAATAGAAGTGGATTTAGAAAAATCAAAAGAGGTCAATCAAGGAAAATTTGAAAATAGACTGAATTATTTGTATGTGATTGCAGTATTACACAAAATCATTAAATGGCACTGTACACACACAACTACTGGATACCACCACTGATCACCAATGTGAGAAATTGGGTTTTTATTTGGAGGGGTTGTTTGCCCTTTTCAAGCAACAACCACAATCCTTGTCAGGGTGAACCACAAAAGTCACTAAATTTACCTGCGCTTACCCCTCTGGTAGCTTGGCACAAAACAGTCAGGCTTATCTCCTGTACCACACGGCCAGTAATAAAGTGAAAACACAACACAAGAAAAATCAAAAACCAATTTTGAAAAATAAAGTATTAATCCAATGAGGAGAACCTTAGGTATGAGATTTCAAAGATTTAAGGTAAGTATAGCGTCTAAAAGCACAAAGCGCCACTCGCAGTCATCTGGTCATGAGAGACTGGTTGTTACTCACAAGTTCAGGCTGACTATGATGGAGCGCGGGTGGATGAAAGGACCAGGTGAGTCTCGATGAAAGAGTTACTTTCTCAAAGTCTGCCACGAAGAGTCCAGCTTTCTGTGGAGGAAGCTGCAAGGATGTTTTGTGGCTCACCCTGACAAGAATTGTGGTTGTTGCTTAAAAAGGATGAGCACCCCCTCATCCGAGAACCCAATTCCTCACAATTATATTAGTAATGATCATGTATGTAGCACATAGCACAAACTAAATTGCTTCTTGGCATTTAATGATATGTACTGTTAGTCCTTGGAAAGTGCTTAATGCAGACTTGGCTGCCTTAAAGCTTCGGCGCGGGGAGTGTGGATTAAAGGAGGGTTGTAGGAAGAAGAAATGAGGCAGAAACTTGTGAATAGAAAGAACTGCTACAAAACTACTGCATGACCAGCAGGTGGAATAAAGCTGCCTAATAGGTAGGCAATAAATATTAATTAATGCATGCAGAGGATAGATGAGTGATCTCCATTTGGTTGGGTGCAATACATCCCAGGAGAGGGTTGTGTGTCGGATGGAATAGGCCCAATTTGTAAGGCATTAAACATCCTTGGGGAGGACTGTGTACAGGACTGTGCACGAAAACCCAATCAATATACACCAGGTGCCTTATGCGAGAGGTATGCAAAATCATATTTGCTATTCTCTAGGCACGAGATGCCCTACAGTAGGTGTGCGTGTATATGTTCAGGTAGACTGTGTATGTTCAGGTTGACAACATACATGTTCAGGAAGACGATACCTGTTCTATAGAACTTTTCTTGTTTCTGTGAGGTGATAAAGTTGAGCAACAGCTTCAAATCTTTACTGTATCTTGATTGGTAAGCTTTGTGATCAGTGCGGGTGTTTTTTGTTGGAGTGCTTTCATCCTTTATAAAATGTCCTTTTAATGGAAAGCTTTTTGGTGAAGCCTTTTGTGTTTTTGCATACTGTACTTCTCTCATAGGTCCGCATGCATAATGTCCCTACTTCGTGCCACATACGTAGACTACAGGGTTGTCCAAGACAATTTGCTGTTCTAGACAAAAATACTACGATACTCGGATTTAAACTGCCCCTTGCCAACAGATACACGAGCAAACCATTTCCACCCAATGTAACTTACATCTATCTCTTTCATACTTATAGGAACAGGAGAACTAAGAACTCACTCCAAGTGAAACTTATTAAACTAAGTCTTCCTTGATTGGCCCAGTAAAATGCAATTCTCACTGGTACTGGCTAAATACAATGTTCCTCGTAAACAATACCTTTTCACTGACACTGAGTAAGTTAAATGTGCTCCTTAAACATTCACTTTTCACTAGTGCTGAGTGAATAAAATGTGCTACCTGTACTTGTTTTTCACAAAACTTTTATTGTTTTGCTTGTTAAACCCGAGGGATTCCACACAAGTTTATTTCCTTTAAAAACATGCACTGACAAAGCCAGTAGTAGGTCGTGCTTGCAGTTAGATTAATGAAAAAAAGCATTAAAGAAAGGGCTGCTGTAGAGAAAAAGCAAAACAAAAAAGAGTCATTTATGTGTATAGTGCATCTGTGTGATAATTTAGTGTACTTTTAATATGTAAAATACTCCCTTGCACATTGCAATGCAAGCCCTATACAGGAGGTGGAATGATACGTGAAACAGCCAATAGCATTTGATGAGGGAATAATGGTATTTTCGATGGGACCAACATTTAAAGAAAGATTTTGCATCCCCTATCTTCCTGCCGCTTGTATATGTTCCAAAGGAGGGAGACGTTTGGTCAAGACCCCTTGTCATGTCACTTGAACCATTCTGTGTCTGTTCTCTGAGGTCCTTCTCAATCATTTGAGGTTGTTGTTTGTAGAATATTTGCCTGTTATGTTTTAATGTTGTTGGCATTTGTACATCACAGATGGCCTAACATCGTTGTCGGCTGTCTGGGGGTGGCTTCTGCCAGGGTTTCTGTTGCAAGCATGAGTGTGAGTCATCCTGTGCTGATTTGTTTGAGGTATTTTGTGCTGATCTATTTCTAGCTGGGTCGCTAAATTGTGTGCGATGATATGTGGGTGTATGGTTTTGCTGTCCGAGAGGTCTGCCGCGGGACATTCACCAGTTGCTTAGGCAGGTAAAACGCACTTTGCCCAACGATTATAAAGAATGTGGGCCTGTGCTTACTGGTGGTGTGGATGTTTGTGCGTGGTGTATGTTACTAGCAATAACTGTTATAGCATACTAAACAGCATATGGGGGCTCTGTGCGATGCACTGTTAGATGTTCGTGTATTTTCATTGTGGCAAGTATTTATATTTCTCCAATTGGGTTTACCTACATATAGGAATCAAGCCAGAAGGGCAACATAGCTCTATACGTGTTTGTGCCTTTTCAAGGCAAGAATACGGCCTGCTGTTATACATTTACACGATTACAACATGAAACACAATCATGGTTGATGACGTAAGACGAACCTATGAAACCTTTTGAAGGAGCAGATTGTGCTTCTTTCTCTCTTATATGACAGCTATGATAGTTGAACTAGAGCAGTGGTTACCAACCTTTCGACTTCTGTGGACTTTATCATTATTGGAACCCAGGGACCCCCACTGAAACATTATTGGAATCAGGGGACCCCCCCACTGAGTCATTAGTTTAAGATGGGGACCCAGGCCTAAACATTGTCGATGATTGAATTGCAAAACAATACACAAAAAATACAGAAACAAGCATTCCATCAAACACACACGCAAATAATAACATGTTTTATTTAATTTGCAAACAAATAAAATAAAAAATGTAAAATTTTAATTGGAAGGTTGGAGTTTTTCTAAATTCCAATTAAGCTACACATTATCCATACTATATTCTGTTTGCTGCACCTGCAATGCTTCTACAAATCAATCTGAGGATACTAATGTAATATTTAGTCTCCAATTTCAAATTCCATGACATTTACAAGATGTTTTAACATTTTCAATTGCACATTTAGACAGGCGCGGGCTACTCCGCTAGGGCGAAGGATTGTCACCCCCTCCAGCATCAACAGCTGCAAACCTTTTACTACAAAACTATAATAAACTGTGTTTAATATAGTTTTGTAGTAAAAGGGGTGGGGCCACAGACTGTGACGAGCATTGAGGGGAGTGCAGTGCACTCCCCTCAATGTGCATGTATGTTTGGGGGCTGTCTTGGGCCGGCCAAACACACATGCTCACGAGGCTCCCAGTCTGTATGGGAGCGCCGTTGCTGGGCACTCCCTGCCAATCATAATGCTGCTCTGAGCAGTGTCAGGATTGGCCGTAGGGGAGCCAGGGGAGCTGTGCGGTGGTGGCGGTGGTGGCGGCGGTGGCGACGTTCCAGGTACGTTTAAAAAAAATAATTATTTCCCTCTCACCCTCCCTGCATGCGCCGCCCCTAAAAAGCACATTGAGGCACTCCTGCATTTCGCCACTATATTTATACATACACTTTATTAATCTGTTAATATTAGTTAATTTTGAAAGCAGTCACGGACCCCCTGAGAAGGCTTCGCTGACCCCTTTCTTTGCTTATATTAGATGGACAGCCATAGTTTTATTGAGGGGTGTCATACTTCTTGCTCTCTGGTACCTTTAATCCGGGATTCTCCAACTTATTGATCACAAGCTACTATTAGCTCTCAGACTGTCTTGGTGTAGCTCACTGCTAGTCACTGCGTCCTGCGAGTTCAGGACTATTTCAACTACTAGCCTGCCAATGTTGTGCTTTAAAACCAGGGCCAGGCTGACAGCTCTGGAGCAGAATGCAGTCCACCCTCTAAGTTATAAAAACAAAGTTGAGCTGCTGCCTGGTAAGAAACTTGACAATAAAGATCTGATCAGAGCAGAGGCATCTCTGAAAACTGGAAAAGCATTGGTTCCTCAAACTTAATAACCTTCTGACAATGAGTTTTAGTCAGAGAAGCATTTCATTACTGTCATTGGCAATAAAATAATTGGATTTTAGACTACTTACAAAAATGCATTAATGAGGGCACTACTACATTTGATATTATTCAGTAAAAAAAAAACCTTTCTTACTTTCATTCTTTTTTTCTCTCATTGTTGCTATATCTGTCTGTTCTTCCAATCTTTCCTGTTTGCTTCAGCTTTCTCGCGCTCATTCTTACTTTTTTTTATTTATCCTGTTTTTTCTATCCTTCTATCCTTTGTTCCTTTTTTGCTTTCTCAATTTCTCCTTTTTCCTTGCTTCCTTCCTTCCTTCTGCCCTTTGTTCCTTCTATTTTTTCTTCTTTCCTGTTTTTCTTCTCTGAGCCTTGTCTACATTGCTTCTCTACCCCTCCTTCATTCAATTTAGAATCATAATACTAATCACTAACATGAGAATAAATTGCTAGGCCCCAAACTGTCACTGCTTGAATGTTTAAAAGCATGCTCTGAACTCTGTCTAACCCCATGCTGCATAACTTGCAAAATTTGCTAGGCTGGCACAACTTTTTAAAAACAAATGTTTCTTCTAAAACCTTTTCTTGACTTGCGAGATGACACAACTTTCCTCAAAAAACAATAGAACCAGTATTACTTACACCCTTACCCGCCTACTAAACTGCTTTGTAATGCACAGACATGTAGTAAAACTAACAACTACTAGTGCATTTGAAACACTAACATTACATGAATGATGAGAAAAGCTTAGGTGTTATACTTATGTATGTAAAATTGTTCTTGCAGAAGTGAAAGGCGCATGAGAAAGGACATAGAGAGAGTTGATAAATTGTTTCAGAATTGTATGGTAACTGTACGCACATGAGACAGATAACCGACCTACACTTTGTGTGACAGAGGCAAATAGAGTAGTGACAGATATCAGGACACTCTGGCCCTCATTTTGAGTTTGGCGGGCAGTGGAGGACGCCCACCAAACTCTTTAAAACAGAAAGCCAACACTCCGTTTTCCTGCTCGCTGGCCCTATTATGAGTTTCCTACTGGCCCAGCGGGAAACAGGCCACAACATTGACGCCGGCTTGTAATCGAGCCGGCAGCAATGCTGCGGTGCATGAGCACCCATCGCGCTTTTCACTGCCTGTAATTCAGGCAGTGAAAAGCATGACCGGCGGTCCATGGGGCCCCTGCACTGCCAATGCCAAGTGCAAGGGTAGTGCAGGGCACCCCGTCTCCGCCAGCCTTTGCAATGTGACGGAACCGCCATGCAAAAGCCGGCAGAGAGGGGCCACGTAATCCCCAGGGCAGCACTGCCCTGGTGGATTAAGACCACCGGTACTGCCAGGCTGTTGACTGGTGACAACCTGGTGGTGCTAGCGGTCAGACCGTGGCAGCTCAAACTCGGTCAGAATGTGGAGGCCGGACCGCTGCTTTGGGCCGGACCGCTACTTTGGGGCGGTCCGACCACCATTGGGAGTCTGAGAGTAAAGTATGTGTGTCACTGTGACTTGATGTTTTGATCAATAAACCTATATTGAGTCCTTTAAAATAAATATTTAAAACTACTAAAATTCTCTTTATTAACTCTAAAAGAACTAAATTGATAATTAAGTGATTGTTATTACAGCTTATGAAATCTCTTAAGCCACTTTCAGATAAAGATCTATACTGAGGGTCCAGTTAAAAGTAAGGTAAATATAGAAACGGCGATTGTGCACCCAGCAGTAATTTCTGATAGCAGAAGGAAGGTTTAGCGATAGTAAGAAAAATTAAGCTGCAACAGATCAAAAAGACGTTAGAAGATAGATGGGAGCCAGTAATGCTCCAAGCCAGACTTCGATGAGCGGATGAGGAAGTGGTTAATAGTGGTCGCAAGTGGCAGCTACTGAACCGAAGAAGGGACTAATTGGATGGACGTAAGCAATAATAGGGCTGTTGTGTCGATGAATATCGATTTTTTCTTTTGAATGATCGTTTTGTTCTAATATCGAAAGAGGTTATCAGGCTAAGAAGTAGTCTGAGATCCCGGGATAGATAGTAGAATTGTTTTGTCTGCTAAGGTGAAGTGTAAATCGTGGGATATCATCGATTACACAAAATTAGGGAATTTATGTCCTTTGTGTGGATGTACTAATAGGAATTGGTGATTGAGGAACCTGATGTGCAAAAGTAACTTGTTGCTGGTTGGATGATTTTTGCAGGCCGAGAATTCACTCGGGTGAATAGTGGATTCATTTTCTTGATAGATTGAAAACGCTATCTTTTGATTTCTTTAGGAGAAGCAGACAAATATTTAATAAACTTCTAGTGTATTTCTGTTGAGAAAGAAGAAAATTGTAAAGCAGGAGTAGCTGCTGCAGTAAGTAGGTTGTGACGTAGAAAGGTGTTGCACTGTTATTAGTTGGTTGGTGAAGGTTCGCGCTGTGATTGGTGGAAGATGTTCTGTTTCACATCATTGTAATTCACCTGAGTTTTGACAATAATAAAGATTTTAAAAACAATGAGGTTAGTAAGAGGAGATGTGGTGATTCCAGTTAGGGAGGGAGAAGAAATGCCTCCAGAGGGAACATCAGGTCACCATATGATGGTACAGAGGGGATTACATATATGTCTCTAACTCTAAGAATGGAGTAGAATTACAGAAAAAGAGGGTTAACTGAGTTTCCTGAGATGAGAAACCTTTAATTTGACAGCAATAAGGCATTTGAGAGAGAAGCTCTGTGATTTAAAACCACCCACTACACCCATCCAATTTGAAGCGTTATGTGAATGGGAGAGAATGGCTTTAAAACATGAAAGGCAAAGATATATTAGACAAACAAAAAGAGCAGTAAGAAATTGCGAAGATGCAGTTTTGGGCCAGAAAGCACATACTTGGAGAAAGACTATAGCTGAAGGGACGAGATTATACCCTATGCATATAAAGGAAGAACAGAAAAAACAGAGGAAAGAGGAACAACCACCTAGAAAGAAATGTAAGGGAGAAAGTAAAACACAGGAAGAAAAAAGACAGACACTGGCACTGATTCAGGGGATGCTATATTGGAGGAAAATCAACGCATCCTCCACCATATGTTGAATCCTCTGCATCCTCCTCTTCTTTCTTCTCTCAAGAATTTTTAACATTGTTAACAATTGTAACAATTGAAGAATTATAAAAAGTGCCCTAGATGAAGGGTAGGGGGGTTGAGCTATGAGCTAACGCGAGGGAAGAGAGAGGAGCGAGAGAGAGACAGAGGACCACTGTTCCTTGACCACTATTTCTTGCCATTTCTGCCGCCGTTGAAGCTGATAGATACAGTTGACTAGAGAGCATTATATGAACTATAGAGAGTCCAAGGAGAGACTATAGAGAGACCATATTAAGTGATTGTATTAGCCTAGGGAAATAGGATTGAGTATAGAAAATTTAATGAGAACTGTCCAGCTAGAGAGCTAATAGATACACCAGAGTCATTAATTCCATTGCAGAGATTGTATTAGGTCATATAGAGAGTTTATAAGTTGTTTCAGAATATCATGATATCTGTAAGTACATCAGACAGATAACCATTAGAATCCCATTTAATGTAATCGACTGAATGTTCTTTTCAAACTTTCCCAGACTAAGAGACAGTATTATACCAATGAACTACACTTTGTGTGACAGAGACGAATAGGGCAGGGACAGATATCAGGACACTCTTCATGTGTGCTTTTGTAGCTTGATGCTTTGATCAATACAACTATATTAATTCCTTTAAAATAAATACTTAAAACTACTAAACTCTCTTCATTGACTCTAAAGGAACTACATTGTTAATTAAGTGATTGTTATTGCAGCTTATAAAATTTCTTAAGCCACTCTCAGATAAATATCCATACTGAGGGTCCAGCTAAAAGTAAGTGAAATATAGAAAGGGAAATGGTCACCCAGCATCTCCCTCTTCTTTCTTCTCTCCTTCTTTAATTTTCTTTTCCATTATTTTCTTTCTTTGTTCTTGCGTTCCTTTCAAGCTCTCCTCTGTATTCCTTCTTTCCTTTTCTTCTTCATTTATACTCTCTGTCTTTTCTTTTCTTTATTTTCCCTTCTTTCCTTTCAATCTGTCTTCCATTCCTTCTTTCTGGTTTTCTCACCTTCAATTCTTTGTTCCTTATGCTCTTTCTCTCCTTCTTTTCTGTCTTTCTTTCCTCCCTCTCATTCAGTTTATCTTCCTTCCTTAATTTCTCCCCCTCTCTTTCTCTGTTTCTTCCTCGCTCTGTTCCTAACTTTCCCTCCTTCCTGCCTTCTTTAATTCCTTTCATATCCTTTCTTCCCATTGTTTTGCCCCTCCTTACTTTCTCTCATTTCTTTCTTTAAGAGTACCTAACTTCCTAAAGCTATCTCTTCATTTAGGAATGTGTGTTTCTTCACTGTCTTACAGGTATACCCACAGGCATCGCATACCTGTGAAAATATGGCTATTGGGAGCTCTATGAAGTCTGCATGTATCTATTCCTAATTGTCCTAGTTAAGGGTACAATGTGTATGTTAAAAGTAACTCTCAGATGTAGTAGTGTGTGTATGTGTGCATACCGGAGAGTACTTGGGTACCAAAAACTTTAGGAGGGCCTAGCCTATCAAATTTAAATCATTCCTACTGCCATTAAGTCAGGGCTAATTTCTTGACTTCAACCACTGCACTTAAGGGTAAACAGAGAGATTATGGAAGACTTTAATCCTTGCCCTCATGATTAGAGCAGTGTTATCATATGTATAGCATGATCAAGAGACCAAAAACTCCAATGCGACATTCACCCTTTGAAGGTAATTCATAAACAAAACGTAAGGAACAAAACTGGTCCACGGGCCCCACAAGTGAACCTTTTGTGATACATCTCTTATGCCCTGTAGTAGGACTTGGTGATCAATGTTTAGTTTAAGTTGCTTGGCATTTATGTACCCTTATCTAATCTTTATATAGTAGAAAGCACCTTAGGACGATTTTCAATGAATAGAAGTAGTTCTCACTACTGAACATATTAGAGACCCCAACTTTAATATTCATCAGCATTCAGAGACAGGCAGTTACTCCACTTTTGTCCTGTGTCATCCAGTAAACACACAAAAAGCAAAAATGTTCATCACTTCCACAATGGGATGCACCATCCAGCACTTTCCAGTTTCTTGTATCACATGGCAGAACATCAGCAGTCTAACCCTCAGTATCCTCTACATGTTATTGCATCTTTCATGTTACAGAATCACAACAGGCTGACTGCAGGTCAGGTCAGCACTGCAGTGTCTTTTGATGTTCAGTCAGTCATGTACACAGAATCCTAAATGAATGCAACCCAAGACATCTAATTTCTTTACCCTTAGCCAATGCCTCTTGTTATTGCTCATTAATGTTTGTATACGACACCAAATTATGGCCCTCATTAGAACCCTGGCGGATGGTGGTAAAGCAGCAGTAATACCACCAACAGGCCAGCAGAAAAAAAAAATGGAATCACGACCATGGCGGAAACTGCCAACATAGAAAGCCACTTTAACACTCCGACCGCCATGGCGGTAGAAACAAACACGCAGCGGTAACCGCCAACAGACAGGCGGAGGACAAAATACCGCCCACTGTATTACAACAGGCCTATCCGCCACCTTTTCCAAGGCGGAACCAATGCTATCAAAAGCACGGTGGAAACAGTACACAGAAGGGGAACCACTCACCTCTGGACACCCAACGAGGAACCAGGACGCCATGGAGCCCGAGTTACACGTACTGCCCATGCTGGTCTTACTCCTGCTGTATCAGGAGCAGGAAAGACGCCGTCAACGACCACGGTGAGTACTGCACCTACAAAACAGGGGGGGGGGAAGAGAGTGACACACACACACGCAACATGCAATACCTCCACCCTCACCCACAACACCATACACACAAATATATGCAGCAACATTGCATATACATCCCCGCCCCCTGGAAGAACGCAAGGACAACATTTAATGATTGTAACGATTGTAATCATGAAAAATCAGATAGTGAAAGTTCAAAAATCAGTATATACAAATATGTACACGAACTACACAAGTCTGGATAGTGTACCAATCATTGTCCGTGGACCAGTGGTCCCAAAATGCATGGGCGAAGCCCACACAAGATACCTCACTCGAAACGGAGAGAACACTGCAGGGACATCAGATCGAAAATAAACAGGCACCTCAGGGGGAAGGGGAGGGTGGGCACCTCAGCCGGATGAACGCACAACACCACTGCTCCTCGAGGGGGCTCCATGCCCATTGCTGTATCCTGGGGAGTGCAAAGCCACAGTCTGTCAAGTCTTTCCAGTGGGTGGTTTACCCACTGCTTTATCCTGGGGAGTGCAAAGCCACAGTCTCTCAAGTCTTTCTAGCGGGTGGTTTGCCCACTGCTTTATCCTGCGGAGTGCAAAGCCACAGTCTCTCAAGTGAATAACAGTCTCCACTGGTTCTGGAGGGGGCTTTGTGCCCAGAGTGCTTCATCCTGCCAAGGACTGAGGCATTGGATGTGATTCTCCACTGGTTCTGGAGGGGGCCTTGTGCCCAGAGTGCTCCACATGCAGTGGCCGCCGTACCGGTTGGTGTAGTCGTTGACAGAAGGGGTGACACTAGTCCCTCAGTCGGTGCCACCGTGCCCTGTCCTGACCTGCTCTTCTGCTATTGTCCTTCCCCACCTTTGATGGTGCCGCAGGTTTCTTGCCACTGTCCCCTTTTGTTTTTGCGGAGCCCCTGGTGGCTGGTAGGTGCGGCTTCTCCCTCCGGGATGTGGGCACCATCTTCACATTGGCAGGTGGCGGAATGTCCTTGGCCTCGCAAGGTGGTACACTGGCAGCCCTGATGGGTGGCGCACTCAATGACCCCGCAGTTGCTGGCACCAATGTGCCTGGGGATTTGGTGGCTGAGGTGCTGGGCTGGGACATGGAAAACCTGGCCCTAGGGGAAGGACGGGGGGCAGGTGTAGGGAAGAGGTCAATGTTAGGCAGGAAAAGCTTCTTAGACACACTGGGACGGGAAGGTGGAGGAGGTTTGGGAGTGGAGGAAGAGGTAGTGGTTGTAGGAGGTGTACGTTTGCGGAATTTGGGTGAAGGTGCATGGGCCGGAGGCTGTTGTGAGGTGGATGGCTGTTGGGTGGGTGTGTGACTGCGTTTGTGTACTTTGGGAGGAGGGCTCACAGACACACTGGGGATGTGTGCATGGTAGTGGGGGTGGTGATTGCACATGAACGGTGTGTGGTGATGGGCGTGCTGGTGATGCAGATAGTGGCTGAGGATGTAGTGCATGCAGGTGTGAGTGGAGACGAGACAGGGAGGGAGGAGGAGGACATGGAGGAGAGGGACACAGTGGAGGCAGTGGATGTTGCTGTGTCTACATGGGGATGATGCTTGTGTGAGTGCTTGTGGGATGTGTGGTGCTTATGTTTGCCATGTCCACTCTTGTGTGTTGATGAGTGTGCATGCTGGTCTGATGGTGTGCTTGGGATAGGCTGAGGTACAGGGGATTGGGTCTGGTTGGAGGAAGTTGGAGGGGAGGCTGGACACAGGGACAATGGCTGTCATCAGTGCTGAGGCCAGAGCCTGAAATGCTCTCTGTTGGGCCGCCTGCCCAGAATGAATGCCCTCCAGGTATGCATTTGTTTGTTGCAAATGCCTCTCAACACCCTGGATGGCATTCAAAATGGTAGATTGCCCAACAGTGAGGGATCTCAGGAGGTCAATAGCCTCCTCATTGAGGACAGCAGGGATAACTGGGGCAGGGCCTGAGGTGCCTGGGGCGAAGGAGATGCCCACCCTCCTGGGTGAGCGGGCATGGGACACACACTGAGGGGCTGCTGGGAAGGCGGTGCTGATAGGGGGGATGGCGGCTGTACCTGTTGATGCGGTGGGCACAGAGGTGCCCGCCACTGCAAGGGAGTTCCCATGAGAGGAGGAGTCGCTTTCACTGTTGTCTCCTCCTGTCCCCGTTGTGGAGCTCCCCTCACCCTCCGTCCCACTGGTGGCTTCAGACTCCGTTGCTTCACCCTCCCGGGCCAAGTGGGTTGCAGCTCCCTCCTGCTCCAGTGCCACTGCTCCTTCGCCAGATGATGCTATTGCACGCAAGAACAGAGAGAAAAAACAAAAAGGGGAGGAAACAGAAGAAACACATGTTCAGTGCATGCACCACCACTACCGTTGGTGGACACAACACACAGGGAGCAGCCCTCTGCACTAAGCCATGCACTAACAGTTCCTAGCAAATTCACATGCCCATGGGGGACGAGGCCTAAGCCCAATTGCTGCACACCTGGAAGTCATAGGAGCCTGACTAGGTGTAGATGGCTATTACCAGTAGTGGGGTTGGGGTGCCACAGAGCCTGCCTAACAAGGGACCTAGCCTACCAAGTTCGCCCTGGTCTTGGGGAACCCAAGGCCACTTCGACCACCCAGACACCTCGTAAAGCGCGCAGAGTCAGCTGAATTAGAGTGTACTCACCCCTTTGTTGCTGCTATGATGCCCTCAAGTGCCCATCCAACTCCGGATAGGCCACCGCCCGGATCCGGTACATCAGGGGGGTCATGGTGCGAAGGGCACCACTTCCACCTTGGGAGGCCATCCCCAGCTGGGCCTCCGCCGTCTTCTTGCTCCAGCGGCACAGGTCCTCCCATCTTTTCCGGCAGTGGGTGCTCCGTCTATGGTAGACCCCCAGGGTCCAGACGTCCTTGGCGATGGCACGCCAAATACCCTTCTTCTGGTGGGCGCTGACCTAGAGGAAAATTGAAGTAAAAATGGATGTTTCTAGCCTGTATATTTCATCTCACGCATTGCCAAACACCTCCCACCCTGGCCCAGCCATATATACACACACAATCCTGACATGCTGGCCTGTCCCCCTACCCACCCTCTTCCATCCACAACACTCCATACACTCAGGTGCCATCCACCATGCTCACAGTGTACTCACCTGTTTGTCTAGAGGACCGTACAGTTGTGTGTACTGGGGGAGGACCCCATCCACCAGTTTCTCCAACTCCTCCAAAGTGAAGGCAGGGGCCCTTTCCCCAGACACTGTAGCCGTCATCGCTTCCCGACACAGGTCACAGCTGTACTTTCAGTGTAGGTCCTCTCCTGTTGAAGGTCAGGTATCAAGTGAGTGAACAGTAAGAAAATGGCGGCCACGTCCGCGGCGGTGCATACCGTCAATGCTGGTGTACATCGTCATTGGCTCCTGGCACCCATAGGGCCCAATGTTAACCAATGCTGAATTGCGCTGCGGTCTTCCACCGCGACGGAGTACAACGCCAGCGCAGTTACCTCATTTCCCCTTGTCCCACCTTACAGGTCAGGCAGCCACCATTTTAGGGGGCCACATGGGATGGAAAAAAACTGCGTCACACCCATCTAGGCCTGGAATACAGACAGATACTGGCACATTGCGATTTCCCAACGTTTTAGCAAATAACACATTGTGATACCTAAGTGTTGGATGACCCTCTGCTCGCTGTTCTCCTCCATAGGGAGCATGTCTGCTGGGGCAGGTGATGATATGGCGGCATCCTCCGGTGTACAGACCCCTGGTGGACCTGTTGACAATGGAAGAGAGACACATCATTATCACATACAGACTTGATTGTGCAACAATCCTGGAACTGCGTGCCCAGTTGGAGCCAGACCTGATTTCAGCTATCCGCCATCCCACAGGAATCCCCCCTCTAGTGCAGGTTCTGTCTGTACTCCATTTCCTGGCCAGTGGGTCTTTTTAAAAAACAGGGCCATTGGATCAGGGATGTCCCAGCCAATGTTCTCTAATGTGTTGTCCAGAGTGTTATCTGCCCTGCTGAAACACATGCGCAGCTACATCGTTTCCCCTCAGGTGGAGGATTTGCCCACAGTGAAAGGTGACTTCTATGCCCTAGGATAATCCCCAACATCATTGGTGCCATTGATAGTACACATGTGGCATTTGTCCCCCCCATAGGAATGAACAGGTGTACAGAAACCGGAAAAGCTACCATTCCATGAATGTGCAGGTGGTGTGTTTGGCAGACCAGTACATCTCCCATGTGAATGCCAAGTATCCTGGCTCTGTGCATGACGCTTACATTTTGAGGAATAGCAGCATCCCTTATGTGATGAGGCAACTCCTGAGGCACCGTGTGTGGCTAATAGGTGAGCCCAAGGCCCCAACACAGTTGACATAGGTGTCTGGGTATGGGGTTGTCCCTAAGGGTTAGTGTCTGTCTAACAGTTGTCCCTCGACATTTGCAGGTGACTCTGGTTACCCCAACCTGTCATGGCTACTGACCCCAGTGAGGAATCCCAGGACAAGGGCAGAGGAATGCTACAATGAGGCACATGGGCGAACTAGGAGGATTATAGAACGCACCTTTGGCCTCCTGAAGGCCAGATTCCGGTGCCTCCATCTTACAGGTGGCTCCCTATACTACTCACCGAAGAAGGTGTGCCAG
Organism: Pleurodeles waltl; assembly: GCF_031143425.1. Classification (NCBI taxonomy): domain Eukaryota; kingdom Metazoa; phylum Chordata; class Amphibia; order Caudata; family Salamandridae; genus Pleurodeles; species Pleurodeles waltl. Next base: position 289,893,532 of record NC_090448.1, on the reverse strand, counting down.
ATAATCGTGGCCTGCTGTATGCTGCACAACCTGGCTTTGCGACGCCAGGTGCCTTTTCTGCAGGAGGATGGGCCAGATGGTCGTCTTGTGGCAGCTGTGGAGCCTGTGGACAGTGAAGAAGAGGAGGCAGAAGAAGAAGATGTCGACAATCGAAACAACATCATCATGCAATACTTCCAGTGAGACACAGGTAAGAAGATGTAACTGCTTCCCACATCTCATACTTTTGTTGGAGCTAGCATAAGTCTGTCATTTTCACTCAGTGTATGGACCCTGACTGGTTAGTTTGCCTTTCCATTTCACAGATCTGGGTCCTACTTTGTGCCCTCTGCTATGCTTACTGCTGGCCTACAGCTGTGTTACATTGGTATGTGAACAAGTAAATTGAAATTGCTATACTCCTGAGGTTTTGCAATTACACATTAGTGAAAGCACAGGCAGACTCCAGATTGTTTTGTGATTCAAGTGTGTTTATTTCTGTGCAAATAAGTGGAGGGGTGTGTGAAATGGGCTGGGGTGATGGTGGCGGAATGTCCATGGCAGAGTCCAGTCTATTAGTATCACAGGTGCATTGTCCAAGGGGGCATAGGAAGTGGAGTAATGGCAGTTCAAGGTGGACAGGGTAACATAGTGGGACAGAAGGGTGACATTCAGGGGGGTCTTATTTCCTGGCGGGGAACTTGGCAATGTTCTCTGTCTTGTTCCTGGATCTCAGGGACCATTTGCGGGGTGGTTCTCCTTCTGCAGGGGGTGGGGTGCTGGTGGCCTGTTGTTCCTGTGGCGGTGCCTCCTGTCCACTAGCGCCGGCAGAGGCGGAGGGCTGTTTATGGTCCAGGCTAGTATCAGGGGCCCGTTGGTGTGCCACTGTGTCCCTCCTGTTGTTGAGAAGGTCTGCCAGCACCCCTGCAATGGTGACCAGGGTGGTGTTGATGGACTTCAAGTCCTCCCTGATCCCCAGGTAGTGTTCCTCCTGCAGCCGCTGGGTCTCCTGAAAGTTGGCCAGTACCATGCCCATGGTCTCCTGGGGATGGTGGTAAGCTCCCATGATGTTGGAGAGTGCCTCGTGGAGAGTGGGTTACCTGGGCCTGTCCTCCCCCTGTCGCATAGCAGTCCTCCCAGCTTCCCTGTTATCCTGTGCCTCTGTCCCCTGAACCGTGTGCCCACTGCCACTGCCCCCAGGTCCCTGATCGTCCTGTGTTAGTGGGGTTGCCTGGGTTCCCTGTAGTGGTGGACACACTGCTGATTGACGTGTCCTGGGGACAGAGGTATGGGCCCGCTGGGTGGGTGCTGTGGTGGTGTTTCCTGAGGGGGGAGGTTCAGTGGTGGTTTGTGACTGTGTCAGAGGAACCGACTGTCCCGAGGTCCCTGATGGGCCAGGCTGGTCATCTTGATCCAGGCGTGCAGAGCTGCTGTCATCACTGTGGGCCTCTTCTGTGGGGGGACTGGATATGTCTGGCACCTCCTGTCCGGTGACGTTGGGTTTGGGTCCTGTTGGGGTGTGAATGCATAATGTTAGTATCTGTGTGTGCCGTATTGTGCAATGGGTGAGTTAGCTTCTAGTCCTGTGCTTGCATTATTGCCGTGGCCCTTGTGTGATTGGTGATTTTGGGGCATGAGTGAGTCTCTCTACTGGACATGCTTTGGTGACGGCTTTCCATGCATTGGTGTTACATGCAGGGTTTGATTTTGGGATGTGTGGGTTGTGTTAGTGGGGTATCTGTAGGTTGTTGGGGTGATGGGTGTGAGGGTGAGGGTGGGAGTATGTGATGGCATGCAGGTGGGGCAGGGGTGATATAGTAGTAAAAGATTTGCCTTACCAGAGTCCAGTCCTCCTGCTACTCCTGCGAGGCCCTCAGGATGCATTATTGCCAAGACTTGCTCCTCCCATGTTGTTAGTTGTGGAGGAGTGGGGGGTCCACCGCCAGTCCTCTGTACAACAATCTGGTGTCTGGATACCAAGGAACGTACCTTCCCCCGTAGGTCGTTCCACCTCTTCCTGATGTCATCCAGTGTTCTTGGATGCTGTGCCACTGCATTGACCCTGTCGACAATTCTCTGCCATAGCTCCATCTTCCTTGCAATGGACGTCTTCTGCACCTGTGATCCGAATAGCTGTGGCTCTACCCGACGATTTCCTCCACCATGACCCTGAGCTCCTCCTCAGAGAACCTGGGGTGTCTTTGAGGTGCCATGATGTGGTGTAGGTGATGTGTGAGGTACTGTCTGTTGTGATGTGTGCGGGGATGTGTTGGTGTGTGTTGTTTGAGGTGCGTGGATGTTGTATAAGTGATGGTGTTGTGTGTCTGTGGCTGCTGGTGTTGTGTTATGTAGTCTCTCTCTCTGGCCTTCTTTCAGAATTTTGGTTGTAAGTGTTTGTGGGTGATGTTGGTATGTGCTTTATATTGGATTGCGTGTGTGGATGTGGTGTGTGTATGTGTGTCAGGTGTGTGTATTTTAAATTGTCCAATGTGGTTGTGTTTTGTAAATGTGTGTGTATTTTGAGCACGGCGGTGTGTACCGACAATGGATTACCGCAGTTGAAAGACCGCCGCATTGATTCATGGGTCGTGATACTGTGGGCGTATTCCTGTTGGCGTGACGGTGTAGGTTTTGGGATCGCCAGTTTATTACTGACCTTTGGTGTGGCGGACTTGTGTGGGTGTCTGTATTGTGGTGGATTCCGAGCTGTGAGTCGTAATACCTGTAGCGGAATTCCGCTGCCGCAACGGTATGTTGGCGGTCTTCTGCACGGCGGAAAGCAGGATTTACCGCCAGGGTTGTAATGAGGGCCTATGTCCTTTACCCTCTTGTGGCACTGGAATCTAACTGCTATTTTCTGTCACAGTGAACATGACACAAGTACACCCTGTAGCAATGAGTTAAAATTTTACACAGTTTGTGTCTGTCATCCTGGATGGAACTATACTTAGACAGCAACTTCCCTAGGATGATGTTCAGGTGAGAGATCATCCACTCATTATGACAGAAATTAGTGGGCCTCTTCATAACTACATTTTGTAGTATGTTTAGTAGCACTGAGATACTACTCAGGTACTACAAAATGCTATTCACATGCATATGTGAGGAGATCTCCACCTCTGCTTTTGGTATATTTTCCATGTGGTGATCTCCGCCTTGATGCTGGAGATCTCTGCACATGTACACCTACTTTTTTGTAGTAACTGTGGGATGGATGGGGTGGGCTGAAAAATGGGTAATCCTTACTACTAAGTGGGAGGGTATTAGACAGGGGTAAGAAGGGGTTTTGTGCAGGACAAACACCCATCCAAAAAAAAGGTATGCCAGTTTATATTAAAACTGCACTTCAATAGTTACTGTGGCCAAAAAGGAAACAGTCATTATTGTACTACAGTTCAATCCCTGAGTTAGTCCAGCATCACACATTTCCAACCACTGATACTAGAACATACACCTGCAAAATAGTGTAGGCAGGGACCTAACCTCATAGGAAATAATGTGAAAATAAATGTATTTACTTTGACTTTTAAAAATACGTCTGCATTTTATTTAATATTAAAAAACGAATTATAATTAAAAAACAATATTTTGTTGTGTTATTTCAAGAAGCTTTTAAAAATATAATATTAATGACAACTTTTAATTTTTAAATAAGCTAATAAATTAAAATGTATACTAGCCATAACTTTAATACTTTTTCAATACATAATAAATATAAACATTCTATTTTAGGTGGGCGTTTAAGCCCACTGTAAGTTCTTGGTAAGCTGAAGATAAATATTTTTCGACCAGACCAGATTCAGGGAATCACTAATTGAATAGGTGAGAGCATTAGGGATAGAGTTACAGAATTTAAAGAGGCAATACTGAAATGCAGACATTGAGTAGAATTTCCAGATTTTCTCCATGAATATACTTATGCATTCACATTTCGCTTTGTTGTTTCCTCTTTCTAAGTGTGCTGCTTTCTGCAGCACACTTAAAAACAGGAAAATGCCTCTTTTTAAGAAAACGTGACGGATATCTGTTGTATTACAAGTTCTATAGGATATAATGGAACTTGTAATACAGTGGGTGGGATATCCGTCATGTTTGTGACAAAGAAATCGCCTCCACCAAGGTTGTAATCAGTCCGTTAATTTGTTTGTCTTTTTGCAGTTTTATATAGCGCAGACTTGACCCAAAGGTACTGGAGTGCTCTACATGATCATCAGTTACATTACACAAGGACACATTCATTTTGCTTTTAGGAATGGGGAGATTAAGTGATTTGCCCAGAATCACAGGATGTCGAGCTGACATTGAAACATGAACCTGGTTCCCCAGTTGCAAAGTCTGCTGCTTTGGCTGTAACGCCACACCCTCTACCGTAAGTGTAACATATAATTAAGTGATCAACTAGATAAAAAAAATATAAAGATAGCAAATAATTTAAAAGTGTTTTGTCGCTATTTGAGAACATAGAAAATATGTCCTCATTTTAGTTTTTTTAGAGCACTAACCATAATTTCAATGGGAATAAGACCCTCTCATTTTTATAATTTCTAAAGGAAATGCTTTAAGTATTACAGTTGTGATTACATCAAGATGACATCAGGCATGCCAAACCTTTGTAACAAATGTAGAATGTTAGCAATCTAGTTGTTCATTAGAATACTGTGGGGAGGCAGACCATTGAGGGCAGAAGGAAGAGGCAATGGCAGTACAACCATACATGCCAACTGACCCAGTTTAGGCAGGAGAGTCCCGATGTGTTTAAACCCAAAAGGGCTTTATTTTATCTGTCTCCTGCCTACAATCTCCTCTTTTTCAATGTATGTCAATGGGGAAAATCAATTCCCCAGGTTTTGTTTTCAAAATCTCCCTCTCACCAAGTTCAAAATGTTGGCAATTATGGTACATTGGATCCACAGAGGGCATGAGGAATGCGGTAGGGACATGGACTCAGATAACAGAGGGCAGGAGGGAGAAGGGCAGGGGCACCAAACTGACCTTACAGGGCAGGCATCAGTGGTTGCAGCTGCACAATACACCACACAGGGCAAATGGCACAGCAGTGCAGCACAACGTACCAAGGAAAGCAATAGGGAGGGGACAACTCCAAGCACATGGACAACAGAGAGCAGAGGGAAAGAGGCAAGGGCAGGAAGCTGACCATACTGGATAGGTAGGAGGGGCACGTGCAGCTTGATGGACCATGAAGAGGAGAAGGGAGGGTGAAGGGGCATGACAATGGACCAAGCAAGGCAGGAGGGAGGGGATAGGGGCATGTACAAAAACAGAGGGCAGGGGACAACGGGGCAGGTGCAGCAAGCTGACCATGTAGGGCAGGCCGGATGGGCACTGGAAGCACCGTACTGGAAACACAACATACAATAGAGGGCAACAGTGAGACCAGAATGGCATGGCACACAGACAACGAAGGGAAGGTGGGATGGTGTCAGGGGCAGCAAGCTGACCACACTGGGCAGGTGGTAGTGCTGTGGCAGCACAGAAGACCATGGATGGCAAGCGAGTGGATTAGTGGCAGCACATCGGCCATGGTAGGCAAGAGAGAGGAGGCAGGGGCATGCACAAAGGACCATGGAAGATAAAGGGAGTGGTAGAGAAAGGACACAGATATGAGAGGGCAGGGGAAGGGACTTCACAACAGACCACACAGGGCAGGCAGGAAGAGCAGCTGCAGCACAACAGAGCATTGATGGCAGAGGGAAGTGGCAGCAAAAAATACCATGTAGGACAAGAGGGAGGGGATAGGGCCATGGAACTTGTACAGGCAGGGTGGAGGTGGCAGGGACAGGCGGCAGCCATCTTACCATGCTAAGCAGGTGGGAGGGGCAGTGGCAGCTCCACAGAACACTCAGAGTAGATAGGAGGGGCGGTGGCAGGTCCTTGGAACATAGTGAGCAAAAAGGAGGGAGCAGGGACATGCACACAGACATCGGAGGCCAGGTGAAAGGAGGGTAGGGGCAGCAAGCTAAACACAGAGATTAAGCAGGAGGGCAATGATGGGGGCATAGAATTGGGCAACAGAAGGCAGGAGGAGTAGGTAGGGATATCAAGCTAAATGGAGGACAGTGGCAGCCCATCAGACCATGCTGGGCAGGAGGAAGGGGGCCGGTGCATGGACTCAAACAATAGAGGGTAGGCAAGAGGTGGATGGGACAGCAAAGTAACTGTTTAGGGCAGGCAGAAAGAGCAGTGGCAGAATATCGACCACACAGGACTGTAATGACAGAGCAGGGACATGGACTTGGACAATGGATGGCAAGGAGGAGGTGGGGCAGGAGCTGCAATATCGACGGGGTACATCACAATGCCAGGCCAGGCCCTGAAACTAACCCACCCCACACCGTGCTTTTTCATGGGTATTTTACTTAATGTTTAAAAAACCCTAGAAACTCATTAAAAACAAAGGTTACAGGGACATTATAATTAGGAAATAAAATTTTAAAAAAATCTTAGAAATTAACCAAAAAAAACAAAGGTTACAGGGAAGTTATAGTTAGGTTCTGATTTTACACGCACACAACCATAGAAATTTAGCTGCTATGGGTAGAATTATTTCAAGTAACTTTATCTCTTGCCCTAAGGTAACTATAACTCGCGCCCTTGCCATGCACTGCTCATTACCCCAGATGTTACATCACTTGGGATATCTTCTATGACATCATTGGCAATATCACTGTAACATTTGCAGTAAAATTATTGATGAGAAAACTGTGCCTGTCCAGGATGCAAGTTACCTTAGGCCACGGCTTACAGTTACTTGAAATAACTCAAACTATAACACCTGAATTTCTATGGTTTTGTGCTTGTAAAATCTAAACCAAACTATAACGTCCCTGTAACCTTTGGTATTATAGTGAATATGTACATATATTCACTTAAAAAAAACAAAGGTTACAGGGACGTTTAAAAAACCAAAGGTTACAGGGACGTTATAGTTAGGCTCACATTTTAAACGTATGAAACCATAGACATTCACCAGTTATAGTTCGAGTTACCTCAACTAACTATAACTTGTGCCGTAAGGTAACTATAACTCATGCCCCTGGTGTGTCTGAGTGGGTGTGTGAGTGGGAGAAAAGGATTGAAAGAGAGACAAAAAAGAGAACGAAAGTGAGAGGGAGAGAGATAGAGTTTGTTTTTTAGACTTTGATGTCTGGTATACTTAGAATGAGATATTTGTGTACAATTTAAAATAAAAAAATTATTTGTTGTTTGAAAAAATATAATAATTAGTTTTGTTTTTTTAAGCTGGACTTGATCCCTCAATGATCAGTGTGAAGGTCTGTGACCTACACACTGAGGTATGGGTTTTCGTTTTTTGTTTTAGCATTCATGGGCTATTTGGGACCCTACTGATTTATTTATTAATTTATTTTTAATTTGTTTTTAAAATAAAAAGCCCTTTACAAGCTATCTGGCAGCATGGAGAAGCCTCAAGGCTTCCCTCGCTGTGGCATTGCTTCAGCAAGCAGGGAACTGCTGTAACAGCAGCTCCCTGCTTGCTGAAGCATTTCATCTCTGTCCCCTGCACGCATTCAGGGGACAGAGATGAAAGCTTCGGATTTTGACAGGGGGACCTGGTTTACAGGTCCCCCTGTCAAAACCTGAAGTGTTTGCTGAGGCTTGGCTGCAGCTGAAGAGCCAAGCCACAGCAAACAGCTAAGTCTGGGGGGGGGGGATCACCCTGGGACATAGCAGGAGCAGGCCCTTGGGGGCGGCGGTCCCCAGGGCCATCAGAGGCTCCTCGAGGGAGGCCACGTGGCCCCCCTCCAAAGCTTGCAGAGCTCTGGGGAGGTAGTGGTCTCTGGGGCTAATGGGGGTCCGAAACTGACTCCCTTTACATTATTAAGTATGTGCCCGGAGGCCCTCTCCTAAATCCGCGTAGTCCCGGAGAGGGTGTGGTTCCCAGGGCATTGGGGGAGGCCCACTCGCCCACAATTCAGTGTAGCCCCGGGGAGGAGCATCCCTGGGGCAGCGGCAGAGGGCCAGGAGGCCCCCCCTGCATTTTTAACTAAATGCCCCAGGACTTGGCCCACCCAGAGGCTTTATAACAAAGCACAGGAGCAATATAAAAGGGGATAGGGACACATGGCCAGCCTCCCTGAGACTTATTAGGTGCCGGGGACTCCATTCTTTGAGAACAACTGCAATAAAAAAAGGAAGGGGCCATGCTGCCCCCCTTCATGAGCTTTATTAGGCCCAGGGGACCCAATCCCCTAGGGCCAGATGCAATATAAAAAGGGAGGGGAGCATGCAGCCATCCTCCCAAGCCTTATTAACCCCAGGAACCCCATTCCCTGGGACCAAATGCAATTAATGAGGGAGGGCACATAACCCCCCTCCATGATACTTATTAGGCCCAGTGGACCACATTCCCCAGGACCAAATGCAATAAAAAAGGGGGGTCATGCGCCCCCCTCTCAATGAGCCTTATTAAGCTTTGGGGACCCATACCCCAGTGTCAAATGCAATAATAAAGGAAAGGCGGCATGCAGCCCCACTTTCCAGAGCCTTCTTGAGCCCCAGTTAGGTTCTGAATTTACTTGCACAAAACCATACAAATTCAGCATTGATAGAGTTATTTCAAGTAACTATAGCTTGCCCCCTAAGGTAACTGTCAGTCGCACCCCCACCAGACAGTTTTTTCTTCAATATTTTGATTGTTAATGTTTCATTGATATTTTTATTGATGTTATAAAAGTTGCCATAAGTGCTGTAATATCTATGGTAATTAGCAGTGCATGGCAAGGGCACAAGTTATAGTCACCTTAGTTACAAGGGAAACCACATATGAACATTAAAAACCATCGACAATAACTTGAATTTCAACCGCCATGGGGCAAACTTCTCTTTGCGTGTGTGCTGCAGCTTTTTACTTTAGGTAAATCGCAGCTCAGTCCCTCAACTGTAGAAATGCCTTGATGGTTTGGCGAGAGAATATCTTCCCGGTGTAATTAGCAGTGCAATTAGTAATCACTCTGCTCTTGTCGACCTAATGCAGGAGCTTAATAGATTTAACATCGAGTACCGCTTGATGACTGTTCTGATGAAAAATGGACCAAAGTTAGAACAACAAACAACAGAAACACATTTATAATAGTGACAATGGTTGTTTAAAATTTATTAGCATTTACTTGATTAGCATGTAACAGTCTTCTAAAACTAATATAATCCTTATAAAACAACTGAAAGCAGTTATAATAGAAACAGATTCAACCTGTGAACTGTAGGCATAAATTGAGATTAAAATTTACAGCTAATAAATAACATATTTTTAATACTAAATCAAGAAAAGGCAATAATTGTAAGGTTCTACCAGTTGGTGTGCGGTTTGAAAGAATGCAAAGTACATAGGCATGGATGCGCTTTTGCCTCCCAATGTAGCTCTGGATATTTTTACAGCTGAATTCCCACTGTTCATCTCCTTACTGCAAGCCACTTTACTGGCACCAGTAATTCTTTTAATGGCCTTGAAAGCAGTCATTACTAGTGTGGGCGGAGCTCATGGAGTTCCACTCCGTGGAATTCCACAGAGTTGATTTAAAACTCTGTGGAATTCCACGAAGGCATGAGTGCCAGAGTGCCACTGACGCCTGCTCTAGTGGCACCCTGTCCTTGATGCGCCCTATCTCGGAAACGCTAAGCAGGGTCGGGCCTGCGCCATGTGTGCGGCAAGGGTTGGTCACTGGGACTGGCCCGCGGCCAGGCCCTGCATCATACCCCTAATACTGCTCAACCATACGACACTCATAAAGTGCTTCTTTTATTGGTGCAGATCTGATCATATTCCTGTGCATCAAAAATGTATGTCCATAATCGTCTGGAAACACACTCGGGGGGCCTTTTAGTAAGCTGTCCATCATCCCGGGAAAAGGGTGAGAAGACTTTGCATGCTAGTGTAAATGGGGCGGGGCCAAATGGCCGGGTCTTCTACACCTTTTTAAATACTTGTAGTTTCTGAAACGGAGAACATGATCTCTGGTCTCAGCAGCAGATTAAAAGAAAGAACCCACTCATCACACCTCCATCAAGGATTAGAGAAAACGTTTCAAGGTGGAAATGCAAAGAAAACACACTTGCTTCCCCTTGGCCATGCGCAAGAAGTTAGTGAGATTTGTACTTTACAGAAGTGGAACTTCAACTTGGGTACCTTTGTTTAGATCTGTAAGTGCTTCCCCATAAGGTTTAATTTCTTTGATATGACCATTTTGCCAGAATGAATCCTTCTCTTCATATTTATCCAAATGGAGGCCACTGTTTTCTTAAAAGGTGCCGGGGACAGTGGGGGGGAAGCCTCAAGGCCCCGGGGGTCCCAGCCAGCTCCCCACCTCCTGCGGGAGCCAGCATTACTCCCACATGCAGGGAGTTGCTAAATATGCAGCTCCCTGAGTGCAGGAGCAATATTTATTCTTTTTCCTGCCTGCATGTGACAAGGCCCCAAACTTAACTCCTAATGAATTGGAAAGTCTAACTGATGCAGTCCTGTCCCTGTATACCCAACTCTTTGGGAGCAACAGATACACAAATGATAGGCCTTAAACTGACTCATCCAACACTTTTGACATTTCACAGATAGCCCTATTTTGTATTTTTAAAACATCATGTGGTTTGTCTTATTTCATATTGCATTTTCTCTTTTCATTTCACTTTGTTCTTGGTACTTGCTTCCATTAGGTGGTTTTAGGTGGTATTTAAAACATGCAAGTCAGACATGCAAATTTCTGTCTGTGTTGCGTTTGCTATGTACTTACCTACTGGAATGGATTGTATTGGTTCCGTAACCTTGAATATACATGTAAATGTGATTCATCAGACTCCGTATCTGCTTCAACCATTTGAAGGAATCATACTGAGCTTTCAAGAAAACACTCTGGCCTAGATTTAAAAGAAAATGGCAGAGCACTAGGTTGCGCCACATTTGGCAGCGCCGCGCTCCATCATTTTCAAAACCCAAGGATGCACCACATTTAATAGAATATTAACAATATTATAATTAGAACATTAACTTTGCTGCCGAGCGCCAATGCAGCCACCCTTGCATCATGATGCATGGATGGCTGCGGTCGAGATTGTTTTTGTATGGAAAGGACACCTTCCTGCACAAAAACAATCTTCAATGGCCTTTTGCAATTTCTGTGTGTGCTGCAGAATGCAGCACACATAGAAAGAGCAAAAACAAGGAGAAATAAAAGCATTTCTCCTCGTTGCACCATGCTAATGCCACCCCTTGGGTGGCGTTAGATTTTGCCACTGCCTCAGGTTTACGAAAACTCGTAAATCTGGGACAGCGTCAAAGTGCAATGGGTGTTGCTGTGGTATGCCCACAGCAACACCCATTGCACGGCCCTTCCATGCAAAGTGCTGCAAGTGAAGGGGCTGTATTTACAAGGTGTTGTTAAGTCACAAAAAGTGGCTTAACGCCACCTTGTAAATATGGCGCAGTGCAGTGCACCACAGGAGCATTACTAAAAGTGACGCTCCGGTAGTGATAGGGCCTTTTAAATATGGCCCTCTATTTCTCAGTTCTCAATGTAGTAGCTCTTGATATTATCCACACAACATTCAATATAAACACACATTGACAGAGAGTAAGGGACGCACCAGCGATGCCCACTAGGAATAGATATACTTTGCTTAGGGGAACATGTCAAAAGGGTATTATTGATAAAGTAGTTATGATGTGCATGAGTAGTGATAATGATGTTTATAATATTTAATCATATTTGCAGGTACCTTGAGATTCCTAGCCCATATATTACATATTTAGGATGTTTGTATACACACATACACGCACACACGCACGCACACACACACACACGCGCGCACACACACGTATATTTGTTGATATCATGAAGGATAACATTTGTCTGAAATTAATTATGTTCATGATTAAAAACTAAATAAATATATATGACTATGTGTATACCAATTAAAAAAATATTTAAACATCACGTTGCACAGTATGGGCAATACATAGGTTTTCTGTGCAAATCAAATTATTACTGTCAAAATATAATGCGAACACCATTACTTATACTTTCATGAATGACTGTATAGTCAACATTAAATAGATGCACAATTGCAATGTATATCATGCCTATCTGCAAATGTGCAGAATAAATACCACATTTGAATACAATTCAATCTTGAATAAAGTGTTTTTTTTAAATTATCCTCTCCATACCTACATATGTTTCACCACTCTATTGTAAGTTTCCTATTGAGATTTTGGCGCAGATTATGTGGCCTTACTAAATGTGAAACATAATGTGCCATTTAAATATCTAATAAACACACAGCCAGAATGGGCATTTTACTCATATCCATAAAGCATTATCTCAAACGTGATGCAGATAACGAAGCAATCTGACGTATCCTACTGTTGTAAGTGAGTCAGCTGTTAGAGGACACGCCTTGCAGATGACAAATGGGTATGTCTCACCTCTGTGTATAGCTGTACTACACATGACAGTTTCATTAGTGTGACATCCAGCTATACTTTACTGTCTTCCTGAGCTGCGAATATAGATGCATACGTGGTGACTATGGGCTACATACAAAATTATTATGTGTGACTTATGGTAACAATTTTATTAGAGCATGGTATGGAATCGTCGTACAATTTGCTGTATGTCTCCATTTTTCAATTTAGCACAGAGCCTGACACCATGTTGGCTCTAACACATTCATAGCAGATTATTTGAGGTGTGATCCATCTGAAGTGTTGGAGGTGCATTTGTGACTTGAAGTCAGGGTCTGGGTGCACTGAAGCAACTTTAACAGATATATACATTTTCATAATGTGATGGACCAAGTTCAACTATATTTTCAGGTGTCACAGTCATTACCATTAGACTGTAGCAGTGGTCGGTGGTTAAGTAACCCACAAATGAATGGTATTGTGATACACTATTGCTATGCACAGCAGATGAACAAAACAACTTCAGAATTGTCTTTAATAATGCTGTCAGCATATAAACATCCAGTACACGTAGGCTTATCTCCTTTCTTTTACATAGCACCTTCCTCCTGAACTATAGAGGAAGACGTTGGCCAGGAAGGTGGGGAAGCAGATGGACCCAGTGGCACTGATGGTGATGGGGTTGGAGAAGATAGCTCAACCTCCTTGAACTCAAATGCCTTCACTGCAAATCAGCAACAACTGGTGATGGACACAACCACATCTCCTGGACTTATACCACTGTCCACCACCACCAGGAAAATCAGCACCCTCCCCACTATTCCCTACTATATCGGCCAACACCCCTAGAAGGGCTGAGGTTTCCTTTGCCCCAGGCACCTCTGCTCCTGTCCCAGTCCATCCAACAGTGATGTCTGAGGAGGTTTTTGACATGCTGCACAGTATTTCTGTTGGCCAGATTGCACTGTTGGTTGCCATCCTCGGGGTCAGTTAACTGAACGTTTGACAGCCCTCTCAGACTTCATTGCCTCCCACCCACCAATCCCGGGGTCCTTCCGTAAGCCTATCTTCCCCCTCCATAACACCATCAAACACCTTTGTTTGTCCTTCATACACTACATACACAGACACCCACACAGACATTTATGTTAAACATAAAAAACATACTCACAAATCAAAACATACAGGCATAGACAATACCTTCATACTGTCAACTGCCATCACATACACAACTACACACACAGTCACCACCACCACCACCTCACCCACAGCCACCATCACAGCCACAACTACATCTCCCACTCCAACACCCACTACCACAACCACCATCACACCCAGAGTCACCACCACAACAATTACCACCACACCCACCATACCCACAGCTACCACTGCCACAGCCACCACCACACCCACCACTACCAACTCATCAACACACAACTACTTCTTCAAAACACACATCTTCACCTAAACCATCTATACCACAAAAACACAAAACATCAGATAAGCACTTAGCATCTGCAAAACATACACCACAGAAACACAAATAGATAGGAAAGACAAGCTCCACACTTCTGTAACACACACACCACAAAAGGGCAAACCCGCAGAAAAGCACACAACATCAGCAAAACTAACAGCAACCAAACACTAGCTGGCAGACAAGCACACACCATCAGCCAAACACCACCAAAGCACACACCCAAACCCACAACATCCACAACACCAACACTTTCATCACACTCCAAAACTACACACACATTGCAGCAAACACATTGCACCTGCACAAGAACACCCACCCACTACCAGTACAACTGTTCTTACTATCTCTCCTTCCAGCACACCTCCTACACCCACCTTATCCAACCTTCAAACTACTTCCCCAATCACACCTACTCCTCCCAAACCATAACAAAGGCCATCCCCAACTCCCATCAGGTTCATGGTGTGATATACGCCCCTTTTGCGGGAGCTCATTTGTATCTCATTGAGTATGGAGGCAAAGTTATTCTATAGGAACATGCAGCACAACTGTAGTGTGAGATAAATTACAGTTCTGATTCTCTGTTTGTACTTTGTTGCCGTCATTTATGCTCAACTAGAGAGAGGTATCTAATTCTTCTAGTATACAACAATCACACTGTGCAATAATTATTTGTTTAAAAATACTTTTATGGGTAGGTTTGACTAATCATATTATTTGATGTGTGAGGTACACTATGGCATTTTTCTTTTACCTTTTGGCTCCTATGTTGTTTAGACCACATTACCGGATAACATCTCTAATCTTACTTATTGATAGCCTTGTGTTATATTAACCTGTATTGGCAGGCTTAATAGCCACTATTTTGCATTGATCCTGTAGTTCCCAATGCAAGTGCTGTTGTGACACATGTCAGATCAGATGCACAAGCACTTCCTGCATTTATTGTAAATTATCATGGACATAAAAGTGCCAATATAGTGTCAATGTGATCTCCATAATATGTGAGGGCTAAAATAATTTAATATATTATTGTAGACTATGATTGCGTAAGTAAAGAGACAAGATCAATAACATATGACAGGCATGTTGAGATGACAGAAGAACATTTGTTATGATCACCCTTCAGAAGGGTGAAGACATTTATGATATGGACAACAATATCTATCTTAGAATAAGCTACACCGTAACATATGGGTGTAGATTTGTGTCATATTTTTTTTCTATGGGATAGTCGTTTGAGCAAATGTAACGTCAGGTGTATGTGGCATACACTTACAATTGTAGGAGTCCTAGAGATGTTTTACATTCTTAGAATTATTGTTATAGTTTGTGAGGTAATGTTGCCAGCTACAAATGATTGTTATCATGTGCTACCTACATGATACGGACATTGAAACCAAGGACATAATTTTAACATACTTTTGATGTGTCTCGAGTGTCTCTGCACATACGTGCACTACATTTAATTGATGGTTCATTTGTGCATAGAATATTTCTTAGCCAGATTGACATGATGATTGTGATGTTATTTTTACATGCACTGGTGAAGATTTGTCCAAAAAATCAGCAGAGTATGTTTCATATATTCATGACTACAATATAACAATTTCTAACATTACATACATTAATATGCACATACCTCCTATGATGGTGCAGATGTAGTCAGTCGTTATCCATATCGAAGGGCAGCTATGCATCACCTCCCAAAAGTAGATTCATTGTGACTTGAACAATACAAGGCATTTGTAGTGGTAGCTTACCCTCTTTTATCTGATGGAAACCACCAAATCAGGTGTGGAGGTTTAGCCACCATGAGAACACTGACTGTAAGCAACGTTGTGATTGGGATTTATCCACCTATCAGCCCCTTTTCATCTCTTAAACTCGGTTGATGAAGGAGTCTGCATGCAACAGCGATGGTAGGCCTCAACTGACTTTTATCTGTCATACTGCCATCATATAACTCTGACGGGTTCCAGTTCTGACAGTGGACAGATGGACTGTCTATATTCAACGGTCAGCAAGCATCCACCAAGATATAAATCAGACCCTTAGTCCTCTGTCCATAGTTTGATAAAGAAAAATGATATATTCCTTTATGCTGAGATCCAGTGGGACTCCAGTGTGGTTGTGGCATGAAAAATCAATTGAGTGCTGGCTGGCTTTTTTCATTTTATTATTTTGCCTAGTGGTGGGCAAGCACCCTATGGTCATTTTAACAAAACATTTAGGGAGGGGTGTAAGTTGGGCACCCCTCCATGAGCCATATTCAGCCCCAGGGATCCCATCCCCTGGGGCATGGCTTAATTTAAAAGGGTGCAGGTGGCTCATTGCCCTCCACCTGAGCCTCACTTAGGCCCAGTGGACCCCATTCCAGAGGCTGATTAAATTAAAGTGGAGGGGGCATGTTACCCTCCTCCTTGAGTTATAAAGGCCCGAGGACCCCATCCACCAGGGCAAAGACAGGGCTCCTGATACACCCAGGATAGGTGCATGTGGGTAGCTGGCAGGGCTGCAGGAGCCATAGGGCTTCCCTCATGGCCCCCAACAGTGTGTGCTATGGATGCATGGGTGGGCACAGGGGGCACCCACCTAAGGCCCTGGGGGACGGGGTCCCCAGGGCTAACATTGGCTTGGAAAGTGTGGTTACACACCCCTGCCACTTAAAAAAGAAGAGAGGCCCTCTTGGATTGGGTCCCTGGGGCCCCAGTGGCTTAGGGAGGGGAAAAATAAATGCGTGAATGACTAATAAATTAGAAGCAGGAGGCACTCATTTATTACTCACTGCTCTGTCAAAGCACCCCATAATTTCCTGCAGAGGCTTTTTTGTTTATAATTTGCTGAGCTTGGAAGTGCTCCTAGAATGGTGGGGGACTGCAAGGAGTGTACCATACTCCTGCAACATTAAAAACTGTAAGGGCCTGATTTATACTTTTTTTGCGCCACATTTGCATCATTTTTTGACGCAAACTTACAAAATATAATTGCATTTTGTAAGTTTGTGTCACTTTTACGTCAAAAAAACTGCGCAAATGCGGTGCTGTACAAGTATAAATCAGGCCCTAAGTCTCGTGAGTCATTTAAACTGTGACCCCAGGAAAACTTATATTTTTTAAAACACTCCTAGCTGGAGCCCTCTGCCCTTCAGCTGGAGTGCAGGGACCTCTTATAGTTTTTTTGTTATGTTTGCATTCTGTGGGCTGGAAAAAGTTAAAAGAAAGAGTCAGAGACACATTGGTTTTCTTTTATTAAAAATAAACAATAAGTCCCTGAGTAATTATTTTTAAATCTTTCAGCCCACAAAATGCAATGCTAAAAACTATGTTAAAAGAAAGACTCACAGACATAAAATGTATTAAGCATTTTTGTAATAATCATTATTATTAAACATTGCAATGTATCAATTACTGAAATATACATTAGATTAAAAATATTCTGTTTTCTATAAATTGATATACTCATAATAAAATATTACTTTGTGTAAAAAAACACTAAAAAGTCACAGAATAAAAACAAAAGTTAAAGTGACTCTATAGTTAGGTAAAAATTTCAGTGACAACATAACAGTTTAAACTAAAAAAAAACACTTAAAGTACCTCTAGTAACTATAAATCGCGCCCTAAAGTAAGTAACTATAGCTCAAGCCCTTGTCATGCACTGCTAATTACCCCACATATTACATCACTCATGATATGTTCTTTAGCATCATTGATAACATGAATGCAACATCTAAAATGAAGTCAATGATGACATGAATGTGCATGGCCCCCCTCCCCTGCCTCTTAAGGCCACAGGGACCCCATCACATTGGGCCTCTATTTTCAAAGGGGGCAAGAGATACCCCCCCATCCCTGAGCCAACAAAGGCCCCAGGGACCCCATTCCCTGGGACGGCTCACTCACTGTGCCCTGAGGGGCCCATCCCTGTTGCACTTGTTTCTTGTCCACAAGAGCGTGGCCAGTGAAGATTTGTTTGCTCCCACCCAGTGAGAGTTGCGCAAAGTGCTCCAGCAAGGTGGAAGCAGACATTTGTTTCCCTGCACACACTCTTGCAGGAAGGTATACTAATATTGCTTCTGCCTGGTGGGAGCAGTGAAAAATATCTACTCCTGCCTGGCAGGAGCAATGCCATCTCCCGACATTAGGTCGCTGGGGATGGGGTCCCCAGGGTGGTAAAATGTCTGACAGTGGGGTCGCAATCCCATAAAAACAAAGACCCCGGCGGATGGGGTCTCCTGAGGTGTGTTGCTAAAAGTGTTCAAATTATTACAGGCAGCTCCCCACAATTCAGTGTATAACCTGGAGATCATTTAAATAGAACGTCCTGAAGGAAAGTGGAAGACAGACATATATGTACACATGGAGGAGAGACCATATTCAGTATATATACACACATAAAAGTGTATGATTTAGATATTTACATGTTCCTTCATGTATTCTTTTTCACTATGTTAGGATGTTATGTGTGCACGTGATGAGTAAAAGAAAGACTGTCCGTTATCAGCTGCCTGCCATAATTGGTCAATTATGAAAATTGAAAAAAGGTATTTATACCATGTGACATGATGAGGAAACCGACAACATGCCTATGGTGGCTGGGGTATCGTGTCAGCTAGGCATAATAGAGGTCAGTGGGTGGGATGTCCAGGCATTGTAGGCAATGGTTTACTGAGCGTTCCTAGTAAAGGTCCATAACAACTTTCTATGTTACAATAGGGTTACAGCTTGCCAGTTTAGGACCAGGACCAAATTTAAAGTTTGGTGAATGGGTTACTACTTCACAAATTTGACAGCTATCCCCTCCAAGTTATTACACATGCATTATATCCTATGCCACTTGTATTAAGGCTAACAGGATACCCACCAGATTTGTGATGGAGTTGTTTGTCCTCCAAACTATAAATCAGGTACTTTGGGTCAGATTTAAGAAAAACTCACACACCGTAATGCAGCAAGGCTCCTTGCCGCATTGCGTTGCGTGATAGGGAGAGAGCAGGAATGTGACGTATTTACAGCCTAGCGCCAATGCAAGCACCCTTGTGTCATGGTGCGAAGGTGTCTGCGTTACAGCCAGGATTGTTTTGTTCAGGAAGAGGCACCTTCCCTGCACAAAAACAATCCTCTGATGCTTTTTCCTCCGCCTATGTGGGCTGCAGAACACATAGAAAGAGGTAATACGAGGAGAAATAGACACAGTTCTCCTTGTTACCCTCATTTGGGGAGGCGTAGCATTTTGACGCATTCCCAGGTTTGCTAGTGTTGGTATATCTAAGAAAGCACCAAAAATCAAGGGTGGATGTGTGAGAACTCGCATGCTCCACCCATGGAACACCTTTCCAATGCAGAGTAATGCAAATCAGCAACTTGCGCTGCTTTACGTTACTCGAGATTTATTATGTCATGCAGAGCCATGAAAGGTGATTCTGTGTGGCATGGCAAATCTGATTTAAGGGCTTGAGTCACTTTGCATGAAGCAACAGCAATGCAAGCCCTTAGTTAATCTGGGCCTTCATTTGTTCAATGTTACTTAATCCCTCACTCTTCTTGTGCCTCTCTTGAAGTTACTTGCCCTTTAGTTTAGACCTCAAACGTGATTACAGATTCTGTTTTGGATTTGTCGTTTGGCTTTTTCTGTGCCCCCTCCTACCTTGCTTTCAGGTGGCTTCCTAATTGGACTTGTGCCAACTATCATTCCGCCTTCCTGTCCTCTATTGGCCTAGGTTCCCAGCAACTGTCATCTTGAAGCCAGCAAGCAACTTAATTATTTCAGATTGATTACTTATGTACTTATGCTTATTAATGATGCTTACATATATCCGTGCTTTACCTACATCGTAGGGTGCACTCCCATTGTGGAGAATGCCAACTTGCTTAAACCTCCTTTGTGAGACGTCTTCCATAAAAGACTGGGAGTCCTGGTTCTCTCTTTTTCTCTCTCACTCCTACTCCCCTTCCGATTCAGTACTTTGCTCTGTTTTAAATATTCTTCTACATACTAGCAAAACCATCTTCTTGGGTGGGTTATCATCAAACTCTGCCTAGCAACGAATCGTAACAATGCCCAGTACTGTCTTTCCTGTGCATACTCATCATAAGATGGACTCCCACAACACTTAATTTCAGATTCAGGTATTTTATAAAAGAGTTGCTTGTGTTGTTTGTGAATTATACGTTCAAATAAATAGTATTGAGTGAATTTACAAATTGATTTAGCAAGCCAGTCCAAAAAAGGGTAGATCATCAATATTCCCAACACATAACAGCATATGTTGGTTATATTTGGCATTCCTGTGCGTGCAGATTATCCGCTCCTCCCACTTACCTTCCAGTAAACTGGCAGAGCTGGGACAAAGCAGGTACCCATGGCAGTAACGCTGGGATGTTCTTTGCATTGCTTTGTCTCTTTAGATGACAACATTGTAGTTATACCTGTGCCTGCCACCTCTCAGCTTAGAGGTTTCCCTGCTAAACATATTCCTTTTTCATGCTTATGTTGCAGTTTGCTTATGACAGTTTTGCAAAACTAAAAATACAAGGAGGAGAATGCAAAATGGAATAGAGAGCTGTATAAGGCACTCTGTTCTGACAGCTTGTACTGAGCAAAACTCCTAGATAATTCCCTCCGCAGAACAGAGGCTTTCATTCCCAGGTAAGTTAATGCATTACAGACATGAGGTGGAACACATCTACAACTCATTGCTTCCTATGCCTGTGTGCTCTGTACTCGTATGTGCATTATAGATAAAGCAAAACTACAAGTACCAGAATGCTTACGTGAGTCTAGGGCTAAAAGAGGCACTTAACGTCCCTCTCTGTACATCTCTCCTGAGGCATGTACAAAGTTCCCATAACCTCTATGTTGGTTTGCCTAATGCACTGGTCTGCAACTACAAAGACATTTAGAATTCTTATAAAGGCTCCTCTATTGCTGCTCAAACTGCATTTGTGCACCAATATCGAGACGCCTGTAGATCTCCTTAACATGACTTGAATATTCCTAAGGTGAATTACATGACACACAGGTGTAAACCACCTGGAGCGGGGGCATGTCAGCCTTCAGGGGTAAGACCTGCCATGCTTAACATACGTATTGAGTTCTGGTGCTTTGCTGAGCCAAGGAGAAGTGCAGGTACTCAAAATCTGTAAAATAATACGTTTTGGTACAGCGAGCCAGTCAGGAACAGCCCATCTCTAGAACGTTTCCACTAACCAAGGATCCCCAGGGTCAGCTGAACCCGTGTCCCAATGTGACAAAATTCGAGGAGAAAAGTACTGATAGAAACAACAAAATCTGCTCTTTACCGATCTTCCCACTCGCAGAACAAATAGTTAAAAATAAAATTAAATCTCCTTGGTTCCTCAATCAAGCTTTATGCTATTCTCTTTCGACAGGCTGAAATACCAAACAGTGGGATCAAGTCTTTGCAGCTTATTTTCAGTTTCAACCTCTCCCCCCCCGGAATCTATTTCCTTCCTAAAACCACCATTAATGGAGGGGGGGGGACAAATTATAAACTCAAGTAAGAACATTTCTTTAGGTAACTCTATGCATCAGAACCTTGGAAACGAAATAATCTTAAACTATCAAAATGCTAAATCTGCTGTAAATAAATGCCGGTACTAAAGGTAATCCCTAAAAGACACCCCACGTGACGCCAGACTCATCAAGCAGGATGAAGTGAACCCAGACACTGCAGTGAGAAAACAAGCATTGGTAAATCCAGTAGGTCTCCTTTGTTATCTACTGACTTTCCCAGTAGTTTTTAGTGATCCTGTAGGCATCCACAATGCTGTGCAACACGGTTAAAGGTGATAGAAAAAAGGCCTATGATGCGGCTGGCAGTGTTATTTTGTAGTAGCGTGTTCTACTGTGTGCGCTATCTATAAAATGACACTGGTACTTTTTTTTCTTCTTTTTATTTACTGATCCAAATTAGACATTTCTATTGTAAACTGGTTGGGAGGAAGCAACAGAAAGGATGTTAGTAGGGGAAAGCAACATGAATGGCTGGGGGAAAGGGGTGGAGGCAAAACGGAGGGTGGTGGGAGAAGTACACAACATAGGCAAAGTAGAGTATGGTGTAGAAGCACAAAGGCAAGAGAAAGCAATGTGGAGCTGGAGGAAGAAGCACACAGGTGAGAAATCAACGTAAAGGGACAGAAGCACACAAGGGCGAGCACAATACAGAGGGTGTGAGGGAAGCACACGAGCAAGACAGAATAAAATAAAGTGGATGCAAGTGTGGGAAGAGAAGTACACAAGGAAGACAGCTGGAAAATACATGCAGTCTCATGGAGTGTTTAACAAAAAAGAAAAAAAAGTAGTGTACCTAAAATGTCACAGCAGACCACTGTTGTACCTGGCTTTTTGACAGGGTCATCCCCAAACTTTTTGCCTCCTTCCTCCTATTTTTTCTGACCTGTTGTTGTTGGCTTTTGACCTCTGGGCACTTTTACCACTGCTAACCAGTGCTAAAGTGCATATGCTCTCTGTGTAAATTGTAGTATTGATTGGTTTATCCATGATTGGCTATTTAATTTACTTATAAGTCCCTAGTAGAGTGCACTATATGTGCCTAGGGCCTGTAGATTAAATGCTACTAGTGGGTCTGCAGCACTGGTTGTGCCACCCACTTCAGTAGCCCCTTAACCTTGTCTCAGGCCTGCCATTGCAAGGCCTGTGTGGGCAGTTTCACTGCCACTTCGACTTGGCATTTAAAAGTACTTGCCAAGCCTAGAACTCCCCTTTTTCTACATATAAGTCACCCCTAATGTGTGCCCTAGGTAACCTCTAGAGCAGGGTGCTGTGTGGGTAAAAGGCAGGACATGTACCTGTGTAGTTATATGTTCTGGTAGTGTAAAACACCTAAATTCGTTTTTACACTGCTGTGAGGCCTGCTCCCTTCATAGGCTAACATTGGGGCTGCCCTCATACACTGTTGAAGTGGCAGCTGCTGATCTGATCAGAATGGTAATATAAAACCCTGCTGACTGGTGAAGTCAGATTTAATATTACTATTCTAGAAATGCCACTTTTAGAAAGTGAGCATTTCTTTGCACTTAAATCTTTCTGTGCCCTTCAATCCATGTCTGGCTAGGTTTAGTTGACAGCTCCTTGTGCATTCACTCAGACACACCCCAAACACAGGGTACTCAGCCTCACTTGCATACATCTGCATTTTGAATGGGTCTTCCTGGGCTGGGAGGGTGGAGGGCCTGCCCTCACACAAAGGACTGCCCCACCTCCTACTGGGACTCTGGCAGACAGGATTGAACTGAAAGGGGGCTTGGTGCATTTCTTAGACACTCTTTGAAGTCACCCCCACTTCAAAGGCACAATTTAGTATAAAACAGGGCCTCTGCCCCACTTCATCAGACACTTGCTGGAGAAGAAACCTGAACCAGAAACTACATCCTGCCAAGAAGAACTGCCTGGCTGCTCAAAGGACTCACCTGTCTGCTTTCTACAAAGGACTGCTGCCTTGCTGTTGGCCTGCTGCCTTGCTGAACTCTTGTCTGGCTGTGAAGGTGCTCTCCAAGGGCTTGGATAGAGCTTGCCTCCTGTTCCCTGAAGTCTCAGGACCAAAAAGACTTCTCTTTTTCACTTGGACGCTCCGTGCGCCGAAATTTTCGACGCACAGCTTGTTCCGCGGCGAGAAAAACGCCGCACACCGACGCTGATCGACGCGACGCCTTCGGGACGACCGGAACTTCGACGCACGGCCTCGCAAGGACAACGCCGCCCGACCTCCAGAGGAGAAATCAACGCAACGCCTGCCGTGAGAGCGAAACTTCGACGCGCAGCCCCGCAGAACGTCGCGCAGCCGGAAAACAAGCAGGAAAATCCACGCACAGACCCGGGACATCTGGTAATCCCTGCGATCCACAGAAAGAGACTGTCCGCGCGCCGGAAAACGACGCACGACTTCCCCGCGTGAAAAATAACGACGCAAGTCCGTGTGTGCTGGGGAGAAATCGACGCACACACCATTTTTCCACGTATCTCTTCTTCTGCGGCCCTTTGCGGAGATTTTCCACCAGAAACCAGGTACTTTGTGCTTGAAAGAGACTTTGTTTGCTTTTTGAAGACTTAAGACACTTTATATCACTTTTCAGTGATATCTTTACAAATTCATTTTGCATCTTTGATCGTTTTGACCTGCAAATACCCAGATAAATATTATATATTTTTCTAAACACTGTGTGGTGTATTTTTGTGGTATTATAATATGGTATTGTATGATTTATTGCACAAATGCTTTACACATTGCCTTCTAAGTTAAGCCTGACTGCTCGTGCCAAGCTACCAGAGGGTGGGCACAGGCTGATTTTGGATTGTGTGTGACTTACCCAGACTAGAGTGAGGGTTCTTGCTTGGACAGAGGGCAACCTGACTGCCAACCAAAAACCCCATTTCTAACAACCACCATCCATATGTTTGCATTTCGAAGCAGCATTTTTGAAGTAGCCCATGTTCCTTAAGCAAAGTGGTCCATCTTAAAAAAAATCATGGGGCATATTCACAAAGAATTGATACAGGGCAGTGCCGCAAGTCTATTTGCTGCGCTGCCCTACTCCAATTCAAAAGGGCAGGAATGCACAACATCTACGAGATAAGGTGTATTCCTGTCCTTTCAGCCAGCACCGGTGCACAATTTGTTGGCTAGCGCCAAGGCACCTTCCTGCACAAAAACAAATCTTGAGGCTTTTTCCTCTTTCAATGTGTGCTGCAGAATGCTGCAGAAAACGAGGAAGAATAAAGATATTTTTGCTTGTTACACCTCGTTTTGACGCATTCCCTGGTTTACACGTCCTTGTAAATCTGGGAATGTGGCAAAACCCATGGGTGTTGCGTGAGAAAACACACCGAAATGCCCATGGAACGCCCCACTGACGCAGTGTAAAACAACGCAGCCACTTGCAATACGTTGCCTTACACCACATCTATGAGGCCATGAAAAGGCATGCAAAATGGCTTTGCGTGGCCTTGTAGATATGAGTCTGCACTCTGCGCTGCCAGTGCATCATAAAAACTTATGCATCAGTGGCGCAAGTAGCTCGTAAATATACCCCCATCCAAGCACAGTCATAGAATGGGTAGAAACAAGCGATAGAAACAAATGAAAAGATGCATCATACCAACACAGGTGTCAAGGCTACAGAACTAGGTAGACGAAAGCTACTGCGACAGTTAACATAACATCCAGTAAAAAGAACAAAAAGACATCCAAATCCTGCTAGAACATGGACTATAGAAATGTATGGCAGAGTAACTGGTAATGCAATAGAATAGGTGAGGAAAGCACATGTACAGAAATATCATACAAAGACAACTTCATGGGAGAACACACAAAATTGGCAGTAGTGCTACTATTTCAATTGCTCCAGCCTATTACACAATTTATCCCACTATAGGTATTTACTCCCTGAGGTCCAACTGCCAACAAACCTCCTATATAAAATCACTGTCAGCAAAACCAATAGTGGGAAAGCACTGCAAATAATCAGTAATAAAATCTTGTGGACGCATATCAAAGGACAACATATTGGAAGGTAAGTAAGTACAGATTTTCTATCCCTAATTCTACATGTCAAAACTTGATTTTATATATATATATATATATCTATATATATATATATATAGATATATATATATATATATATATCAACAATTTGCGTAGATGTGGAGTTAAGAATAGGAAATCTATGCTTCTCCTATATGTAATTCCCTTTCGATATTTTGTCCCTCTGTACTTTTTCCACAATATCAGTATATCACGACCTCGATGTTCCATAGTACAATCAATTTTCTCATAAGATCCACATTTGTGTTGTTTCCCAAATCTTTTCCTGAATCTGGCACACAGAACTAACAATCAAATTACTGTACACTGAAACAAAAAGGCAAACACATACACAAGTATACATAAATCAGTCACCTATAACGTTAAGTTAAACAACATGAAGACTGTAGCTTTCTAAAAGGAACAAAGAGTCACACAAGTAATCAAAGTCAGCCCAACCTCGTGAAACTTTGTAACAGCTACAACACTTGCAAGACACCTGCCTTGGTCAAACTGTTGCGGCGCAGCAGAATGTGGATGAGATGAGATATGTTTCCACTTCCAAATTCTACAAGAAAAGGTATTTGCACCGTGTATCTGTAAGAGGGAGAGGGTATCAGTATCTGATTTCATTTCTAAGAAGCAATTGTAAGGGTCTGGTCTGCTACTAGCTCTGCCAAATGTTAAGTTGGTGAATACTTGGTCTTGATTCAACTTCATACCTCATGCTTCCGCCACCCTAAACCCCAAGTCACTATATCACTCTAAAGGGTTATTTCATCCCATCTTTCTTCCTTTGTCTCTACTTTATGTGCATAGGTGCTGGGTGGAGGAGTGTGTGGAGTGCTGCAGAACCAATTTCCACTGCAACAATAAATGTGAGACTTAAGAAAGAAACAAATTTGTTCAGCAATCCAACCTAAGTCTTATTGTATATGTTCACCATTAATTTCAGTACTTATTTTACACAATCCTTTCAACTCAGGTTGCACTATTCATAAGTAAGTCAATAGACAATAATTCAGTAAAAATTAACATTTTCATCAACATAACATTTTATATACAAAGGTATAATTATTCATCAAAACGCACTCCATTTAAATGAATCCATTATTTTGTTCATCTAATTTACAGCCTTTCAACATGATCTGCTAATGCTGATGCTTTTCAGCAAAATACGTTAATTTGTCAAATGTATTGATAACACATATTCAGCCAACACATGTTTCATGGCTTCAAAGTCAGCCATTTTTTCAGGTATGTTAAGAAATTAATATGAAATTTATCGATGTATTTACAGAGATAAAAAATTCCAAAGATAATAATCACACCTTTAAATTTACCCAAAAAATTTTGTTGTGTTTACTCCTTCCTTACAAACTACAAGTGTTGTTCTAGTGAGCACATTTTCTAACATGTAAAAAAGTTTTAAAATTATGTTTGATTAATGCTCATCTCTTTTAAAATGCCCCCCTTCTTTTCCTTTTTTCCCATGTTCCATTGCACGATTTCAATGTACTCAAAAGAATAGTTCATATTGCGCAATGATACTTCAAGCGATAAACCCCATTGAAAAAACACATATCCCATTTCCATGGAGTCAGTCCCCAAATTTTGTTATTTCATGTACAACCTTATAACTCAAATACATAAAATAACGCAAGTGCTATTCCACCTCTCTCACACAGTCATGCATTGCTTACCTAAATCATGTATGGAATGTCCAGTAGACTGTAACTACCACTTCCCAACCCCATCATTGGACTCAATAACCTTATTCTTCTATTTAATTAATATTCCTATCCAGAAAAAAATAAATCTATATATCCAAAGAGAATTGAAAAAATGAAAAATCAGATTACACTAACTATTTCAAAACTAATAAAACAACATCTCTCGTAAGTTAGAGATTTAGGGACTTATTGCGACCTTCAAGGAGGAGTTTGCTCCATCACTAATGTGACTGATATCCTGTCCGCCGTATTATCATCTCCATTGAATGTAATGGATCATAATATGGTGGACGGGATACCCGCCACATTTGTGATGGAGGAAACCCCTCCGTCAAGGTCATAATAAGGCCCTTAATCATCTATCATGAAATTTACCCTGATTCAAAAGGGAAACAATTCATAATCCACTTTATTTCCATGCCATTCAATGGATTCCCTATAATCTCATATGCTGACATATTTCTTCAGTTGATTTTATAGCCAAGCATTATTATTTATGTATAGCTTGTTTCTTTCTAAGAAAGACAAGTTATGTGAAAAATGTTTTACTATCGCCTATTGTTAATTCTACATTAATCTTATTACCATTCATAAACTTAGTGGCCCTCAACTAAAGCCTTTGCATGCAAATACCAACAACAAGCAACAATAGAATACCACTAAACCTGCAACCATTAAGAATCTCATAGAAGAGTAATCCCTTATTAATCTTTTACTTTACAGCTTTAGCCTTTATATATACACACATAGGTAGGCACACATACAATGTAATGGAACTGCATTTTCATTTATATGTACTCAAAATACAATCTCCCTGTTCACTCAACTAGATACCAAACCATCTACCAACTGAAAGTTCACCTTCCAGGTTTTTCCTCTCGTTCATGCAATGTATGAATTACACATTTCTCAATAATTTTAACAACCTCATAATTCACTAGTCTTTTTTATACATAATAATGAACATCATATTAACAGAAAAAAAGAAAAAATACATGTACCTTTCCAAGCAGTTTCATCAAAGGAATTGAACCCACAAATGTTTATTTTATGAATTCAAAATGAGCTCTAAATAAAGTGAGCCACTCATTTTACACCTATGGCAATCAAACTTTTTTTTATGAAAAAGAAAAAATAGATATGCCTACCCAAGCAGTATCATAAAGGGAATCAAATCCAAAACTTTTTGTCATATGAGTTCATCTCACATAGCGATGAGCCTTACTTTAAGCCATAATGCAAAAGGCAACCAAATTCCTGATTTTAGGCCTATAAGTTCATCTCACATGGTGATATGCCACTTCAAAAAAAGATGTTATGAAACTGAAATGGTCAACGTATAGCACTTTATGATAGTGGTAAAATTAATTTTCTGTGCTGAGGTCAAACTCAGTGACACCCAATTCTTTTATTGACAAGACTTCACGTTTGCATAGAATTTTTTTAATTACCACATCCATTCCTATTTCCTTTTACATGTTGAATCCCCCACAAGCTAATGTATTTAAGATACGCTCCATGATCTTCTGGATTAAAGTTTTTGGCTATAGGGTATTTTTATCCCCATTTTTAATTGCTCTCACGTGTTGCTGCCATCTAATTTTCAACATTCTAGTAGTTGAAACAATGTAAGTTTTCTCACAAATGCATTTAAAAAAACAGACACAATCTTTGGTTTTACAATTCGTAGAAATTCAATCCTGTATTGTTTTAACACATTATTGACATTAAATAATTGAATTCCATTCGACACATGTGCAACCTGAACATCCATAACATCCTTTCAGTTTGTTTGGGAGCCAAATTTTACTGTCAATTTCTTGATTATAACAATTTGTATCACTCGGACTCAAAAGAGTTTGAGAAATTTTTGCTGTACGATATGTGCTCAGTTGGTAGTCTCCTATAAACTGATTAATATCCTTAGCATTTTTAAGGATATTTCAATGTTGTTTAAAAATCTTTACTGTCGCCATATGTTTCTTATTAGTTGTGTTGATGAATCTAATTTTACCCATATTAGTGTTTTTATTAATGTTAGGTTTATCTTCCAAAAGTCTCTCCCTCTCCTCATTTGGTTGACTTTCTGAATTGTCGCCTTTAGACTTCTCATAGGATAACCTCTCTAAATAAAACAATTAGTAACAAGATTCTCTTCCTCACTAAATATTACTAGTTCACTACATTTCCTTTCTAATCTTAAAAGTTCACTATGTGGTATATTTTCCTTCTGACTACAAGGATGATCCAAATTGTAGTGAAGAGTACTATTTGAGGTAGTACATTTTCTAAATGGTTTACATACTTTTTGTGTCCTTAATATACATATCAAGATTCAAGAAATGGACGCAAGTATCACTGTATTTTAGTGTAAGGTCGATGCTATAGTCTATGGTATTTATAAAAGTAACATAGGCCCTCATTATGACATTGGCGGTAAATCCCGCTTACCGCCACGGTGACGGCCGCCAACATACCATCACAGCGGGGCGAACATCCGTTCGCCATATTAGGACAAACACACACTAAACCGCCACAAACACATATCCGCCAGACCAAAGGTTAGTGGGAAACTGTCGGTACGAACACTCATACTGTTATGCCAACAAAACAACGCCCTCCACATTATGACCCACGAATCACCACGGTGGACATTCAACTGTGGTAAACCATTGGCGATACACACCAGCGCAGTCAGAATAGCCACCCAAATATATAACAACACAACATTGGCCATGCTAAAATGACACACCTGACACTGATACACACAACGCACCCACCCACCCACAGCACGATAAAACACACACCCACATTATCCACAACCCTTTAGGAACACGAAAAATAGCCAAGAGATAGCCACGCAAATCAGAGACACATCTACACAAGTGGACTTGTGATGGGCCTCCTTGGCCTTTGACATGTAACTGGTGTCCTTGCCTCAAGGTCTAGGAGGTGCCTTCACTGACCCCATCCTCTGTCCCTTGGGTTTCGCCACCCTAGTCCTCCCTTTCTGAGGCGGAGGTGTGCACTTACTAGGAGTGGCTGCTGTAACACTCAGCGGCCCCTTTGCGCAAGCAGCTGATTTTTGGTGGGAGCAGTGGCAGACTGTTTGGCTGAGGTGCTGGGCTGGGTCGTTGGGGCTCTGCTCTTATGGGCAGGATGTTGGGTGGGGGAGGGAAGAGGTCAAGTTGGGCAAGGAAAAGCTTCTTAGATATGTTGGGGTGGGAGGAGGGATGAGAGTGGAGGTAGAGGGAGTGGCTGTAGGAGGTGTACGTCTGCTGGACTTGGGTGCAGATGCATGGACAGTGTGCGTGTGTGAGGTGGATGGCTGTTGGGTGTCTGAGTGGGAGCGTTTGTGTCTCTTGGGGGGGCAGACAGGACAAACATGACGTGTGGATGGATGTTGTGGAGGTGTCTGCAAGTGAGGTGTGTGTGCTGCATGATGTGGTGATGGTGGCTGTTGATGCAGTGCCTGCAGGTGTGAGTGCAGATGTGACTGTGAGGGAGGAGGAGGGGAAGACAGTGGAGGCAGTGGATGTTGTTGTGTGTGTAATAGTCTGTTGTTTGTGTGAGTGCTTGTGGCTTGAAGTGCGCTGCCTGCGTTTGTCTGTGCCACTCTTGTGTGATGTTTTGTGTGCATGCTTGTCTGTATGTGTGAATGGGATGGGTTGGGGTTGAGGAGACTGGGACTGGGGAGTGGTAGCTGGAGGGGGGAACGATAGGACCAGAGACACTGGCTGCCATAAGAGAGGAAACCAAAGCCTGAAACGATCTCCGTAGTGCCGCCAACCCACAGTGGATGCCCTCCAGGTAGGCATTGCATTACTACATCTGGGATGCCAGCTCCTGGATGGCATTCACTATGGTTAACTGCCCTACTGAGATGGATCTCAGGAGGTCAATAGCCTCCTCACTGAGGGCCGCAGGGCTCACTGGGGCAGGGCCTGAGGTGCCTGGGGCAAAGGAGATGCCCACCCCCCTGGGTGAGCGGGCACGGGCAACTCGGTAGAGGGCTATTGGGAGGGCGGTGCTGGTACGGTGGGTGGAAGCTGTACCTGTAGCTGGGGTGATTCCAAAGGTGTCCGCCGCCACCAGGCAGCTTCCATCGGAGGAGGAATTAGAGTCAGTGTTGTCAACTCCTCTCCCCTCCGTGATGCTCCCCTCGCCTTCCGTCCCACTGGTCCCCTCGTCGTCAGTGGACTCTGCCTCCTGGGTCCCGTGGGCTGCAGCTCCCTCAGTAGCCGGTGCCCCTGCTCCTCCGCCAGATGATGCTAATGCATACATGGATAGGATGACAGAAGAAAATAGGGGGGTGGAGAGAGAAAGGGAGCACTGGATCAATTACAGCACCAACACTGCAGTTGGCATACACATTACCATCACACACAGGGATCAAGATTGAGAACTATGCACAGCACTGGCATTCCATTGGCTAGGTACTACAGCAAGAAGAGAGCTAACCACCACCATCTGCACCCTTCCTGGAACCTACTAAACCCTGTCTGACATGGAATACCACCTATCTAGTTTCCAAGATTTTGACAGTCACCCATTTACCCTGAGCTGGACCACGCAGCAATGTCTGAGCTGGCATTAAGGGGCAGCCAGTACCTGAAACCCACCACCAGGATCCCATGCCAGGCAACAAAGATGGTTGTTACACACACACTGTACTCCCCCCCTTGTGGCTGCTGTGCTGCCCTCAAGCGCCCATCCAGCTCTGGGTAGGCCACCACCAGTATGTGGGCCATCAGGGGGGTCAGGTTCCAACGGGCACCCCTCACTCATTGGGAGGCCATCCCCAGCTGGGCCTCTGCGGTCTTCCAGGCCCAGCATCTCAGGTCCTCCCACCATTTCCTGCAGTGGGTGCTCCCCCTGGGTTCGCACGTCCTTGGCGATGGCACCCCACAATCCCTTCTTCTGATGGGCGCTGACCAGCAGAGGAAATACAGACAGGAGGACACCACTAACCATCCAACCTGTCACACATGTGGCCCACAAATACCATTTCCCCTCAAATGGCACACACGTCACCTGGAGCCCTACCTGTACACTACCACCAACCATACCCCCCACCCAAATTACACACTGCCAGCACACACTCATCTCCATGCAACCTCGTCACATGCATTGTCCCCATGGTGTACTCAGCTGTTGGTCTGAAGGCCCATACAGCTGTCCATACAGGGGTAGGACACCATCCACCAGGCACTCCAACTCCTCTGAAGTGAAGGCAGGGGCCCTTTCCCCTGTCACACAGGTCATGGCAGGTTCAAGACTCAGGTTATGGCAGCACACGCAGAAGATGTGTTGTCCTGTGGAAAGTCAGGAATCAAGTGAGGTCATAGACAGAAAATGGTGGTCACGTCCGTGGCTGTGTACACCGTCACCGCCACCGTTGATCCTTATTGGACACTGTACTCCATAGAGCCCCATGAAAGCCAAGAATAGCACGGCTGTGCAAGACCACCTTCCGCCATGAGGCCAACACCGGTGGAGTTACATCACTTCCACCTGTCCCAACATACAGGACAGGCGATAGCCATTTTATGATGCTTGTCAACATTCTGAAATTGAAAACTGCGCCATTGCTGTCAATTGTACATACATTGCCATTGACATAGTCCAATTACATACAAGCTCAATGCACACTGAGGTGGTGGTTCCATTGTTCAGTTTGTTACTCCCGTCTCGCTCTTGTGTCCCTTAGATACCTACCACTAAGGAGGAGGAAGCAAGCCCTCATGTACAGACCCCTTGTGGACTTGGCTACACTGGAGGACAGGCACATAATTCCCACCTATAGACTGGACAGGGCCACAATCACAGAGCTGTGTGCTCAATTGGAGCCTGATCTGATATCTGCTATCCGCCATCCCACTGGGATTATCCCCTCTTGTGCAGGTTCTATCTGTGCTCCATTTCCTGGCAAACTGGCTCTTTCCAAGTGACAGTGGGCTTGGCAACAGGAATGTCACAGCCATTGTTCTCAACAGTGCTAGCAAGGGTTTTGTCTGCCTTGCTCATACACATGTGCAGCTACATAATTTTCCCCCCAAGTGGAAGATTTGGCCACTGTGAAGGCTGGATTCTATGCAATGGGACATATTCCAAATATTATTAGGGCCATTGATGGAATACATATAACATTCCCTGACCCCTCCCCCCCACCGGCACAATGAACAGGTGTTCAGGAATCGGAAGAGTTTCCACTCACTCAATGTGCAAATGGTATGCCCGTCTAACCAGTACATCTCCCCGTCACTCCCAAGTATCCTGAGTAGGTGCATGACGCCTTCATTTTGAGGAATAGCAGCATCCCAAATGTGATGGCACAACTATAGATGCACAGGGTGTGGCTAATAGGTGAGCCTGAGTCCCCACCCAATGCATGTCATTGTATGTCTTCAGGAGTCATCCCCCATATCATTGTGCAAGGCTAATGTTTGTTCCTCAATTCTTGCAGGTGACTCCAGCTGCCCAAATCTGTTGTGGCTCTTGACCCCTGTAAGGAATGCCAGGACAGGGGCTGCGAATAGGTATAATGATGCTCATGGGCGAACCAGGAGAATAATTGAGCGGACCTTCGGCCTCCTGAAGGCCAGGTTCAGATGCCTCCATCTGACAGGTGGATCCCTCTGCTACTCCCCTGAGAAGGTCGGCCAGATAGTTATTGTATGCCAAATGTTGCACAGCCTGACCATCAGATGGCATGTGCCCTATCTGCAGGAGAAGGAGGGTGACAATCCTCCTGTGGCAGCAGTGGACCCTCGGGACAGTGAGGAGGCAGAGGCTGAGGATGTGGACAACAGGACATCAGTCATACGCAAGTACTTCCAATAACATACAGGTAAGACAGTGAAACTGACCATTCCTCAGATTATTTATCTTTTCAGTGTGGCTGTAGCATGATGGCAGTCACTGTCTTATCATCTCAACTGACTGTCCCCTACACTTTCTCATTTTGCATATGTTGGTGTGTACTGATGTGATGACAACAGACAGCTACAGGCCATTATTTGTATGCAATCACAAAGTTCAGGACAATTGCACAAGATGAAACTGTTAATATTACTGCACATTTTCGTCACATAAAGCACTATCACTCAAGTTGTGCTCAAGGGTGTTTATTGTAGTGAAAAATATAGAAGGAATAGTGCAATGGAATGGGGTGATGGTAGAGGTAAGTCCAGGGTATTGGTCCAATCTATTTGTAGCACAGGTCCAGTGTCCAAGGGCCATAGGAAGGGGAGCAATGGCAGTTCAAAGTGGACAAGGTGACAGAGTGGAATACAAGTCTTCCAACACATGGATCCCCCTCCACCACTAAAGAAAGCCAAGGATCACCCTTCACCACCAAAGAAAGCCAAGATTCCCCCTCCACCACCAAAGAAAGCCAAGAAGCCCTCTCCACCAGCAGAGGGCAAGTAGCCCTCTTTCCAGCAGAGGCACCCAAGGAGCCCCCTTCACCAGCAGAGGTACCCAAGGAGCTGAGGGCATGTACCCCACCCTCCAGAGACTGTTGGGCAAGGAGCCCCCTCCAGAACCAGTGGGCATGTTACCCACTCCAGAGACTGTGGCCTTTCACTCCCCTCCAGAGACTGTTGGGCAAGGAGCCCCCTACTGAACCAGTGGGCATGTTACGCACTCCAGAGACTGTGGCCTTTCACTCCCCTCCAGAGACTGTTGGGCAAGGAGCCCCCTCCAGAACCAATGGGCACGTTACCCACTTCAGCTGAGATGCCTCCCCGGCCACTTCCCCTGGAGGTGCCTGCCCATTTGCAACATGATCCCCCTGAACAGTGGAGTCCGGATTATATCAGGAGTCAAGTTGGGCCTTGGACTGTGCCCTGTGGCCATGTGGGCCTTTGGTACTTTGGACTGACCATGGGCCCAATCTGGACATTGACGCCTGCATTTACATTTCATGTTTCATTATGGTGGCTGTTGGCAGCAACTTACAATGTACGTACATCAGAATTCTTGTCCTTGCATTATTTACACGTAGGTCCTGTGACATTCGTTTTACTCTGCAGCTGGTTCTGTGTATGGTGTGTATGTGAATGGTATGTGTTGTGTGTGTGTGTGTGTGTGTCACTCTCCTTTTCCTCCCTACCTCACTTGTGTGCTAGGCGGCTGTACTCACCGTTGTCATCTTCGTCGGCGTTGGTGTTTCAGGACGGCCATGGCATGGTAGAGCATCGGGAAGACTTGGAGTTCCAGTTCCATTGCGGTGAAGGAGTCCTCTGTGTCCCTGATGGTGACTCTTTCGTTTTCTGTATTGTGTTTCCACCAGGCTTTTGATGGTGCTGGTACAGCCCCGGAAATCCTGGCGGTTTGCTATGTCATAATATGGTGGACGGTACCTTGACTTCTGCCTGGCTGTTGATGGCTACCGCCGTGGTCAGTGGTGTTAACACCCTGGCGGTCAGTGTGGTACATTGGCTGTCTATGGACAGTATCACTGCCATGGTCATAATTTGGTAGTAATTACCGCTAGGCTGTTGGCGGATATTACCGCCACTTTAGAAGTCACCGCCAATATCATAATGAGGGCTATAATCTTTTAGATCTCCTTCATGACCCTGCCATATCATGGAGATAATATCAATGAATCTGATCCATAATACAATGAGTTGATACTTATTTGTTAGATTTTCAATCCAGGCATACTCCCTTTCATACCAACTCATGGAGAGGTTGGCATAAGGAGGGGGGCATGGCCTGGGAGCTGAAGATGGAGCCCAGCAAGTTGGCAGCCTAAGTCTGCTGAAAGTCTCTTGCAAGAGAGGCCCCATCCCGTGTGTCAAACACTGTGGCCTTTGTGCACCCCAGAGCTGGTGTGAGATGGGCATCTCCTCCCCCTTTGTCAGTCTCAGGAGTGCGGGGTGCGCTGCAGACTTCACATGTCACCAGCTGTGAAGAGCAGACAAACACACCCTGCCAGAGCACAGCACTTAAGGCCCTCAGAGCCAGACCGGGAGCTTAGCGGCGATACTGCATGGCACAGAAGAAGTGTGGGGAGAATGCCCATGCCTGGCTTGGCTTGGATTTCACCTCCCCTAGAGACCCTCCCAAGGATTGGTGTGGTACATTGGCTGTCTATGGGAGGTATCACCACCATGCTAATAATTTGACAGTAATTACCGCCAGGCTGTTGGTGGGTATTACTGCCACTTTAACAGTCACCACTAATGTCATAATGAGGACCATAATCTTTTAGATCTTCTTCATGACGCTGCCAAATCATGAAGATATTATCAATGAATCTGATCTGTAATACAATGGATTGATACTTATTTGTTAAATTTTCAATCCAGGCATACTCCCTTTCATACCAACTCATGGAGAGGTTGACATAAGGCGGGTGGCATGGCCTGGGAGCTGAAGATGGAGGAAGCATGCGCCTGCTGCTCCATGCCAGCCCAATGATTATCCTGTTCCATCACTATCGGGGGTAACCACTGATCAGCCGCTGACACAGTGGAGACGCCTGAGTGCCCCTAGAGGTGAGCCAGCGGCTGGAAATTGGTGCTACCTTCATGGCAGCAGCTCTAGAGGTGGCCTACCAGACCCAGCCGAGCAAGATGGCGGCCTAAGTCTGCCGAAAGACTCTTGCAAGAGAAGCCCCATCCCGTGTGTCAAGCACTGTGGCCTTTGTGCACCCCAGAGCTGGTGTGAGCTGGGCATCTCCTCCCTCCTTTGTTAGTCCCAGGAGTGCGGGGTGTGCTGAGGACCTCCCATGTCACCAGCAGTGAAGAGCAGACAAACACGCCCTGCCAGAGCACAACACTTAAGGCCCTCAGAGCCAGACTGGGAGTTGGGCGGCGATACTGCCTGGCACAGAAGAGGTGCGGGAGAATGCTCATGCGTGGCTTGGATTTCACCTCCCCTAGAGACTCTCCCAAGGGTTTGAACATAACGCGGGCCCCAACTGCTGCTGCGGAGCTCCATTGGCAGCACTGGGGCTGCCATCTTTCCTGGGATGCAAGCCTTCTGGGGCATGGGGGGGGGAGTCCTGGCCTGCATTAACTCGTCTCTGGAGAGGCCTGAAAAATAGTATCAACGTGTATGAGGAGTGAATTCCACAATACAACAGCAAGAGGGAGCATGGAGCTGCCCACAGCAAGCAGTCAGTGAGTGAGGCGCACGTAGTGGCTGGCTGGGGGACCTACTACCAGATGGCATATTGGGCCCTGGATCGGAGCTCGGGAAAGAGGCCCTTTGAAATAGAACTGGAGTTAGGGGTCAGCCCCTCCACTTTCCCACTTGAGAGATCCGAGCTACTTTGAAAGGACGGTATTGTGGTGAAGGTTCTCCGGACTTGATATTTCTTGGTGGCATTGCCTGACTTTGCAGACTGCCACCTCCCTATTGCCCGAGCCAGACTCTAGAGCCCCCAGAGCTCCCTCATCTACCCTCGTAACTCTAAGGGGGCTTGCAAAACTTTCTGCAGTGTGGATGCAAGACATCGCCACAATGGGAAAACCAAAGGCTAAACCACCGGGACGCAACCCAGAACCCGGAAACACTCTTCATAGCTGACTGAAGAAAAATCAGGGTTCGAATAATCAGAGGCCTCCCTGCACTTACATTTTGACAAGCTCCTTGCAGCCATAGTGGACACCAAGGCCACTCTTCAAAAGGACATTAGCACAGTCTCTGCGGGACTGCATCTACTGCAGGCCAAGCACTGTAAACTGGCAAACTGAGTCAAGGAAGTTGAAACTTCAGTGGGGGACCTGCAACCTTAACAAAAAGGGCTGACATACAGGGTAGAAGATCTGTCGGAGAGAGTGTGCATCCTGGAAGGGTGTGCTGAAGACGCGGAGGGGTGCAGCCGCTGTAATAACATCAGAATGGTGGGGCTCTCGGAGGGCGCAGAGGGTTCTAACATGGTGACGTATCTGGAAAATTGGCTCCGGACATGTGTCACCAAATCAACTTACCCCCCTTCTTTGCCCTGGAAAGGGCCCTCAGGGTCCCAGCTCACCCGTGAGCTCTGGGTCACCGCCCCATGCCACAGAGGTGGCTAGACTGCTTCACTACTGAGACAGAGACATAATACTTCAGAAAGGGTGGGCGGATTGCCCCTTCACAGTAGATAATGGCAATGTTTTGGTACTCCCAGACTGTATAGCAATGGTCCAGGTACAACGTGCTTTTTTTAGCTGTCAAGAATGCTCTTTGAGATGAAGGATTGTAATACTCCTTGATGTTTTTTGCCAAACTTCGGATTATCCGGGTTGGCTCAACCCATTTCTGCAATGACACGGAAGCAGCTTGGAGTTGGCTGGTAGCTTACAGATCTAGATCAATACTCCACAAGGCCCAGCCTAAATCAGGCACCACCCAGCCACGGCTCACAAAACATGCACGGGGACCCTTACTGTGAGTTTCCTGAAGAAAGCTTCTCCCTCCCAGTCTGAGCAGGAGGGAGCAGTGGGCCTGCTCTCGGTGACTGAGATTGCCCTGTCTCAGAAGACAGGCGCTGACACTGGCACCCACTCGGAGCGCAGATCACTGGCCTTAGACTCTGGAGACACTTCCTTAAGTAATGGGGAGCACTTACCTAAAGTAATTCCACAATCTGCTGATGAACTGATCTAAGAAGGAGGTCTTCGATGGGGAGAGGAAAGGGCCTGTGGTTATCATTATTTTTGTATTGTTCCCTATAACTGGCCCAGACCTCGTGCTCGGTTGGGGGAGACTTACGAGGGGAGGTCATTGTTCATCCTAGGATTCCTGTTATCGACTTTGCCTTTTCAGGTAAAGTCTCCTCTTTGTGATTATGGTCTGTACTGTGACCCCTGGCTGGATGGCTCTTGGGTCCTGAGTCACACACCTGGGGGGCCTATGTTGAAGACTGGGCTGGCCCGGCAAAGGTGATACTTGTCTAGCATAGCCTGCCCCTCCCGGATTAGACCCTGCCATGGTACTGGATGTGGAATTTTTTTAATTATGTTATTGTTTTTTAGGTTTGGGTGGTCAACCGTTGCTGGGCTGCTCATGTGATGGGGTTTTTGTGGTTGGGGGGGTTTGTTTGTCTGTCTCAGGGGCCGCTGTGCTTGTCTTTGAGAGGGGGCTCCATGGGAGGGATTGGGAGCCACCATGAGGCCCTCCTATGTCTCTTGGGGGAATGACCAGCTGTAAACCCACATTACTCTTTCTAAGCTGGAACATTTGAGGAATGGGGTCTGCTACTAAACTTACAACAAACATAGATACCTGCGGGGGAGGTGGGGAGTACAGGTGGCAATGTTGCTGGAGACACATCTTACTTGGGTGGAGGCTGACCAATTGCGACATAGATGGAGGGGGCAATTATTTGCCACTTCTTATGCAGCCAGAGGGGGTCTCATATGGATTAGAGCGAGGAAACCTTTTGCACGTACTCACTCAGACATTGACAAAGAGGGACGATATGTTTTGATTACAGGTAAACTTGTAGGCAAAGACATTACACTAGGG
Source organism: Pleurodeles waltl (assembly GCF_031143425.1). Taxonomy (NCBI): domain Eukaryota; kingdom Metazoa; phylum Chordata; class Amphibia; order Caudata; family Salamandridae; genus Pleurodeles; species Pleurodeles waltl. The sequence goes on along the minus strand of NC_090448.1, from coordinate 289,853,870 downwards.
TCATGTATGCCCCAAATTGAGATCAAGTGACCTTTCTCCATGCGCTGCCAGCCTTGTTAGCTCTTTTGGTAATGGACAACCTCTTTATTGGGGGAGACTTTAACTGCGTGGCAGATGTTACACCTGACCACTCTATTCCACCCCTACGTGGAGCATTGGCCCACAAGACACCAAAAGGGATCAGAGAATGTATGGGGCACCGGGAGCATCAGATATTTTGGTGGGTCCAGCACAGGCAGACAAGAGAGTACTCATATTTCTATCGCATATATCAGCTACACTCCAGATTGTATATGTTCCTATGCTCCACCAGGCTAAGCCAATATGTGACCCATACAGAGTACTTAGGCCACACACTGTCTGACCACAGCCCATTATTACTGAAATTATGTCCCATAGAAGGCCACCTGGAGGTACCCAAATACCCATGTAGTGGCTTAACCCCCTACACTTGGAGGGTGTAAGCTTTAGAGATTACCTAGGTACTGCTATTACCGATTACTTTACACACAATCAGGACACAGCCTCTTCAGGTATTGTTGAATGGGAAGCATTCAAAGTAGTGGCCCGGGCCACTGCCTGGGACAGTCTATGGGAGTTAGAAGTGAGCTTCATGTGGAACTCAGCACATTCGGGAGTAGACTTCACAAACCTGATAATGCACTCAGGGCAGAAGAGGGTGCAAGGGCATGCCTGCGGGAGGCCAGAGAACAATATAATGTTATAGTTGAACATCTGCGCTGCCATGATTATAAAGACTACTTTACCACGACGCACAAGGAGGAGAGTAGACCAGGCAGGCTACTAGCTTGGCTCACCAGGCCAGAAACACAAGGGAACTCTATCACCCAAATCTTGTCAGGCAATGACGCAGTGCTTTACTCGGCTAAAACGATTAACACATCTTTTCAGGAATACTACGAATCTCCCTATAGACAGCCAGAACCTCTTGCCTCAGAGACCATGCACAACTTCCTGGCCCAACCTTCACTGTGAGTTTTGAACCAAAGGGTCTGGGAAGCCCTCAGGGGCCAGATCTCAGCCCAGGAGCTTAAATCTGCAATTAAGGGAATGGCAACTGGGAAGACCCCGGGCACTGATGGTCTACCAGTGGAATTCTACTTTGCGTTCATTGGGATCCTGGCTCCTACGCTAGAGGCCCTGTTCGCTAACTCATTGAGGGTGGGTTCCCTGTCAGCAGGGATGCCACAGTGATTCCCCTTTCTAAGTCCGAAGACCTGGGTGTTCGGGCATCTGTATTTTGCCCTTTATCCATGTTAAACATGGATTTTAAGATCCTAATTAAGATCTTGGCCCTCAGACTTCTCCCCAAATATGTCAACGTTAATACACAGTGATCAAAACTGGTTTATCCCCAAACAGAGAAGATTATACCACATTCTCTTCCACCCAGACGTCCTACTCTGCCCTTGCACTATTATTAAGTCAGTGGACCTTGAAAAGTCCTTTGACTCGGTGAGGTGGGATTTCCTTTCCAAGGTCATGTGCAAGATGCGACGGGGGGAAACCTGAATTAAATGGTTCAACTGCTGTATTCAGCCCCCACTGTGTGGGTCAAAATATGCTCCATACAGTTCGATGTATATCAGGGCACTAGACAGGGGTGCCTGATGTTCCCCCTCTTGTTTGCCCTGGCTATTGAGCCTTTGACAGAACTTTTTCAATGGGAAGGAGTAGGAGCTGGATAACAATGGGGGGTAGTGCACACATCATCTTCTTGTACGCAGATGGTATATTACTCTACCTGGCTGACAGCCCAGCCTTTCCAATGAATCTACTGAGTGAATGTGTGCCTGTATCAGGCCTCAGGGATAATAGCTCCAAGACGTATGTATTCCCCTTAAAGGCAGGTGCTCCAAAGCCAGTAAATTTACCAGGAGACCTGACGTGGTCTCCATCGACCATCCGGTATTTGGACATTTGCAACTTTCATTCATTGGAGGACCTACGGGAAGGGAACTTGAGGGACACTTTTTGCTCCCCTAAATCTTGCATTCCCTTTGGGGCGATCTCTGAAAATACCCATCATGGCTCGGGTCTTACTGTCCAAGATGGTCATGTTGCCAAGATTACTGTATTTCTTCACTAACCTCCCACTCAAGATACCGGGTTCCTGGTTCAGACAACTAGATACGCTATTGAGAGATTTGATCTGGGATGGAGGTCGCCAGAGGGTATCCTAGGAAGTTCTTAGGCTCCTCCCAGACAAGGGACTGCCAAAATTACTCTGTCCAGCAGTTGAGCTACCCCAGCTGGGTGTATTATTGCCAGTGGCCCTGAAATGCTAGGCAAGGTGTTTACAAAAGAAAGCTGGAACCCCACTTTATGCCCCAGCATTGCCCATAGTAGGACTTTCTCACAGAGGTCCGCTTGCTTTCTTCACAGAAGCTCAACTGTCAGCCTGGATAGATGCCAGACTGATGGCAGTGGGCGACTACTAGCAGATGAGAACGCTGACACCTCTGGAAGATTTATTGGACCAGTATGCCTTACCACAGGCCAATTTCTAACGTATGAGGCATTAGTGAGAAACTCTAGGGACCTATAGTCAGGTGGCCAGGATGAACCTAAGCCACATGCAGTATTGCAATTATTGGTGACAATGGGATCCGCGAGACACCTCGTAAAATGGCTCTACAAGTCACTGGTGGAAATGGTCAGAAAGCCCTTAGTGAAGATCCAGGAGAAGTGGGAGACATTACTGGGATGGGAGGTCACAGACATAGAGTGGAATAGGGCTTTTGAGTACCCTAAGGGAATCTCTAGGAATATGAGACTTATGTATACCCAATTTAACTATGTACACATGATATACTTGACTCCTCACAGAATACTGATTATCCTTGAGCCTTGACCCTGCCCCAGATGTACCGTATTGGATGCTGACTTTACTCATATGACCTGGAGCTGCCTTCACCTATGACCATTCTGGGAGGGTGTGATATGTGCATTGAACACAACCCTTGGTCACAACCTTATCTGAGATTTAGAAACATGCATGGTACGTTCATTCCCCAGACCACAGCCCTGGAAAGTAGAAACCAAATTCTTAGTCTTAGTTTTTGCTTTAGGAAAAAGACATATAGCCATGATGTGGAAGTCTGGGACAGGCCCAGCACTTAAACATGGGTGAAGGATGGCACAGTTTGGGCACAAGCAGAAGAGAGAGCTCTAATCAGACAGAATGCCCAAGGTACACACAGATGCCCAATAGCAAGGCTGCGGGCGGGGATCCTAGAGACTTGGGAGTATCCAGAGGAGGCTGCAGGAGATAAAGTAGAGGGTCAGGACATGTCAGCCAAAAGACCTAGTGTTGATCACATGGGGGACGGTAAGGAGGAAGATGACAGGCCTAAACAAAAGGATGAGGCATTGTGTCTGTAGGAATACACACTCTAACATCCGAATACTGATGAGCGGGACATAAAAGACAGAACCCCCCTACTATAGTTAACTTTGTCCCACCACCCACACCCCTGCACACCCCTTCACCTCACAACCCCCCCCCCCCAATGAGCCTTGCCTCTGGACATATTGCACAGGCCAGGCACTTGCCTCCTGCCTTGAGGATCCCTCGCATTCTCTAAAGACCGGCACTCAACTAGACATCTATTTCCTATGAGACACCCATGTTAGAATGTTTTCCTTTCTTGTTCTTTATGTTTCAGAGTCTGGGACTCTAAAAACACCCCTAGGTGTTTTATTGCAATGACAATTCACGCAGATTTTTGACTTAGCAAAAAGGCCCAATTAACCCTGATGCCTAAAAGTCTTGCAGGACTGGTTGAATCAGGAATGCGCAGCAAGGAGGTTTGACATATAGAGACTGGCTTTGCACGTTTTCTTGGTGAAGTCAAGGGATCAGAGGTTTATGTACTTAGTTGGCATATCAATGTACGTGGCTCGACTTCAATACGTCAAAACTGTACAGTATGTATATGGCTCCACTTCAGTACACCAAAACTGTACAGTCATTGTATATATGAAAATCACTTAATATTAATGTATCAGACTCTACAGTTTGTTATAACCACGGGGCCTGCTACGCACTGCTTCTACTTTTTTCTATGCTGAAAGTGACATATCATTGTAACTGTGTCACTGTATAGAAATGCCAATAAACATATATTTAAAAACAGAAGGGATTGGCATAAGAGGCATAAACCTAAACCCCATCGTCATGCCTCTTCTTTGCTAATACATTTCTGATTGGTAGTAAAAAAAGTTATTATTCATAGTGAATTCAGTCAGTTCAACAATCATGTTCACTTGTAAAAAAAAGGATTTAAAAAAAAATGTTCAAAGCATTGATACCTCTATTTTGATCAATAAGGGTATAAAGGCTTTTGACATCCAGTGTTACAAGAAGGTAATCCTTTTTCGATGTCACATCATAAAGTTTCCTGAGGACGTATTTTGTGTCGTTCACATAAGATGGAACTTCCACAGCCATTGGTGCAAGATATCTATGTATTCAGACACTCTTTCTGTTAGAGAAGCAATGCCTGACATTATGGGCCTATATGAAGGAAATGCCCCCCTGATATGTAGCTATTGAAGAAAGTAGATTACTGGAATATTGGGTGTCTTTGGGGCCAGAGATTTCTACGCTTCCATGTCTAGAACATTCCTGTTGAACCATTTTGTCAGCAATGTCTGTAACTCAACTTGTGCTGCTTCTACCTCCTTAACGCTGGCTGAACCGTCGCCTGACATAGTGTTCAATTGTCTTAAAGCTTCACAATTATAACTTTCATTACCTCCCGTCCCTCCCTCGCCTTCCTTTGACCAATGAGGCTTCCTGCCTCCCCCTAGACCCTCTCTTCCCCTTTTAAAAACCCCCTCCACCCCCACCACCTCCTGTTTTTTCTGTCTAGCCCACGCTAGACTTACCTTTCGTCTTTTCCCTCCACGGCGGAGCCTGGGGGTCATCGTTCCTGCACTCCTCGAGGCGCGGGGCGCCTCGGGGTGTGCTCTGGCCGGTCGCGTCTCTGCAGGTAGGCGGGGCTGCTTGGCAGACGCGTCCTGAGAGTTGGCTGACGAGGTCAGTCGGCTCTTTATGGCTGGGGCGTCTGTTTCCGGTTCCTCGGCCTGCGGAGCCGCGCGGAGGTGCCGGTGGGCATTTTTTTTTTTATGGCAGAGATGGTAGGACGGGCGTTCGGCCCGCATTTTAACTAAATTCCGTAATTGAGGATGTAATTTTATTGGATGATTGCTTTTTTGGAGGTGGACCTGTACCTAGTATATTTAGAGGTTGGGTTCAGGGGGATGGTAGTTATATTTGAATTTACCATGCCGAAGGTTCCTACAAAAAGGCGCAGGATTGTTTCTTCTTCCTCCTCCTCCTCACAGGAGGAGGGTACTACTGCCATTTCTACACCTGGGGGTCGCCAGGTTCCGGGTAGTTCTTCTGCAGCACTCATGGCAAGAGAGGAAGTACAGGACATGATAGAGGTGGCTGTTACTAGGGCTCTCCAGGCAGGGATGGCCAGGCCTAGTTGGTCTAAAGTTGCCCGTCCTCCTGTGACTGCGGAGAGATCCTCTTCAGATGATGAGGAGGAGGATGCTCCATCTACTTCTTATGGGGGGAAATATGTCTCCAGGGAAGAGATGTGGGAGGTGATGTCACATGTGCGGGACAATTTAGGTTTTCCAGTGTTTCAGCCTGCGGGATCTGACTCACACTTGTTCACTCAGTATCAGACGCCTTCTAAGTTTGCCATGCCTTTTCAGGGACCTGTGAAGGATATGGTGTTTCGGGAATGGAAGGATGTGGATAAAGCTCAAGTTCCACGATTCCTTCAGAAACTTTATTTACTGGAAGGGGAGGATGTGTTACCTCCCTCTGTTCGTCTAGATTCCATTTTGGCAACCCTGATTGGCAAGACGGCAGTCAATCCGGAGGATTGTGTGCCTACTGATGCCACGGACCGTAAGGTGGATTCTGGTCTCAAAAGGGCTTTTGCGGCAGAAAATCTGTCCCTGAGAGCAGGTATATATTCTGCTTATGCGGCCTAGTCGTTGGTGCAGGACTTTGATAAGCTGGCGGTTGCTGTACAGGAAGGTGCGGAGTGCTCTGAACTTCTAGCGGTTATGGAGCAGCAGGCCAGGTTTCTGGCGGACGTATCATCGGATGTGGTCCGTACTTCGGCTCTGGCATCTGGGGCTTTGATTGGGGCCCGTAGGTCCCTCTGTTTAAGATCGTGGAAGGTAGATCCTGGGGAGAAGTCTGCTCTCCTGAGACTGCCTTTTGAGGGACGTAGTTTGTTTGGTGATCAGTTGCCTTCCATGCTTTCCAAGGCATTTAAGGAGAGGAAGCATGCTTTGCCTTATAAAGGTGGCTCTGCTTCTGGCAAAGGGTGGAAGAAGCATTCCTGTTCTTCTCCCAAGATGGATGCAAAATCTTTTTCTTTCAGGAAACGTCGTTTTCAACCCCGTTTTTCCCCTAAGAAGTCTGCTCCTTCGAACCGGGGTGGGTTCAAGAAGGGGTCCTGACAATCACTGTGGGCCTGGCATAGGGCAGGTTGGGGGAAGGCTGAGGCACTTTCTTTCTGCTTGGCAGGAGAGTGTCAGCGATCATTGGGTGCTGGACATTGTAGCCAATGGTTACCTCATAGACTTCGATATGGTGCCTCCAGATTCCGGGGTGAGTCCCACTCCTCTGCCTGCGGTCGGGGCATGGAGAGAGGCGTTGTTGAACGGGGTCCGAGACTTACTTCTCAAGGGGGCCATTTCCCACGTTCCTCTAGAAAAAAGCGGTCGGGCACTTATTCCGTCTTGTTTCTAGTTCAGAAGGGGTCAGGGGGTTTTCGGCCTGTCCTCAGTCTGAAAGGAGTGAATGCGTGGATCAAGACGGTGCATTTTCGCATGCTGTCAATTCAGACTATTTTTCCGATGGTCAGTCAGGGGGATTTTCTGGCGTCGCTGGATCTGCAGGATTCATACCTACATGTGCCAGTGGCAAAGGCTTCTCAGCGGTTCCTACGGTTTGCAGTAGGCCTGGAGCATTATCAGTTTTGTGTGCTGCCTTTCGGCCTCAAGTCATCTCCCCGGATTTTCACCAAGGTGCTGGCCCCTCTAGTGGCTCTTCTACATTCAGAAGGGGTGTTTATTCATCCTTATCTGGACGATATCCTGATACATGCACCCTCACAGGTCAAGTTGCGGAGGCATGTGGCCCGGGTACTGGTGGTCCTGCAAAACCACGGGTTTTTGATCAACTGGGGGAAGTCAGATTTGGTCCCTTCCCAAGATCTGGTTTTTCTAGGGGCTCGGTTTCTGACTCATCTAGGTTTGGTGACTGTGTCGGAAAAGAGGTTAGGTGTGCTCCAGTCCCTGGTGAGGACGATAGTGTCGCAGTCTGCCCCCCGAGCGCTTCTATGGTTACGTCTGCAGGGACATTTGGCGTCAGTGATTTTTCTGGTTCCTTGGGCGCGATTCCATCTTCTTTGCTTGATGAACTGGTTCCTAAGGAGGGGGGCTCCATGGTCGGGTTCTCTGCTGACGCGGATTCCGGGGTCAGGGTTGATTCGCAGGGAGTTGAGATGGTGGTTGGGGACCACGCATCTTCAAGTAGGGGTGCCTTTGTCTCCTCTAATCCCAGTTGTGATAACGACGGATGCCAGCCTCTCAAGTTGGGGTGCTTGGATGGGGTCGGCGCAGATTCAGGGATTTTGGTCTCCGTTAGAGGCCAATCGGTCATCAAATTGGCGCGAATTGAAGGCAGTGTTGTTGGCTCTGATTCGTTTCCAGGTTTCCCTGAAAGGAGTTGCGGTTCTTATTCGGACAGACAACTTAGTCACCAAGGCTTATGTAACCGGCAGGGGGGGACCAGATCAAGGGCTTTGTTCAGTCTGGCACAAAAGATTTTTGTGTGGGCTCAGGAGTGGGTTCCTTCTCTCCGGGCTACCTACATTCGGGGGGTGGTCAATGTATGTTCGGGCGGATCTGCTAAGCAGGGTGATTCCTTCCTCACAACTTTTCTCCCTCCGAAGGTCGCTGTTTCGTCATCTTGTTCGCCTCTGCGGTCTTCCAGTGATAGATGTGTTTGCATCCCAAGAGAATGCGAAACTCAGTCGCTTCTTCTCCCGGTTTCGTTGTCCTCAGGCTTGGGAGGTGGACGGGATGTCGTGTCCTTGGCCTCTGGGTCTTTTGTACTCTTTCCCGCCATTTCAGCTTCTCCAGGCTTTTCTGTTGAGAGTTCGGCATTTGGGAGCCAGGGTTATCTTGATTGCGCCCCATTGGCCGAGGGCGAATTGGTTTCTATTGCTGCAGTTGATGGCGTCGGGTCGGATGTGGCCTCTTCCTCTTTGTCCGTCTCCCCTGGAGTTTCCTTGCCTCTCGAAGGGGTCATTGAGGAGGTTGCACTTGACGACCTGGAAGTTGAACGACAGGGTTTGACGGGTCTAGGGGTACCAGTAGCTTTGAGTTCTACGTTACTGGCTTCAAGACGGCGTTCCACTTTGGTTTCTTATGGTAGACAGTGAAAAGTTTTTTCTTCTTGGTGCTTCCGGCATAAATTAGATCCTACATGCACTTCTATATTTGAGGTGATGCAATTTTTACAGGATGGTGCAAAATTGGGTTTGTCAGTGGCTTCTCTGCGGGTGCAGTGGGCGGCTATTCAGGCATTTAGGGGTCCTTGGCGTAATCTGTCGGATGAGGGTCATTTGATGCCTAGATTTTTTCAGGGTCTTCTTAACCTGTTTCCTCGCCCAGTACGTTCTTTTCCTTCCTGGGATCTTTCCTTAGTTTTGGATGCATTGACTGCTGCCCCTTTTGAACCGCTGGGGGATTGTGACTTGTGTCATCTTTCTTTGAAGACGTTCTTTTTGGTGGCCATTACTTCAGCCTGCCGTTTAGGGGAATTGGGGGCCTTGGCCTGTTCTTTTCCTTTTTGTAAGGTTTTTCAGAATCGAGTGGTGCTTGTTCCGGTTCCTTCTTTTATTCCAAAAGTTAATTCTTCTTTTCATGCTCGCCAGGAGGTCATACTTCCTTCATTTTGTCCGAATCCTTCCTCGGATGAGGAGGTTCGGTTACATTCTTTGGATGTACGCAGGGCACGGTTAGAGTATCTGCGTGTGGTGGCACCTTTCCGTAAAGGGGATTCTCTTTTTGTGAATTTCGGTCCGGCCCGGAAGGGTGAGAAGCCTTCCACGGCTTTGTTGAGTCGGTGGGTGCGCTCCTTGATTCTGTTGGCGTATTCATTGAAGGAGGTGGTTCCTCCCCAAGGGATTCAGGGCCGTTCTACCAGGGGAATGGCGGCTAAGGTGGCTGAGCTTCAGGGTGCTTCAGTGGTGGAAATTTGCAGGGCCGCCACTTGGGCCTCGCCTTCTACATTTGTTCCGCATTATAGGCTGGCGGACTTGGGTAGTTTGGAGTCGGTTTTGGGTCACCGAGTCTTATCCTCTATGAGTAATAGGGGGGTAGGGTCTCGAAGTTCTTTATGGATTGTAATTAAAACTTATTGCAACTCAGTGTCCGTCTCCTGTTTTCTCTTGCTATGTCTCATTGGTCAAAGGAAGGCGAGGGAGTAGGACTAGGAGTAATGCCATTATCGTAAGTAATGGACGCATAATCCATCACCGCCACTTTACCATCTTTGTTGGCTTTTCTGATAATGATTGATAAATCAGTTTGCAAAGCCCCATTTTTAATTTGTCAAGCTCTCATGATGTCTATTTAATATGATTTTACTCAAATCTTGTAACACACATTTATGACAAACATACATTAAATTATCATGAGGTAGTTGTGGCATAAATGTTGATTTTTCTTTTAAACCACTGACAGTAATGTTGGACTCTTCCACAGTTACGGAAGTCGTTAAACAGTGCAAATCAGGAGTATCTCCTTTTTCTAAACTACAAACTAATTGTATATCCTCCAGATCATCTACTGTTACAGTGGAAATTTGTGGTACCTAAGATACTGATTTATGTTTGATAGAGCTATTCTCAAAAACTTTTTTCAACTTAAACTTATGAACAAATCTAAATAAATCCATGTTAGCCTCCATAGTATTAACCTGTCTACTTGGTGCGAAGGAAAAATCTTAATTTTGGAGCTCCAATACGGTTGTACACGTGTTTTTCATGGCGGACACTGTGAAATTCGCAGTTTGCGCCATGCAAAATGTGCATCGCGATGCACATTCCCATTTTGCGAGTCAGTACTGACTCGCAAAATGGGAATGCGACTCGCAAATAGGAAGGGGTGTTCCCCTTCCTATTTGCGATTTCGCACCGCGATGCAGAATTGCTTTGAGACCGCGAACGCGGTCGCAAAGCAATTCGCAGTTAGCACCCATGTGAAGTGGGTGCTAACTCATGGGACCCCTTACCCTTTGTGAATGGCGCCCAAAATATTTTTTCAGAGCAGGCAGTGGTCCACTGCCTACTCTGAAAAAATGAAACCAAATGGTTTCATTTTCCCGAATGTATTGCAACCCGTTTTCCTTTAAGGAAAACGGGCTGCAATACAAAAAAATATATATGCTTTATTAAAAAAGCAGTCACAGACATGGCGGTATGTTGTTTCCCGCAGGCCACCATCCCTGTGAGTGCAGGGAATCCCAAGGGGGTCGCAAATTGTGACCCACCTCATTAATATTAATGAGGTGGGTCTTTGCGACCCCCTTGCGATTCGCAGATGGTGTCAGGGACACCATTCTGCATATGGTTTTGCGACTCGCAAATTGCGAGTCACAAAACCATTTCTACCTACATCTGGCCCCTAACTTCATACTTGATAGGTGTGTTAGAAGGTTCTCATTTACTTCTGTAACTGCTTCTTTGGAGATATTGTTTTGACTCCACCTTTTTTTTCTCCTCTGCCTTTCTGTTCGTTCTCTCCTCCCTCTTGTCTTTGTGTTCTGTGCCTTGTCTGAGATTTCATCTTGTTTGAAAGTTCTGTTTATTTGCACAGAATGCATTCTCTTCAGTTCCTCTAAAAAACACGAACTTGTATGGGGTTCTGTTTCCTCTGCTAAATTGCTAGCTCCTCTTGAGATACTCTCACAACTTGTTGATTCTGTTGTGTAGCACTGTCAAAATAGCCATGCTGAAGTTCAGATGATGAATGAGCAACAAAGATGCCTTTAAATGTTATCTTGTTGGAGGGGTCAAATGTTAGGCATGTCTTCTGACAAACTGGAGTTTATTCTTTTAAAGGAGAGCAATATTTACATTTCTTTCTGACTACAAAGTGGGAGGAATTTGTAATGTGAACTAAATGAGAATCTTGCTTATTGTGAAAGGAAAGGCTGTAGAATGTCAAGCAAAGCTTGAACTGTACAAATATATCAACAGCTAGGAAAGCACAAATTAAGCTCCTTCTTTTATAATTCTGAAATGTGATGGAAACAAATATTTTAATAGGATCAAAACAAATCAAGAACCTTTAGTTGGTGCTGTGAAGACGATAAATATTTCTGAAACCAGATTTCCACACGTTATTGTTTGTGAGCTTATTGCCTTATCAATAAATCTGCATTACAGTGCAAATTTAAAGACCATTTCAATCGGAAATATGTCTCTTATTACCAGTGTGCTACCACACCATGCTTTATTAAAATGTTTGACACAGTGTGCTCAAAAATGCACTATTGGCTACATGCCTCGCTCTTACCACTCTGTGGGACATTGGGGCTGCCTCATTTGCTGCACTTGTTCTTTGGGTTAAGCGTGGGTTGTCACAACCCTTATGACTTCAGGGACATAACACCGTTGGCAGCACCCACACTGAAAATTATTCCAGCACCAATGTTCCTAATTTTTGTCTTCCTACTTCCTTCTCCCTTCCCGCTTTTCTCACTCCCTTGTTCTGGGTCAAAAAAACTCAGGGTGAAAAAAGAACTCATAGTCCCCAATAATGAGTGCCGTTCCCACCACATGTGTAAATTGGGCGCAACGGGCATTCGGAAATTGTGTTATCCCCGGAACAACTGGTTCCGAGAGGGAAAACCTGCAGACATGTTTGCGCTGCGACCAGCTCAGCTGCCGGCTGGGATGTGACTGCAAGGCTGTCTGACCTAGGTTCGTCCCTATCGAGGCCTGCCAAAATTAGTCTAAACTGCGGCCAAACATGATTGCAAGTTATCTGGTCCGAAACCAATTATGTGGGCAGCTTTTCTTCAGCGTATTCAGTGATTACGGCCCCGTCCAATTTGCAAAGCGACAATCCGAGGCTATTCGAGGCCACTGCGTGATCACAGCAGCATCCAGGTCAGCACGACCATCAATCGACTCCACGCAGAGTTGTCGATGCTTTGTGGGCTGCACCGTCATCCCTGGGACAAAATGTTTATCACACGGCGCTCCGTCTCCACTGCCGCCCTCTCAAGTGAGCTGGACTGCGAAATTTGAAGAACAGTACATGTAACTGGAAAGGTGAAGATACCTGCCAAGCCATGCTCTTCACTGGTGAGTGAAACAGGACAGGCTTGGGGGTGGGGGCTGTCAACCTCATGACACGGGCACTTGAGCACAGAGTAGAGGTGTTGGGGCTAGGACCCAGGGAAGCACCGAGCAGTGGAGAACTGTTAGTAAGGGCCAAGCAAAGGAGAACAAGTGATAGGATATGCACGCCCCCAGGAGGCACCGCCAACCTGCTCTGTTTAAAAAGGCTCGGGGAGGGGGGGGGAGCGTAAGTGACTTCGGACGAGAAGGCAGAGAAGAGGGGACGGTCGGACGGTCGGTAGAAGGTATGGACCAGGAGGATCAGAATGGGATGGGCTGGTGAAGAACGGGGTGATAAGGGGATAGGAGGGTGCATGAGGAGAGAGAGAGAAGAAGCGGTGGAGGTAGAGGAGAATCGTTCGGTGAAGGGGCGGTGGGAAGTGCAGAACAAAGTGTGAAATAGAGACAACAATACAAATTGAGAAGAGAGCGAGAAGTGGGGGGCGATGAAGCAGACAGGGGCAGGAAGGAGATGGAAGAATGTCAAGGGAGGGGGAGTGGCGGCAGCACACGGGAGGGGCAAAGCTGACCGCACCGGGGTAATGCTCGGATGAGCGGTCCTTGTAGCGCCACAGCTGGGACCCCGCAGGGTTCATGTGGTTATCAGCGGAGAGGGGCGCAGTCTGCTCAGCTCTCGGTCTCTGCACTGCCGGTGCAGGGTCGCCGCGAGGGAGGGTGGGCGCCCGGTCCCTGGGGCAGCGGTGCAAGAGGAGACGCGCCTGACTGGGGGACGCGGGATAGGACACCAGTCTTGAGAACACGGACCACTCAGGTAAGGCGGGGTCCTGTTATGATGACAGCTTGTATAGCGCTTACCGCGCTGTTCCAACGCATTCCAAGCGCTAAAGGTGGACACAAAAGAGAAAGAGGGATACATGCTAGGGAAGGGAATCCCATGGAAGTAGGTCGGAAGGTCCGGGAGGAAGAAAGGAAGGGCTCGTCGTTATCATGCTGGTTGCAGGGTAGCGCTTCCACCACATAACACGGTTTTGCAGCGCTAACGAAAAATACTTCACTCTTAACTTAGGACACGGTGTTAGCGGGCCTCTTCTTCTACTTAGGCTACGAGTTCTTCCTCTTAGTGCCTATAAAAGTTGGTGGAACAATTCGACAGGATTGTGTAATTTGCGTCAGGGAGGGATCCGCGATTTAAGACATATGTTTGACATCTGCCATGCACTTTCAGCTGCGCGCCTTCAATATATATTTCCGTTATGTTTTAAATTTGGTATGACAAGTGCAGATGAATTATTAAGATTTAAAAGATCTCATCCAAACGAATTTGTATATTCCAATGTATTAAAAATCTTAAGCTCTTTTATGAAATTGTATTCATTGGTTTTCTAATTTTTGATACCCTATTTTATATTGTTGATCCCAGTTGGGGTCTAAATCAAGAGCATCTTTTTGAGGTTGGCGTTACAGCGCTGGCAAAGAGAAGTAATGGGAAGGAAGGAGGAAAGGGCTCCCGAGGTGGAAGAAGAAAGAGAGAAAAGCCACTGATATAAAAAATCATGCGAACTCAGATCAAGACTGATTCTACTACTGCAGTCTGATGGAACTGCCCCCCCCCCCCTTTAGAATTAGTACTCATCTTCATAAAAATCTCATAACCTTGCCATTTTTTATAGCCCAGGTGACAAGCTGAATTATCGTTGGCACTCACGTACCGTGATTTTTTTATGAATTCGTTGGTCTTCTCTTCACTGTGCCAGCTGCCCAGCGCGAGACATCGCCAGTCTATTGTCTGGAGCTCGCGCACTTCCTGAGGCACAATCAAAGCTTTATTTGCCGATGGTGGGGCGCGACCGAGAAAGCACGAGAGGCTCATAAACCACCCGAGCATCTTTACCTTAGAAGGGATGCTGGTTTCAGGCACATGCCTATTTACCCATCTAACTAGCTCCTTTCTGACTACTGCTAGCTTTGGCAACGAAGTGAGTTGAAGTCCCCGAGGAGTGAACGCCGTGCTTAGGATCATACAGTGTGACTAAGCGGGGCAGCCAGGATTAGAACTCACTTTGTCTAAAATCACATTATGTGACGAAGTGGAGAATCCAGGACTGGAATACCTGTGCTTGGTCCTACAGCCCACAGCTCAATGTCCACGGCATCGCATGTGCCGACTCACAGAAATTCACTAACAGTCGAGTAATACCACCCGCTCCGTACTCGAGAGATACAATCCCTTCTCAAAATGCGTGACACCCTCCACTCTAAATGGCTCTTCTCACACATCAAGCGTGAAGAGCCTCTGTTGGTAGAGCGCATTGTACAAGTGTGTTCAATCACTCCCTCCACCATAGGTTTTCATGTATGACCCCTCTCGTCTGATGTTTATCAGGAATCGATCTTTATTAATGAAGACAACTTCTTAGTTAATTAAAATAAACAAATGAAACTTTTAACTTGTCTAAATGTTAATATATTAACGCACTGACCAAACAAAAGCCCCTTCGATATATCTTCTTTATCAGTGTTCGTGTGCAATGTACCACCCAGGGAACAGGGTGCACGTGCATAAAGGTATGACGAACGCTACAGACATCTTCGTTGCATACATTAAGGGCACACGCAGTTAAACACAATGCTCATTTGACAGATGCGAAAACTCACTCTGTGAAGCTAACACACATACCCTGATTACAACTAGAGGGCTCGTCCAGTTATGGGTTCAAACTCCTGTTTGCCCCATATTGGGATTCGAAGACAGGCGATAACTCCTACTGCGCTAATTTCACATATTCTATGTGCCAGTTCACAAACTGTATCATGGTCTGTGTGCAGACAAGTCTACTTTAGGAAAAACCGGGCAAGATTCTTGTTGGCAGATCATACATTTCTCCTCTCCTGTAAAGCTTTCCAGTGAACAAACAGCAGTTTTACCAAAAAGGGAATTAGTACTGTAATTGCATTTGTAATTTGTATATATATACACCACTTACTACCCCGATGAGTCATTGAAGCGCTTTTTGGCGAGTAGCATGCTACTGTAGATGAAATGACGGTCAAAGTCACAGCAAGCTTTGAAACAGTTTACAGGAAACATCTGTTATGTTGCACCTTAACGTTTAATCGTTTATGGTTTTTATAACCGCCTTTGTCCTCCTGTACATCTCCGTTAGGACATGCATTAATAAATGAAACAAAATGGTGCATATTTAAATAAATCCAAGATTTATAAAAAATCACCTGTGAGAGTCTGAAGGCATTGAATTGTAGGCTCGGGGAGATTAAGGCCCTCATTCTGACCTTGGCGGGCGGCGGAGGCCGCCCGCCAAAGTCCCGCCGTCAGGTTACCGTTCCGCGGTCGAAAGACCGCGGCGGTAATTCTGACTTTCCCGCTGGGCTGGCGGGCGGTCGCCTTCAGACCGCCAGCCAGCCCAGCGGGAAAGAGGCTTCCACGATGAAGCCAGCTCGGAATCGAGCCGGCGGAGTGGAAGCTGTGCGACGGGTGCAGTTGCACCCGTCGCGTATTTCACTGTCTGCGCAGCAGACAGTGAAATACATGTAGGGGCCCTCTTACGGGGGCCCCTGCAATGCCCTGCCAGTGGCATGGGCACTGCAGGGGCCCCCAGGGGCCCCGCGACCCCCCCTACCGCCATCCGGATCTCGGCGGTCCGACCGCCGGGATCTGGATGGCGGTAGTGGGGGTCGGAATCCCCGCGGCGGTGCAGCAAGCTGCGCCGCCGCGGAGGATTCAATGGGGCCGCGGTACACTGGCGAGACCCCGCCAGTGGTGCCGGTCCGACCGCGGCTTTACCGCCGCGGTCGGAATCCCCATTGGAGCACCGACGGCCTGTCGGCGGTGCTCCCGCGGTCCTCCGCCCTGGCGGTCAAAGACCGCCAGGGTCAGAATGACCACCTAAGTGATTTGCCCAGAATCACAGAGTGTTGAGCTGATGCCAAAACTCAAAGATGGTTCTTCCAGCTTCGAAGTTGGCAGCTTCGGCCTTTAGGCCACAATCTCTCCCTCAGCACTATACTGCAAATGTAATTGTGTGGTTGAAATACAGCAAATTATTTACCTTACTAAAGGTTAGAAAAGACTACTTAAGGATGGGGAACATGTGTGAAACTCCTTGTCGCATCTCAAGATCAGACATGCAGAGATCTGCCATTATTTACTCTCTTCTTTACTTTTGAACATGTAAAGTTCTAAAGTGTTCATGTTTATTCCCTGAGGCAAACCAGGAGCTGGATTACCAAGGAGTTAAATGAGTGTTTGCACCAATCTTGTGCGGCTTTATTTTTGCATGGGTGGATATTTTGTCGCCAACTATCTCAAGGCTGTGTTTTCTCTTTTGCATTCTTCATAGTCGTGCTCACCGTCTCGGTTTGTGTCAGACGTACACCATAGAGGTGCACCTCGGTACACACCATGGCAGTAAACCCAAGACTTAATCAGGCGCCGGATAGTTCTCATCGTATGCCTGTTGACGGTATCCTTTGAGACACTGGTTAATATGGAAGAAAGATGTGTGTCCTGCTGTGCCAACTTCAGACGTTAGACAACTGCTCAGAGCCAGTACTCTGTTGGGTGAAGAGGTCTCCACTCCTTGCCTGAAATATCCAAACTGCCCTCCCTAAAGTGGAACAGTCTAAATACATGAAACCATGTAAAGGTTTCTTAAAACAGGTAGCCTGGTCTTTTCCATGTGAGGAAGTATCTTCACCTTGTGTAGGATGTCAATTCTGTATGGCTCATGGTGGCATCGTGCTAGGGTCATTTCAAAGTGGGATTTTAGTATATAAGTTCATTGATTCTGAGACTTGCTTTGAGAGATAGCCTGTAAGTCTTACCTCCTAATTATCCATTTAATCCTTGTCATGTCTCTGGAGACTAGCTCTTGAAGTAAGGGGAGACCTAAATCACTATCTCTTTGCACACGTTTTATGATGGCAGCCATTGCTCCATTCCTTTCTGCCATGATGCAGATCTGCACTGTTTCTACTACAGTATTTCTCCACTTTCAATTCAACCAATCCCGTCCTGTTTTGATAGGATCCATGAGTTTAATTTTCACAGGTGTACAGGTCACATTTAGATCGTCCAGGAAACTCTCAGCACAAACAATTTCCACTTGATGTAATGGAGATCTGGGCGTGGATGGCCGACCATTGGCTCAAACTAAGGCCCCTATTTATACTTTTTGACGTGAAACTGCGTTAGCGCAGGTTTGCATCAAAACATTTACTGCCGGCTAGCACCATTCCTGGACGCCAGCCGGGCGTCATATTTAAGGAATGACACTAGCCGGCGGTAAGGTACGATTAGCGTAAAAATAAATGACACAAAACGGGGTGGAGGAGGCGTAGGGGAAACAGGAGGTTGTGCGTCAAAGAATGGCGCTAGTCAGGTTAGAGTAAAAAAATGACTCTAACCTGACTAGCGTCATTTTTTTGATGCACAACCCCCATGGACATGACTCCTGTCTTAGTAAAGACAGGAGTCATGCCCCCAGCTCAATGGCCATGCCCAGGGGACTCATGTCCCCTTGGCATGGCTATTGGGCACAGTGCCATGTAGGGGGGCCCAAGTCAGCCCCCCCCATGGCACTGTGAAAGAAAAGTAAAAAATACCTACCTGGACTTACCTTGGATGGGTACCCCATCCTTAGGTGTCCTCCAGGCGTGGTCGGGGTGTTCCTGGGGGCAGGGAAGGGCACCTGCGGGCTGCTTCCATGGTCTCCGACCATGGATATGATCCCACAGGTTCCCTAACGCCTGCCCTGACCCAGGCGTTAAATAATGGCGCTAAGCAAGCTTAGCGCCATTATTTGCGGCCCTTCTCCTCCCGTGCATGATTTTTGCATGGAAGGATAAATAAGGCGCAAAGGCCTTAGAGTAATTTTTAGCCGGGAATGCCTACCTTGCATCTCATTGACGCAAGGTAGGTTTTCACGGTATAAAAACAATGTTAACTCCAATATTTTGATGCTAGACGGGTCTAGCATCAAAGTATAAATATGGTCTTAAGTTTGCGCCGGATTTGCATAAAAAAATTATGCTAATCTGGTGCAAAAATGCCCCTAAGCATTCATAAAATGGCGATCACGGCTTGAAGTGGGGAGCTCTGGGAGCT
This sequence comes from Pleurodeles waltl, assembly GCF_031143425.1. Classification (NCBI taxonomy): domain Eukaryota; kingdom Metazoa; phylum Chordata; class Amphibia; order Caudata; family Salamandridae; genus Pleurodeles; species Pleurodeles waltl. Next base: position 289,835,306 of record NC_090448.1, on the reverse strand, counting down.
AGCTTTCTGACCTGAGACATACGTAGTAACACTGACACCTATCAAAGGAGTCACATTTGTGAATCTGATATTGACACGCTGATGCTTTTGCTGACCTCCTAAGCTAAATGAGTTCTCTCTTGTGCTTTTATTAAATCAAGGTCTTTCACCCTATTGTTCCATGCCTGTCTGTTAGCGACCACATTTTGACTGTCACACAGATTGAAAGATGTCACCTTAATGTGGCATTGCCCTCTATCTGGGCGAGCTAAAATATCTTACAAACCAGCTTCTGCTCATTTTCTCTGTGGTATCCAGAAGTGTGAAACCACCCTGCCATAGTTAGAAGTAGTTCATTAGCTTCTGGCTCCTCCTCAGTGCCCTTGAAGTTGCACTTTAATAGTCACCAATCCATCTATAGTTTTGTGCTGTAAAAAGTTAAACATTCTGGATCATATTTAAAAAAAGTTGTGCTGCACCTAGTGCAGCAGCACCTTTCTTGCACCCCTTAGTGCCCCCCTAATGTCACCATGTGTGCACCATATTTAATATACGGTGCACCATGGCAGTAGTTAGAGAACTAGCATCAGAATTTTTGATGCTAGTGTGGCATCAATTGGAGCCTCCTTTTCACACCTACTCAGAGCAGGCATTAAGAGTGCCGAAAGAAATGACGTAAAAAAATCTCTTCAATTTCTTTGCACCATTTGTTTGGCCACCCTAACGGGGGAATGCCCCCTTTGCGTACATTATGCCTGTAACACAAAGGGTTACAAAGTGGCGCGATGCATGCATTGCGCCACTTTGTAAATATGGCGCAGCGTTTTTGGCCACCTAACGCCACTTTAGCGTAAAAGAATGGCGCTAATGTGTTGTCAGAATGGCACTAGGCCCTCTTAAATATGGGCCTCAATTTTTGTATATAGCAATTAGAACATTACTGCTCCCAAATGATGCTGGATATGGGATCTGAACAATAGGATGAAGAAGTGATTTCCCCAAGATTACACAAATACTGTACAGATGGCAAGCACAAAATAGAGACATTATTTCTGGAAAGGAAGCCTGAATTTCAGTCCACAAGACACGTTGTGCTAACTCATTTACACATATACACAGAATGGGAAAAACCCTTTGATACTTAAGGGCATTCAGCAACACCTGAAGATTTGCATCCAACTTTGTTCTTTAGACATAAGAAAAGGGATCAGGGTGAAGGAACCTAATCCTTCTCTTTATCCCAACAGTATAGAATGGTCTGCTGCTTGATTACGCCTGTTATCTAATTGTAAGTGCTTCATTTACAAGGCCTGTGGCGCACGGCGGCGCAGCAAATGCCTTGCTGTGCCACCCTGCACCACCGTGAAATTGCAGAAATGTGTCGTATCTACAAAATACAGCACATTTCTGTCCTCTTCCCCTGCACTGGCCCACAAATTGTTGCCATGTGCCAAATTCGGCCCCCTTGCACATTGTGCAAGAGTGCCTGTGTTGTGGAGATGATTGTTTATCTGCAGGAAGAGACACTTTCCTACACAAAAGCAATCAGAAGAGGGAAAAACAGGGAGAAATAAATATATTTTTCCCTGTTGCATCACTCTTGCCCCACCCCTGAGGTAGCATAGGAATCTGACGCATTCCCAGACTTGTAAACCTGGGAATGCGTCAGATTCCTTCGGGTTCCATGGGTGTTGCATGGGCATACCTCAAGCAACACCCATGGAATGCCCCTCTCATGCAGTGTTATGCGTGAAAGGGGTCCATATTTACAAAGCCATTAAAAACCATGCAAGGTAACTTTGCATGGCCTTGTAAATATAGGCTGGCACACTGCGCCACTGAAGTGTTAAAAAAATAAAAAATGACACTCTGGTGGTGCACTGTGCTACTAGGTTCTTGTAAATGAGACCCTAAGATTTTTCCTAAAAGATACAACAGGGCCTTTGGCCTTGCTGCAACCCCCCTGTGCCACCGGAAAAGGGCAGAAATGTGCCATATCTACAAAATACTGCACATTTCTATCCTCTCCCACGGTGCCGGCGCCCGAATTGCTCATATGCGCCAATGGAGGCACCCTTGCACGATGGTGCAAGAGTGCCTGCGCTGAGGGGAAGACTGTTTTTGTGCAGGTAGAAACACCTTCCTGCACAAAAACAATCCCAATAGGTGTTTTCCTCTTTCTATATGTGCAGCAGAGTGCAGCACACATATAAAGTCGAAAAAATGGAGCTAAATAAAGATATTTCTCCCCGTTGCGTCACTCTTACATCACCCCTGAGGTGGCAGAGGAATATGAAGCAGTCCCAGACTTGTAAATCTGGGAATGCATCAGATTCCATCTGGTTCCATGGGTGTTGCATGGGAACACCTCAAGCAACAACCATGGAACTCCCCTTTCATGCAGTGTTATGCATGAAAGGGGTCCATATTTACAAGGCCACGAAAAGCCACGCAAGGTGGCTTTGTGTGTCCTTGTTGAAATGGGCTGGCACACTATACCACCGAAACGTAAAGAAATGACCCACAGGTGGGGCAGTATGCCACCAAAATGTTTTTTGCCTTGAAACCTTAGCTGTCATTTCTTGCCGACCTGCTGACACCTTCCACTGTTACACAGAATTCATCAGGGTGTACTTCTGACTTGCAAAACAAGAAAATGCCACCCCACATCACTATACATTTTAAAAATTATATTGGCTACAATTTAATAAAATGCTTTTAAGCCAAAAGATTGCCATTATTCCTGTTCTAAGTATTTGAAACAAAGTTCCTCTGCAAAGTTTTAGTTCTCAAATATTGACGGTTGACATGAAGTGGGTAAGAAAGTGATTGTGCTTTATTACGTTAGGTTGGACATAGAGATGGTTGAGAATAGATAAATTAATATGTTCACTTTATTTTCATTTGATTTATTGTAGCCCGTAACACTTCTGTTCACTAAAAACTTCCACTTGGGGTAGATAAGGGTATTGAAGCACAGGGTCACTTTTTGACCAGGCTTGTGCACTGAAGTGGAAGAGCTAGGATTCAAACTCAAATCTTTATTAGTCCTGCATTCTCAATCCTAGCCACGTAGTCCACATTCTGTCCAGCATTGAGGCATAGAGGTCTCAGACACTGACATCTCTCTCTGAGGTGGTGTAATTTTTAACGTGTGCAGAGACACTATGCACCCTAGCCATAATCTTTTACAGAGGTGGGGTAGAGCAGCATTCTGTGCCTCTCATCCATGGTCTAGATAATGCTGTCAAGTTCTGAGCATTGATTTCCTTTTTTCTTTTTTTCTCTTTAGTGCAATCCTAAGAATCACTGTCCTTCAACATTGAAGCTGTGTATGTTCCTGGGATGCTGCTGGCATGACTTTCCACCCAAGACTGCTTTTGCTCCCCGCATATTGGATACTTGGCATTAGCCCATCAGGTGAATGGAGAACATAACTGGAAAAAATGGATCGGAGGAGCTTGGCATACTTCTCCCCTTCTCGGGGAGCTCCATGTTACAAGATGTATTTGGGACTGTCCTCATGGTCGCACTGAACTTAACAGCCCTATTGGCCAACCTCTCGGTCATTGTGGTCATTCTGAAGAACCCAATGCTGAGGAAGTTTGTATTTGTGGGTCACCTCTGCCTGGTTGATCTCCTATCGGCCATCCTCCTCATGCCACTCGGGATCGCTTCCAGCTCCGCATGTTTCAATGTGGATGAGTTCACTGTGATAGAATGCCAGTCCTTCATCTTCCTGAATGTCTGTTTCATTAGTGCCTCCATTCTGACAGTTTCCGCCATCAGCATTGAAAGGTATTACTACATTGTACACCCAATGAGGTATGAGCTCAGGATGACACTTGGCCTAGTGGGCACAGTAGTCTTTTTTATCTGGGTGAAGGCCATCTTGTTTGCTGGCTTCTCCTTATTTGGGTGGTCATCTCATCTGAGCGACTCTGGTCTCAGACAGTGCTCTGCCTATTGGAGCCCTAGCACATTCAAGAGCATTTTCATCATTGTCTTCAGTATCTTTTGCTTCATGCTTCCATCCATCGTCATAATCACTGTCTACTGCAGTATCTACAGGGTAGCCCGAATGGCATCACTCCAGCACGGACCAGTGCCCTCTTGGTCATCAAACTCCCGTAGAAGGTCCGACTCTGTGCACAGTCAAGTGACAATCATCACAACTAGGAATCAGCCACCCCGGCTGTCTCCAGAACGGATCTTCGGAGGAGGAAAAGCTGCTGTCACTCTAATTATCATTGTTGGGCAGTTCCTGTTCTGTTGGCTTCCATTTTTCTCCTTTCACCTTCACTTTTCATTCAATCCACCCTTGATGGACATAGGTCAAGGAGAAGCAGTGGTCACATGGCTGGCCTACTCCTCCTTTGCCATCAACCCTTTCTTATATGGCTTCCTGAATCGCCAGATTAGGGAAGAGCTGTCTAAATTGGGTCAACACTTCTTCAAAAGGCCTACAAGCCAAGAGGTCTCTAGCCAGGAAGCCTCTGTCCACGAGAACTTCCTGCAGTTCCTGCAGAGGACGAACTGTACCATGGAGACAGGTTCCAGCTACATTAACTACAGTCCCAGGAACACCTTCGATCACACAATCACTGGCATCCGAATCCCAGGACAGATCCCAGAGGATACATCCTGAACTGGATTCTGATGTGGGGAGATGGCGAGGGTGGGTGAGAGTGAAGCAATAAACTCAAGGGCATTCATATTAAACATGTGTGAAACACATAGTATGTTTACTACTTTTTGAACCGTGTACATTGATTTAAATAATCTCCTATTTTTAGAGCGACTCCCTATACTTGATTGTATAATGTATTTCTATAATATGAATAGTTTCCATCATCAAGAAACCTTCCTTCTCTTATAAGATCCTCCATCATCAAAAAGTGTCACTTAACCTGTATCTCCCATGGCACTTCTTTTTGAAATGCACAGACAGATTTCTATAGATTACCCGAAATGGTTTATCCGTAAATGCAGGAAGATACTGTCTATTGAAAAACATTCTCTCAGTTTGTGCCTGCGATAACCCCCATGCCAATCCCCTTCATTAGATTTTCATACTTTACTTACAAATTCTACATGCACCTGCCCCTGTGTCATTCTGGGCCTTATTGTTTGGCCTCAGTGGAATTTATAGTAGTTAAAGGAAACCATTGCAACCACACTTGATTAAATATGGCTGACTGAATAGTCAAAGGGATCAAGAGTACGGTTTTGGAGACCCTGGATAAGTTGGAAAAAGATACTCCATTGGTTGCCGTGCTTGGCCTCAGTTGTGGGTGACCTTGCAGCTCTCAATGGGAGTGGGCAATTTACGTGTCTGGGTGGCTGATGGTGTGTCATTGAGACTTGTCCCTCATGCTCCTTGTTTAATTTCCAGAGCCGTCCTGTATGCATAGGTGCTAGAAGTAGGGGTGCAGGAGGTGCTGCAGTACCTGCATAATAACAATGCTGGAGTCCAAAGGGTCAATGAGTAATAAAGAGGCCTCTAAGTTTTGTTTTTAACTTCTCACATTTGCTAATTATTTAAAGAGGTCAAATGTGAGACAGTCTTCTGAAAAATCGCTGGTTATTCTTCTCACATGGAAACTGCTGTTTACTTTCCTTTCTCTGACTGCAAGGTGATAGGGTTTTGTGATGCGAACTATGCGATGATCTTGTTGGGGTTTAGGGAGTGTGAAAGGAAAGACTATATGATGTCAATTTTGTTCTAGCACAATGCAATTCACATAAATATTCCCAGAAGTCATTGTAAATTGACTCTTTAAATATTTCAAAATATATCAGCAGTTAGGAATCACAAATAAATAACTTTTTTGTAATTTTGAAATGTGAAGAAAACATAGGGTCCGATTCAGAGTTTGGCATACGAGTTACTCCGTCACAAACGTGACAGATATTCAGTCCGCTGTATTACAGTTTTCATAGGATATAATGGAAATGTAAAACAGCGGACGGGATCTCCGTCAAGTTTATGACAGAGTAACCCCATGCACCAAACTCTAAATCATGCCCAAATATTTTAATTACAATGAAATTAATCAAGACAGCTCACTTGTGTGATGTGGAAATGATAATTATTCACTGAAACCGGATTTACACGAATTATTGTTTATACTATCTATTTAGTTTTTTCAATAAAGGTGATGTCTAAGCAAATTTAGTACCCATTTCAATGAAAAATATGCTGTCTGTAAATAACAGTGAGCCACCACACCATGCTTTAGTAATGTATTTGGGACAAATCTCTCCATAATGCACCAATAGCTAGATACTACACCCTTGCCACCACTCTCCTGCTGAATGGGGTTGATTTCTTTGCTACATTTGTTCTTTGTTTGACTCTTAGATTTTCTACAGTTTCTATCACTTTTATGATGTAATATTAATGACTGCACTCCCCTCTAAAAATTGCCCCAGAACCACTGCCTGCGTGTGGTCAAAAGTCTACATTTATAGAGGCTGAGACGTCCCACTGTGCTTTAGAGTAAGAGACAGATTCTCAGGTATGATTTGTTCCAGGAACCTCAATATAGTGAAGAGGAGACACAGTCAGGGGCTTGTAAACAGATCTGTACAAATCACGATTTTTCAAGGCTTAGAAACGTTGTGGAAAGGCCCTCTTTTAAAAAATATATTCACTTGGGTAACACTTTACATGCTTTGTGTCAAACAATAAGAGGTACAGGGATCCTCAACATACACATTTTTCATTTGTTATACAGTAGAACCACTACTGACATTTATCTACTATCGGGAATATAGTTGCCAAAATCATCACTCTTCAGTCTTCCTTTCGACTTCAAATGCACTGTTATAGCAACTGTTGTGTATTATCTGTATTATCTGGAAACTGTATTGCACACTGTTAGACCTGTCAGCTCTTGGCCTGGTTTCCCCTGTACTTTTTGCTTTTGACTTCCTGTTTTCGATCCTACGCTGAATTTAGTTTTTGCTGGTCTTAGGACTCTGGGCACTTTACCACTGCTGACCAGTGCTATAGTGCAAGTGATCTCTCTTTAAATTGTATTGGTTATTGGTTTATCCATGATTGGCGTATTTGATAAACGAGGAAGTCCCTAGTTAAGTACACTATGTGTTCCCAGGACCTGTAAATCAAATGCTACTAGTGGGCCTGCAGCACTGGGTGTGCCACCCACACGAGTAGCCCTGTAAACATGTCTCAGACCTGCCCCTACAGTGTACGTGTGGGCAGTTTTAAACTGCCAGTTCAACCTACCAAGTGCACCCACTTGCCAGACCCAAACCCTTCCTTTTACTACATGTAAGTCACCCCTACGGTATGCCCAAGGCAGCCCCGCGGGCAGGGTGCAGTGTATTTATAAGGTAGGGCATGCACTGATGTGTTTTACATGTCCTGATAGTGAAATACTGCTAAATTAGGGTTTTACTACTGTAAGGCTTATCTCGCCCATAGCTTAACATGGGCATTGCCTTTAAATATCTTTTAGGTGTAATTTCCCATTAGTAGCAGATAGAGATATGGAGGTTGGGGTCCCTGAACTCACAATTTAAAAATACAACTTTTGGTGAAGTTGGTTTTTAGATTGTAATTTTTAAAATGTCACTTTTAGAAAGTGGACATTTTCTTGCTTAACCATTCTGTGCCTCTGCTTGTCTGCTGGAATACACGCCTGGGTCTAAGTGACAGTTGGGCTCTTTGTGAATTTACTCTAGACAGTCACACAAGGGGAGCTGAGGTGTGTCCTGCATATCCTGATGAGTCTTCCTTGGCTAGAGTGGAGGGAGGAGCTGATACTTGCACCTGAATAGGGCTGTGCCTGTCCTTACACAAAGCAGTCTTCAACCCCCCTGGAGTGTGTCTGGAGCCAGGACAGGAAGAGGCAGGGCCTTGTGCACTACAAAGACTTTCCTCTGACCTTTGCTTACTTCAAAGGCAGAACTGAGTATATGTATTGGACTGCTGACCCCAAAACTTCAGAACACTCCTTGACTCATGACATTCTGCAAGGGAGAAGAGCTGGATGCTGGAGGAGGCCCTGTCACTCTGCCCCTTGCTTTGCTGTGCTGGCCTGCTGCTGCTACTTCTGCCCTGGAAGTGAAAGGACTGGACTTTGCTTTCTACATCCTGCTTCCCAAGGTTCTCCAAGGGCTTGAACTGAGCTTGCCTCCTGTTGTAAAGTCTCAGGGACATCAGAGACTTCATCTGCCAGTGCCTGGGCTCTTCTACTGAGAGTCCTCACTTGATGGTGACCTGAATTAAAGGCCACGCACTGAGGCCAGTGTGGCAGAAAAATCAATGCAGCATACACTGTGGCAGAAAAATCAACGCAGCGCCTGTTTCGTATCTGCAAAATCACTGCATCGCCTGTTTCAGCGCAGATCCATTATTGCTGTGTGTCTGGATTTTCCACGCATCATTCCTGAGCATCATTTTCTTCATCGATGCTGCACCTCAGTAAGGAATCAATGCATTGCCAGCCCGGCTGGAAAAGAAGCCACGCAGCACCCTTCCGGTGGGAAAAGAACTGACGCATCACTAACCCGGCTGGAAAAGAATCCATGCATCACCTGTCCAGTAGGGAAATAATAGACACATTGCTTGCTTCTCCAGTGCATCACCTCCTTTTCGGCAAGCATCATCTTTGTTTTGAGTCATCCACGGTACTGTGCGTTATAAGGATACAATCACTGTTTCTTCAGGATTAAGACTCCTTTAAACCTTTAAAAAGTGATAGCTTTACTTGTGTTAACTTTAATAAATATTGGCTAATTTTATAAACTGATATGAAGTCCCTTTGTGATGTTTTCACTAGGTTACTTTGTGTGTGTGTGTGTGCAAATACTTCACACATTGCCTCTGAGATAAGCCTGCCTGCTTGTGCCAAGCTACCAAAGGGGTAAGCAGGGGTTATCTTAGCTGTGTGTCTCCCTTTCTCTGACTAGAATGAGGGTCCCTACTAGGACAGGGTGTAAACTGACTGTGAACTAGAGACCCCATTTCTAACACTGGGGATCAGCGGTGAGGATAGGACTTGCACTTGTACTTTGCTTACAGTGATTGGTGTACACTACTGTTTAATTGCAGACCATTATGCAACCGCACACCGTTTTTGTTTCTTTTTGGGTTTCTCTTGCTTTTTTTTTTAACTTTGCCACTTTTTAGCCTTATCTACAAGCTTGTCTGGGGAGCCTTCAGCAGTTGCTGCAAATGTGGTGTTTGAGGAGGAAACTTTTGAGACATACTCAGTGTCTTGGCTCAGAAGGCTTTGTAAAGAGCTCCAGTGTCCAATTAAAGGCCTCAACAAAAAGTAGGAGCTGCAAAATGTACTGAGGGCCTGTTTGGCAGCAAAGGAGGCTGATGGGCCTGCAGAGGAGGAGGAGGAGAATGTTGTTGTGGAGGAAGAGGAGGACAACCTGCAGGATGTGGTGAATAACCAAGATCTGCCTAGGAGGGAGGCACTCTCCAGGGCAAGTAGCAGTGTTTCCTCCAGTGGTCTGACCCCAGAGAAGCTGGAGGACAGGCAGGAGACCTGGAGGCATCAGATGGAGATTGAGAAACTTAAGCTACAGCATGAGAGGGGAGTTCAGTTGGAGCTGGCAAAGATCAAAAGGGAGGCAAAAAATCAGAAACTTGTCATAGAGGAAAATAAATTGCTTTTGGCTCAGTAATTGAGCTTAAAGTAGCCTGACTGCAAGAACAAGGCCAGCACAGATGGTGGCAGCATTTCGTCAGTGCAGTCTAAGAATCTATGGAAAGAGTACACTAAGGAAGATGACATCCACACGTGGTTTCAGGGCTATGAGGCAGCACTCCACATACATGGGATCCTTGAAAGAGAATGGAGGCGGGTCTGTGGAACTACTTCACAGTGGAAGGGAGGGACACCTTGTTGGCACTAAGGGCAGCTAGTGAGCTTACTTATGCCAAGATGAAGGATGCCCTTATCACTAGGTCTGGCCTGACACCAGAGGTGTACAGAAAGAAGTTCAGGGAGAGTAGGAAACTTAATTCTCAGAACTGACTTGAGTGTGTGAATCCCTTGTGCAGAGCAGTGGATGGTTTGGTGAAGGGCAGTGAGGAAACAGATTATCAAGGGCTGTCAAATTTGTTTGGATGCGAGCACTTGTCTATCCTCTGTTTTCCAGAGCTGCACCAACACTTGATTGACAACAGGCTTCGTGACCCCAGGATGCTTGCTCAGAAGGTGAACTGATAGATGAGTACCAGGGTCCACAAGAAGTTGTATGTGGGAGACTCAGTCAAAGGTGTGCAGGGTCCCCAACAGAAGAAGGAGTGGGTGCAAAGATAAAAGTAAGTAGTTCTCTAAAGGGCTCCAAACTAGTTCCCAGGGTAAGGATTCCCAATCCCCTGCTGAGCAAAATATTTGATTCCCTTCAGGAAGGTTTGCAGGGAAGGGACCCATCAAGTGCTTTGCCTGTAATCAGGAAGGAAACATCAGAGGGAGTCCCAAGTGTCCTACGCAGACACAGCCCCCCCCCCACTGGTGGGCAGTCAGTTGGGGTGGCCAGTGTATCGCTTGGGGAGGAGTTGGCCCCAGTTAGTGGTGGGGGAGCCAACTGAGTTAATTTACTAGTAACTCCCTAGTAAAGTGCACTATGTGTGCCAAGGGCCTGTAAATCAAATGCTACTAGTGGGCCTGCAGCACTGATTGTGCCACCCACATAAATATCCCTGTAAACATGTCTCAGACCTTCTACTGCAGTGTCTGTGTGGGCAGTTTTAAACTGCCAATTCATCCTGGCAAGTTCACCCACTTGCCAGACCCAAACCTTTCCTTTTACTACAGGTAAGTCACCCCTGATGTGGGCCCAAGGCAGCCCCATGGAGAGGGTGCATTGTATTTATAAGATAGGACATGCATTGGTGTGTTTTACATGTCCTGATGGTGAAATACTTCTAAATTCGGGTTTCACTATTTTAAGGCCTTTCTCCTCATAAATTAACATGGGGCTTGTCTTGAAATATCTTTTAAGTGTAATTTCCCATTGGGAGCAGATAGAGATATGGAGTTAGTTGTCTCTGTACTCACAATTTAAAAATACATCTTCTGGTGACATTGCTTTTAGTAAGCTTGAAAATGCCACTTTTAGAGAGTGGGCATTTTCTTGCTTAATCGATCTGTGCCTCTACCTGTCTGCTGGAATACACGCCTGGATCAGAACGACAGTTGGACTGTTTGTGAATTAACTCTAGACAGTCACACAAAGGGAGCTGAGGTGTGTCCTGCATATCCTCATGGGTCTTCCTGGGATAGATTGGAGGGTGGAACTGACACTTGCACCTGAATAGGGCTGTGCCTGCCCTCACACAAAGCAGTCTCCAACCCCCATGGAGGGTGCCTGGGGCCAAGACAGGGAGAGGCAGGGTCTTGTGCACTACAAAGACCTTCCTCTGAAGTTTCCCTACTTCAAATGCAGAAGTATTGAACTGCTGACCCCACAACTTCAGAACACTCCTGGACTGAGGACATTCTCCCAGGGAAAAGAGCAGGATGCTGGAGGAGGACCTGCCCTCTACCTGTTGCTTTGCTGTGCAAGCCTGCTGCTTCCCTGGGAATGAAAGGACCGGATTTTGCTTTCTACATCCTGCTTTCAAAGGCTCTCCAAGGGCTTGAACTGAGCTTGCCTTCTGTTGTGAAGTTTCAGGGACATCGAAGACTTCACCTGCCAGTGCCTGGGCTCTTCTGCTGAGAGTCTTGACTTACCAGGTGGTGCCAAATCAGTCCCTGGGCCCTTGGAAGTGGAAGCTGGTGACCTGAAGTAAAATTCATGCACCAAGGCTGTTGTGGCCGAAAACCCGACACAGCACCTGTACTGCAGCTGAAAAATCGATGCAGCACTTGTCTCAGGGCTGCAAAATCGATGCATCACCTGCTTCAGCACTGATCCATCATTGCCGTGCACCTGGATTTTCCTTGCATCATCCCTTGGCATCCTTTTCTTCATCATTGCTGCACCAGGGTAAGGAATCGATGCATCACCAGCCTGGTGGGAAAATAATCCACACATTGCCCATCCAGCAGGGAAATAATTGACACACAGCTTGCCTTTCTGATGCATCACCTCCTTTGTGGCTTGCATCATTTTTGATTTGACACATCCAAGGTACTGTTGTAGTGAATCCTTTCTTGTTTTTATAGGAGCAGGAGTTGGCTTAGCCTTCCAGTTGTAGACTTGTGTCCCTGTCACCCACTGACTTTTACCCTACTTAGTTTGCTCTGTTTTAGGGCAATTATTTAATTATATCTTCTCAAGATGTCTGCATTGCTTTTCGTTAGGAAGATGTTTTAGTTTCATGTAATCAATGCCACACTGCAAAAACATCACTATCAGCATTAAAGAGAAAAGAAGATGTAGGTATGCACATTAGGTACTTTCCCACTTTGTGCTTTCTAGGGAATTCTTTACGTAATTGCCGCCCCAAGCATGCCATCTTATTTATTGTTTGGGAACATACCTATGTCAGGGGTCCGATCAGTTCTGTATAAATACATCTCACACAGACTGGGTAGTTAGATAGTTAGAGGGATTCCTACCAGTCGCCATCAACGCTGTCGATGCTACACGTCGCCTTGATGCTGACCCAGTCTCCGTCTTTCCACAGGGTCTGATCTAGAGACCTCATTCCAAGGTAATGAGGTTTGGGGGCTCTTCTCATGGATGTGGTACTGGCAGATTAGGTTTAACATGCCTAGCTCTCTTTAGGCTAGGGGGTAGGTTCATCTTATTAGTGTTTTAGGACATATTCCACATCTCATCTCATTCCACGCTATTGCAAGATTGTGGGGGTCTTTGTATTAGTGACTCTCGTCTTTACAATTCTGTTTCTTGCACTGTTCTTTATCCTAATCATTTCAGCCAATGCATTCTTTTGTAGATTGCAGTGTTGTGAATAAAACTTATTGAAAACTTTACAGCATCTCCTTCATGGCCTGTGTGTTTGACTGAGACATGTTCATGTGAGAAAGGGGTAATCTCCGTTTAACTACGACCTCCCTGAGATGTCGCACTCTTGAGTCCATGCGTAAAGGCTGGCTCAAATCACCTTTTACTATTTGGCTTTTTGGTGAGGTACTGCTTGTGAGCTGGAAGGGATGGGACGACAGTTGTGACTTGTTGTAGGATTGACCTAGTCGCCTACAAACATAAGTACTGTCCCCCTTAAACCAGCAGTCTTGCCTAGAGCAAGAGTCAAACTATGACTGTTATAAGGATCAATCACTGATTCTCCAGAATAAAGACTCTTTTTAACCTTTAAGAAGTGATATCTCTACATGTGTATGTTGGATTTTTGTGGCTTTGGTCTTGTTTAACTTAGATAAATATTGGCTAGTTATTTTTTGGTAGTTTCACTGGGTTACTGTGTGTGTGCACAAATACTTTACACATTGCCTCTTAGATAAGCCTGTCTGCTTGTGCCAAGCTACCAAAGGGGTGAGCAGGAGTTATCTTAGCTGTGTGGCTCCCTTTCCCTGACTAGAGTGAGGATCCCTACTTTGACAGAGTGTAAACTGACTGGCAACTAGAGACCCCATTTCTAACACACACTCAAGGAACTAGAGTACACATTCAACAAGTAAAGCAATATCCTATCATTGTAATTCAAAAAGAACTTCAAAGGAAGTACATTTGACCTCTAAATAATAAAAATAAACAAAATGTTTAATCACCCTCCAATATGCAGGTAACCTATGTGGTTAACATAAATGTAATTGCAGCACTTGCATGTCACTAACAAACGATTTATCTGAGTCAAAGCTTGTGGCAGGCAGTCATGCCCTACCCAAAGGTGCCAGCTATGTTTGGAAGTACTTCAGCCTGCTGGAGGGAGTGAGCTGACATCTTCAGCTTCTTCATGAACGGATTCAGGACCTGATTTCAGGTTGGCTGGGCAGCCCTCTGTCCATTAGGGCGGCAGACAACAGTACATCAGCCACCCTGACAAAATACTTCCCACCATCTTGTGGGATCTCTCTACTGTGGGAGTTAAAAGTTTGTTTTTGAAAAACAAAATACTATTGACCTTTTCATCTTGGGACTTTTCTGTCAGGGTGTAGGTATCATTTGTTTTTTGTTTTTTGTTCAAGATCGCCAGGTTTTCCCTGGCAACTTTGAACACCGGGAAGGCAGTCTGATGGTATTACAATGAAGGCTCCTAGATCATTAAGCTGCCGGTGTAAGGATTTTGACAATGGATCCAGCAGGAGCACTACTACTGGAAACCCGACTCAAAATGGAGCTGATGGTTTGACAGGGTACTCCTCCATGTTTTGTGTGGGATACCCTGTCTGCCAAACTCACAACAAACCCCTTAGTCTTGTGTAAGGTCAAAGCAGATTGGAAACAGGGCTGTCTAGATCCAATAGCCATCCGCTATCCACGCTCACTAGTTTATTTGGAGATTCTGAGTTTTTGACTCACATGGGTTGAAGGCCTCACTTAAGAGAGAAACCAGCATTTGTGATTTTAATGTGACATCTTCCCTTTGGGGTATCAGCTTCAAATAAACACTTTTTGAGTACTCAGTAACATACATGCAGGACACCCTAGGTTTACAATTCGTACATCTCAGCTTCAGGGAGAAATTTTCTCCATCACTCTGCTCTTCTCTCCAGGACAAGAGGAAGTAAACTTTCCAGGGGAGAATAGCAGGCAACCTTCACTCTTGATGATGCTGTCTTGTGGTAGCAGATCTTGCATTCTGCTGCCTGAAGAAGGCTTCTTCAAGTATTCGCTCATTTCAAGAGGGCGTTTTGTGGTAAGTTGGAGAGCAAAGCAAGAATCTCCTCCCAATTCAAAACCTTTATCAAGGCGTCCTATTCAAAATTCAGTTTGACATAGCCTTTTTGACTAGTCAGACGGGCCTGCTCGAATCTCAGGAACCTCAACAAACAGGAGTTGTACACCTAAAAGAAACATGGTAAGTTGAGGAGATCTGTGGGCTGAATTCACAATATGTTGGAACAGAATGGGTTATTCCTGGCTCCTTCCCTAGCCTTCACTTCTTACTCGCACCATAAGGGACTAGGTTGGAGGACGAGTTCTCCCCTAGTGCCTCTGTCACTGGACCTTCCCATAATGAATTAGCTTCAAAGAGACTCAAGTTTGTGTGTAGCTGGACCAAATGAAGGTGAGCCCCAAAGGTTCACCAAGTCCATAGACAATTGATATGTTAATACATCACTCGTCTGATGATGATGTGGCAGCTAGATATGTTGCACACATCCAACTGGTAGACATCTGACAGGCAGAGGGGGATATGTACAGAAGCCAGACAATATGAATGCCCACAAGTAGAACCTCACAGAGACAGATACCAGTGGTATTTCCCCCGAATATCGAAACAACAATATTGATGGGACACTATATTGAGGATAGAATACCTATAATAAAATACCAATAGGCAAGTATAAAATTTCTACACCTAACACCACATATATGTACCTGTGTGGTACATATACAATGTACGTAGATGTGGAGTTGGGAATAGTAAATCTATACTTCACTATATGCACTTAATATTCGATATTTTGACACTCAATAGTCTGTTCTCAAATTTCTTGTACCACGATATTATTGGTGTAGATCTTCAGTAGTACAACCCACACCAGTGCCATGCTGGCATGTGCTCACTATTGGTAACTACCGCTGCTGACTAGGGGTTACGTCTGGTGAGTAGGCCTCTCTCCCATAATTTGCAATGAGCTAAAATAACCTTGTAGATTATCTCAGCTGATCACCATGTTATGGAGGCAGGAGGAAAGAATAATGTCGGACAAAAACGTCTACAAGATGGCGTTTCTCACATTCAGTGATGGGGCTCTGTCAAAGAATATCATATGACCAAAATGTCACACTTAAATCTGTGCATGATTATGGAACCTGGGATGGGAAGGCTAACACTCATCTGCCTTCAAAACAGCCAGAGAAAATGGGTCAGCCAGATCTCTAAAGTAAACTCCGTTACTCAAAGCCATCCATCTAATTGTGTTAAACCATTTTTTTCTGAAACCTTTCGTTCAAAGCTCATGTCAGCCCAGTATTCATTCTTGGATTTCCTCCAAGTACAACCATACATGATAGGTTGGATCTGTTTATTCTGGGCAAACAGATATCTCAGCTCCCTCTCTGCATGATGCCCATTGTATGATTGTTGATTCCTGCCTTGCCCTGGGTATCATTGTAACCATGGAGATGGCTAATGCACCATCACAGAGCCTAGCGCTCTAAGAGACCAGCCACCTGTTTCCAAACGATGTCGAAGGAATAGGTAACAAAATGCAGGATAGTATGGCTACCCAATAGGTGTCGTGTGTGCCTGCTGTCATCGAAATGAGACCCTATTGATGGCTTTCTCTCCTACTGATGAATGTATTTACATTGTGGCATCCTGTGGCAGTGCTACTAGGTCCCAGATTACAAATCATGAGAAGAGGAACTACGCATGCTTTTCCACCCTGCCTGATTATGAGTGCACAGGTTTTTCCACATCAGGTGTGAGAAAATTGTTCTCGCTTTTTAACAGCTTATAAATCAGAAATCGAATGAGATTTTGGCTTCAGTAGCAGTCACGCCTCATTTCACGTTTTTATTGATGGAGGAGCATGCAATGCCCTCTGCCAGAAAATAGCTTCTTCTTCACTCCACTACACCTCCCCTAGAGGACCACACATACATTTACCATCTACGTAAAGCAGGTAGTAGATATATACATTAAACAGCACAGAATTGGGAATGTCGTGTGGTTTTCTGAGCAGAAATAACTGTCCCACGAGGTAATTCCCTCTTCCATGTGGATTTAGCTCACAACTAGACCCGGACTGGGAATTCAAAGCAGCCCTGGCAAATTTTGTCAGACCAGCCCCCATACTGTGCGTAGCGAGCGCAGCAGGCGAGACTCACCATTGCAAGAGAGGTTGGGGCGTCGTCCCCAAAGAAATGGCAAAAATGCTGCATTTTACAAGATGTTTTCATTCTATATTCAATAGTATTAGCTTTTAAGGCTTAGTAAATGAGGACGTTACAGTGCACCAGGACACAACAATGATTGTTGGGGCCCTTTAATGATTTCCCTCACTATCACCCTCCAACAGTACCCCTCATCCCTCCATACCCCCTCTCTCACTCACATGTATTTCATTTCTATTACAGTACCCCTCATACCAGCCTAGGATGTCAGAACAGTCTACATCAGACACACATACAAGACAATGCATCATACATGTGTAAATCTGTGTAAAGGAAATGTGACATAAGACAAAAGGCAATGCAAGGTTCAGGGATTACATGCCATCCATACAGGTAGTCACTTGTACAAGTATTTGGTCTGGCAAAGCACAAACTCAGGATCCACAATTTAGTACAGTAGCTGGGGTTACTAATAAGAACCCAAACCAGCCAATTCTAGTAACACTAGGATAATGAAAGACTGGGGAAATACATACATTCCAAACCTGTACCATGCAGTTTGCACGTAGCTCTTTGATGGCAGTTCACAGCTCACTGTGCTATATTACGGTTGTAAGCTATGAACTGCAAGTTACAAAAGGCTCTCTGTGACAAAAGCATCAACCCACTGAGCTTTGCACGTTAAAACAGTTCTGTGATCTGCATGGTACGCGTTCTTTGGATCAGGCATATTAACCCTCTGCGCCACTTCAGTCAAAACTGCCAAAAGACAAAACTCTAATCTCCAGCAGGAAGATTGATCACCAGAGATATGAACCTTGAGACATTTATTGTTGCCTTAAAACTGCTGGATATAGCACAAACTATGCAGCGAGAGTGAGAAGCGAGTGATTAAGCTTGTCAGGGCTTCCCATTTGTTACTGGAGGGCTGATATTGCAACAGTGCTGCAAAACCGGACCCGCACCCCTCCAGCCTCCTGGGAAAATGCCCGATGCTTGGTACGGCCAGTCCGGACTTGGTAATGGGGCAAATGTATTGCATTCATGCAAATTTACTGTTACACCAGTACTGTCCAGCTCAAAATCAGGGCCTAGATGGTGTAACATGTTGCAGTGATCAGCAGAGAAGAGAATTGAAGCACTGTATCCTTCCACCCAGCAACTTGTCTGTAAAAGAAAGCGTAGAATTACAAATTGGTGCACCTAATACCAGGGCTAGTAGTCTTACATTTACCTGATGTCTCTTTTATCAATCACCAGACGCTCCTCATCCCCTTATCTCACTCCTGTAGGTTCTTGCTTCCCCCTTTTGTGATGCTTGTGCCGTCTTTCTCATTCTTCGTCTTCCCAACATGTGTTTTAACCTCATTCAGAAAAATAAGTGCTGATCCATAAACATATGTGCTGGTGCCCCCACCAACAACCACTGGCTCACATTAAGCACAGTTTCCAACATCACTTTATGTCACCTATATAGGAGTGCTTCCATTGTTGTGCATAATATCGTATTGCCTAGTGCTGATACCGAGACAGAGTGCATTTAATGATTCAGATCGATTAGTTGAGAGGGCACAGCATTAATCGATCATTTGTCATCTCGAAAAGGAAGCTTCCACCATCAGCATCCTTAATATTCTCACGCTTTCCCTCTCATGCTTTACCTCCCCTGTCACCAAGACTCCTTTCTGACATCTCTCTGCCTGTTCACAACCACTCTTGGGCTCAGCACAGAGCAGGAGTGGTGATACTTACACTGACAAGGAGACACAGGCAGCATTACCGGCCCCAAGGATGGTGACAGGGCCAGGGTGATAGGCCTCCATGTTGAGATTGGCCTTGGAAGCCCCATCAGAATGAGGCTACCTGATGGTCTGCTCAGAACAGCACATGACTTGCCATACCTGGAGTCCCCATGCCCTATCTCCAGGGGCGTAGCTTAGTCATTGAGATTTGGGGGATGTGAATCTCAAATCTGCCAACTAAAAAAGCAGTGGGCTGCAGAGTGAAGGGGTGAGATGACCAAAGTTTGGAACAGACTGTTTCCATGAGTAACAAGGTCAGTACTGATTTTCGTCAGCTGGGCCTTTGCTTAGAGTAGCACAGTGGGTGAAAAACGAGGGGTTAGAATGGTACCCCAAGAAATTGCTACTGGTTAGACTGTTTGCAAGTTTTCACTCCATCATCTTTTGGGAGTTTGATTGCCAGTCGTATGCCTAGAAACTTAAGACTGGCCCAGCTTCCCATGCCTACTACTGAAAATATTTGTGAGTTCCAAAACGTAGTACATTCACACACATTCAATGAATACTATAATGGGTGCAGATTTTCTATATTTTTGGTAAACTAGTCACAATATATACTTAACACACTGTTCTAAAAAAACAAGCAAATTCAAACCTCTTAGTGGAATGAGAACAGCAAGAAATACTGACACAGGCATAGAAGACCCAACTCAGGCCCCCCAGACACAACTACTAAACCAAGAATGCATTCAAGGCATGTCACACCCAAACATCCCTGCTGAAGTTAAGCCCCTGCCCATCCCACCTGGGCTTGGGAGTTCTCCCTGGAAACTCATGACTATGGTCATGCCCAACACAACGGCCTGGAATAAGTGCTCTCGGATCACTTATTTTTAATGTATTTTCACTGCATGACCTCTTCTTCATCTCTGCTGCAAGAAGTCTTTACGTAGAGTTGTCAAAGCATTGCTTGTGGGCAGGGGTCCATGTTTCTAGTCCTTGCCTTTTTCACATCATTTCATCCAGTGACTGAGGGCCCCATGTGCTCAGCCCGAGTCACAAACAGAGGAAGGCTCGCAGGCAAATTAATAGGGCGAGCCAAGCCAGAGCTTAACCATGGGTCTGGCTTGTCTTTATGATTGCATGCACGAGAAAAGCCGTGAAAACATTTGGCTTGTATATTGTGCAACAAACATAATGTAAAAATGTTATACAATCTCTTCAAAATTCAAAAAAGTCAATTTCTTTAACATACGTAGCGTTTCACCTTAATACATCACATGCTATCACTACATAGACAGGCATTTATTCAAAGTGATAGTTTTTGGAAACATAAATGACTCCCCCCATGCAACAACAATGCCATTAGTGAGCTAAGAGACAAGTCAGTAATCATGTGAACCCCTAAACGTGGAATAGATTCTTATTATAGACGGAGCAACATTACAGTCTACTAAAATAAACTCAAATATTTAAAAGAGCAGTCATATGGCACAATAAAGAAAAGGGAGGATCTGTGTGTCTAGAATCACACAATTTGGACAAGCAGGGAAATGGCATTGATTTCAGGTTATCTTGTTTCGCCTTTTTAAATTCAGACTCCTGATGGATACCTCTGTCTCTCTCTCGCATTCCAGTTTAAATCAAAGGTCACTCTTTTATCTTTCATTCTTGTGTCACAAGGAGAAAACCAGATACAGAGGAGGCAGACCTGAGGGTCTCAGAACCAACTATCAAGCCAAGAATTCATTTATGTAGGGAATGTCACAGCCCAAAACCCCTCACCACCACTGGCCCACAAACCCTGAAGCTACACCACTGTCTATCCTGGGAAGGAACATAGGTGAATTAGAAATCCTCGTGTAAATGGGTTGAGATGTGGACAAGGCATAATCTTCCACTCGGTTGTATAAACATTGTTTTAATGTGAAGAAATAACAAATGTGTATAAAGAGGCAGCTTCCGCTTTTAGGGCCAGATTTATGAAAATGTGGAACAGTGCAGCCCAGCAAGTCACTTTGCCGTGCTCCATCATTTGAAAGGGCAGATACGCACACTATTGAAGGATTACAGTGAGTTAATGTCCTTTCCTCCTGTGCCGGTGCACAGTGGACTACCTAACACTAACACAGGCACCCTTGCACCATGGTGCAGCACACATAGAAAGAGGAAAACCTCACCTGACCTGAGGAGGTGTAAGGTTTTAGCATATCTTAGGTTTACTAGAGTTGGTAAACTTGGGGATGCGTCAAAATCCCTGGGTGTTGCATCGGATCACCCACCACAGCGCCATGGAACACCTCCCTTGCACAGAGTAAGGCGACGCAACGATTTGTGCTGCCTTGCCTTCCTCCATTTCTATAAGGCCATTCAAAGGCATGCAAAGTGACTTTGCATTGCCTCATAGATATGGTCGCAAGTAATGCGCCGCTGTTGCCTCACAAAAAGTGACGCAATGGTGGCGCAAGGGGGTCATAAACATGCTCCTTAGTTTGCATGTGTCCATCCTGCCACTCAACTTTTATCTTGTTTCACTGCCTACATGTGCCCCATCCTTCAGCCCACTCTGCCTGCCAAGATGCCTGTTTTGTGTGTGTGTGTGCATGTGTGTGAGGAAAATGTTAACGACGGCGACCATGAAGGAGCTGCTCTGCCTGTGTGAAGGACCATTGCACTGCTGTTAGCTGTGCTGGTCTTGTTATGTCTGAAACGGAATCATGCAAGCTTCCAGTCGCTTTCTATTTCTCTGCGAGTGAAGCTTGCACTTCTGTTAGCTGTGCTGGTCTTGTTATGTCAGAGAAGGAATGTTGCAATGCTTCCAGCCACTTTCTTCTTTGTGAGGAAAGCTTGCATTTCTGTTAGGTGTGCTGGTCATATGTCTGAGAGAGAATCTTGAACCACATCCAGCCCCTTTTTACTTCTCTGTCAGGGAAGCTTGCACTGCTGTTAGCTGTGCTGGTCCTGATATGTCTGAGAGGGCCACTCGCACCGCTTCCACCCTCTTAGTAGATCTCTGTGAGGGAAGCTTGCACTGCTGTTAGCTGTGCTGGTCATGTCATCACTTTGAAGGAAGCCTGCACTGCTTCATGCCACTTTCTACTTCCTTCAGGGACGTTTGCATCGCTGTCAGCAGTAGTCGTCATGTTTTCTGAGAGGGAAACTTGCACTGCTTCTAACCACTTTCTACTTGTGTGAGAAAAGCTTGCAATGATGCTGATTGTGTGTGCTATGTACATTTCTACAGTTGTGTGATCTCTCAGGAGTTTTGGTATCTGCGACCTGTTTGCGATCGGTTGTGTGATTTCTCTTTCCCTGGAGGCATGGTGGTGTGGTGTAACCGTGGTTTGTCAGAGATTGTGGATCAGCATATTTGCTATATAGCTCAGTGGTGGGTGTCTGTGCAGTGGGAAATTGGAATATTATGTTTACAACCATGTTGAGTGGAGGTCCACAGCCCAGCATGAAGTACTGCTAAACTGCGTTGTTTGCCAGGTATGAACCATTGCGCATTCTTGCTTGTGTGGGTGTGGTGTGCTTTAGCTGGTGTTGTGTGAGGTGAGAGGGAAAGAGTGTTTGTGTGCGTATGCGCGCGTCCTGTCAGGAAGAATTATGCATACCTTCTGCTTTCTACTTCTACCCAAGTATGCTCACTGCACGAAGATCATTTAGTGCCATTGCAGTGAAAGGCCCTGCCGGCTGTGCTGTATTCTGCTCTGCGTGACTGAAGCTTGCACAATACGTCTTTGAAGCTTACGCTGCTGTTTCTGCTAATGTTGTACCTCTTCTGTTTATTAATGGAAGAATAAAATGCTGCTGACTATACTGTGCTTTTGAATGCGTTTTATTGGGAAGCTTGCACTTCTAGTCGCTATACTGTACAGGTGTTATGTAGAATGTATTTATACACCAAACGACTGGCTATGTACATGTTTGTCTTCAGTACAGGGGTCTGCTGCTCATTTCGCTCATATATTTCTATAAAATGGTACACGTTTCCATCTGCGACAGTCTAAAGGAATATCTTTGTTCTGTGCTGTGCAGCAGCCAATTAACGCTCAACCCCCGATTCTGTGATAAATGACATTCATTTGTAAACGTTTGAAAAAGCAAATGTTGGCATCCATGTGAAAAAGCTTTAAAAGCTTTAAAAGCCTCGAACATAGAAAAAAACATTAAACACGGTAGATACATTACAGATGGTGGATGTCTTTGTTTCTATTGTCTTTATGTTGACATTTGTGGCCAAATTTTTAGTAACAATACTGAATATACACGTGCAGGAGAGAGCTAGGGAGCCATATACCAAGCTCTGAAAGAACCCAACTGTTGTGTGTTTTGATGCTTATGTAAAAACCACTGAACTCTGAAGCGGACAATTGACCCCAACTGAGAGTAAAATAGAAAACTAACTTTTGAACATGCACCCATATACGTAAAACATTCAAAAAAGATTTCCAAGTTAAAGTCTTAGGCCCGGATATATACGTTTTCACACAAAACTGCACTAATGCAGTTTTGCGTGAAAAAGTATACGGCCGTCTAGCGCCATTCCAAGACTCCGGCCAGGCGTCATATTAATGGAATGAGGGTAGCCGGCGGTAAGGCCCGGCTGGCGTCATGAAAAAGGACGCTAGCCGGGTAGGGGAGGCATAGGGGGAACAGGAAGTTGTGCGTCAAAGGATGACGCTAGTATGGTCAGAGGCATAAAAATGCCTCTAACCAAACTAGTGTCATTTTTGGATGTAAAACCCCCATGGACATGACTCCTGTCTTAGTAAAGACAGGAGTCAGGAGCACTACCCCAATGGCCATGCCCAGGGGACATATGTCCCCTGGACATGGCCATTGGCCCACTGCCATTTAGGGGGTCCCAAGTTAGGCCCACCTATGGCACTTTCAAGAAAAATATAAAATACTTACCTGTACTTACCTTGGATTGGGTGCCCCCATCCTGTGGTGTCTCTCTGGTGTGGGTGGGTGTGTCCTGGGGCTAGGGAAGGGCACCTGTGGGCCCATTCTATGGTCTCTGACCATGGAAATAGGCCCACAGGTCCCCTAAAGCCTGCCCTGACCCAGGCGTTAAATAATGGTGCTAAGCAAGCTTAGCACCATTATTTAAGGCCCCTTTCCCCCATGTGTGATTTTACCACAGTGGAATAAATATATCGCCAAGATCAGTTCGTAATTTTTTGCACGGGAATGCCTACCTTCCATCTCATTGATGCAAGGTAGTTTCATGCAAGCAAAAAATGACTTTAACTTCAAAGCTTTGACGGGTCTAGCGCCAAAGTATAAATATGGAGTTAGGTTTGCACCGAATTTGCGTAAAAAATATGCAAATTCGGCACAAAGCAAGTATAAATCTGGGCCTTAATTTTGACATACCTGCAAATCACATTCCTAGCCTTTCATGTAATTTTCCGTAAGATTAGCGACACAAATATGAAATTTCACATATGCTTAATTTCCAAACTGCCTCGGTGTCCTCACTGTCCTATCGTTCCTCAGTACAAGCGCTGTCATTGATTCATGCATTAATGTCACGGCAGGGCGGCAATCTGGCAGTGTCAGAAGGGCTGATTTGATAAATCCGTGCGTGGGACAGTTTTTTTTACTACTTGTGGGCCTGTTTTATGTACTGGTGGGTTGATTCTTAGTATTGATTTCCCTGCTATCACTGCAAACGTTTTAGACAGCAAGGATGCAGTACCCCATACCTTGCAAAACACCTGCACAGCGCTTCTCCACAGTTTCAACACTGCTCCGATTTGAAAAGTGGGCCACTTTTTAACGTTCTCATTCACTCATGGGGGCCACTTTCATTCTGGTGCCCTTTTCTATCTCACTCCGTCCCTACCCACCTTTGCCCCACTACCAGCGCACCTGAGAGGGTTAAAAGCAGCATTCGGTTTTAACCGATGCAACGCCTCCCCCCACCCCCCCAAAAAAAAACCCGATCTTCCCTGCCCACTTTCACCCTGTCCACATCTCTCAACAACGACACTGGACAAAGTGTAACCTGGACATCGATCTTGTAGCATCTCGAGTGATTTTTGAGACGGAAAGTTAGCCCGGCACGGTGATTTGTAGCCAGTTAGCTGAAGTTATACATGTGTAGCAGAGGGAGGTGATCATGGCCATGTATAGCTGAAGGCTCTCAGCTAGCCGCCTGGGTGGCTGCCGTAAATCACTTTAAAGTATCAAAGCAGAAATACTCTGCAAGACCTCCTACCATTATCACACATACGAACCTACATAGAACTCCTGGCTTTCGGCGTTGGTCCATGTCAGGGTCGGATTGGGGTCAAAAAACGCCCCGCGCACCCCAAAAATAGTGGCCCACATTCGCGGATCGCAGTGTTTCATGAAATAATGCTGGATTCATATCAGGGGGGGCTCATTTTTGCAAGTATGTGTGGCAAATAAAGCATTTGAAGCTTATAGTGGGTAGCAACACTGTTCAAGACAAGAAATACTAAGGCCCATATTTAAACTTTTTTAGCGCCGTATTTGCATAGTTTTTGATGCAAAATCGGCGCAAACTTACGAAATACAACTGTATTTTGGAAGTTTGCGCTGCTTTTGCGTCAAAAAATGCGGCGCTAAAAAGTATAAATATGGGCCTATATCTTTAAAAGCTGCAGTGTCAATCGTAGAAATCTATCTTAAAGCCAAGATTTAAGTGTTTAGGACAGCTTGCATTGGTCAGTCCGCTAGGTACGGGAGTGGGGGTGATAGGTGAATGTGATTGTCCTCTGGGTTTGGTGACCTGTGGTCCTACTGGCTTGACAGAGTTACAGAAAACAAATGGCTAGGTAAGCCTGATGAAATTTTGAGGTGTTAGTTGTGGCCTGCCTTCTGCCTGGGCCTCAGGAACTGGAGTGGGCCACTGAAGGCCTTGGTTCAAGACAGGATTCCTTTCTCAGAGGGAGAAGATGACTGGACATCAGAGTTGAGAAATGATCGGAAACACAGTCTATTGAAGCAGGTTCTCCTGTAAACCTGCAGGGCTGGTTAACTCTTTTCTTAGTCCTCCTCCTGCAGCGTTTTGATTAAATGCTGTTGGTAGTGAGAATTGTAGAATCCAGGTGCTTTATTGCTCTTGCCTGGCAAAAGTAGGCATGGAAATTAGGAGGCAGGAATGCAATCTTTAATTATCCCTTCCATACAGATCTTGTATTTTCAGTGCCATCTTAAGGATTTATGGGGGCCCAGGTAGAACCTATTTTGGGGCACCTATTCAGAAGAGCTGTGATTTTTTCAAATACATTTTCAGTTAATGTAAGCCTTCATCATGTCAAACAAAACTATATTATATGTTAACCTTCCGCAAAAACAGCCAAAAGCTGAAGCTACCTTGCATTTGCCAGCCAAATAGTACCAAAATAAAGCTTGAATAAACATTGATAAAAAAAATTTAGGCTCAACTGCAAAAAGAAGCGGTTTTGTCACGCAAAAGCAATTCTTTATGTGCAAATCACTATCTAATCCACCAGTTCCTCCCATTCTAGGAAAGACACAGTAAGGGCGGCTTGGTGGATGCTTAGTGGACCAGGGCATAACATTAAAACACATGCACATAGTGCTTCAGATTGTAGCTTTGATTGATGAATATCTACAATCTTACACAAATCTCTCTTAACCACTTTCCCTCTTAGTGCAGTCATGAAAATCGTAGTACTACTGTGAGGATTTTCACTGTTATGTCTGGTGAAATTCTGCTTAATTCTCTGCCCCTGCCTCGACCCTCCTTTCTTTTGCTGGTTTGACAGTAAGCTCCTCCTCTGCTGAGTCAGCAAAATTGATTGAAAGGACAGAGAGGTAGTGAGAATGTTCTAGTGAGATGCAGAGGGTCACAGGAGGTAAAAAAGAGATGATATAGAGAGATGAGGACACACAGGTAGGAAGGGAATGATAAGGAGCCCAGAAAACGATATGGAGATGTAGGAAGAGGTAGATAGGAAAAGGGATGTAGAGTGATAGATAAGATTTTGGAGTGAGGCAGAGAGGTAGATACATAGAAAGGGAGCTACTAATAATGAAATGTAAATAAGAGGGTAGAGTACACAGAGGG
Organism: Pleurodeles waltl; assembly: GCF_031143425.1. Lineage (NCBI taxonomy): Eukaryota > Metazoa > Chordata > Amphibia > Caudata > Salamandridae > Pleurodeles > Pleurodeles waltl. The sequence continues at coordinate 289,808,582 of NC_090448.1, read as the reverse complement.
GTGAAGTAGAGGGAAAGGTAATGTAGGAAGAGGGTTGTTGCAGGAGTACCCAGGCAAACATAAGAGGCAGAAATATATGGAAATGCAAGATAGAGACAGCTGTGAGGTAGAGAGAAGGGCAAAATGATAATTAAGGAACAGAAAGATTGGTTAGATAAGTGTGCTGTTAGGTAGAGAGAAAGGTAGGTTGAGAAGGGTGTACGTAAAAAAGGAGATTATTTGTAATAAAAAGGAGTGAAGTCGAGACAGAGGTGAGGTGGAGAAAAGAGTGGGAATTGATATAGATAAAGTGTGAAAGTGTGAAGAAGAGCCAGAGAAGTGAAGTAGATGGATATAACAAGAAAGAGGCAACAATGTGAAGCACAGAAGGTGTGTTTAAAGGTGGACCAGAGAGAAAGAGATAGAAGAGAGAGAAAAGCGATGGTAGTTTAAAAAGATGGCTAGAGATAGTGAAATAATTAGTGATAAAAGAGTAAGGTTGTGAGAGAATCAACACAATGGGTTCAGAGCTAGAAAGAAGTGTAGAGGTGAGGTGAGAGTGTTTAAATGATAAGAGAAAATGAGAGGTTGGAAAGTGTGAGAGAGGGAGAAAAGTGACGGGGAAAAAAATTAAGTAGTGTATGAAAAGTGTATTAGAGAGAGAAATGAAGGAGAGGGATAGGTCAGAAAGGTAGAGAGAGCTGAGACCTACAGATAGAGTGGTGAGGTAAATAAACAGATGAAACAGATGAGGCAGAGAGTGAGAGGGGCAAAGCAGGTGGAGGAGAAAGACAGTCCAGTGATGTGAAAAGGACTTCCAGGTGCTGAGAAAGGGTGAGGTAGTGTCAGGGTAGGGAGGGTGAGGAGTTAGACACAGAGTAGGGGACAGAGAGGTAGAGACAGGTGGATTTCAGAGAGGTGTATTTGGAAGAAAGAGGTGTGGTGGACAGAAATGTGGTAGAAAGGGCTGAAATAGAGATTAGGGGTAGGTACATACATTCTAGATATCAGTGAAGAGAGAGGGAAAGTAAAGGGTTTAGGTAGAAGATCTAGGGAAGAGATCTGAGACAGAAAGATATGTGAGGCAGAGAAAGAGGCAGTCATAAATAGGTGATTGGGTAGGCAGAGAGACGGGGTGATTTTTAGCAGGGTTTTGGTGACCAGTGAGGTAGAAAGAAATGAGGCACAAAAAGATAGGTAGAAAGAGATGAAGTAGCAAAGGTGTATTACAATGAGAAGGGAGAGGTAGAGAGAGGTGAGGTAAATAGAGGGAGGTGAGGTGAAGCGTGAGAAGGAAGTAGATAGAAAAGAAGAGAGCTCAGTAAAGAAGGATGATGTCAGATAGTGAGAGATGCTAGAACAAGTGATGTGTAAGAGGAGAAAGAGAGACAGAGAGAAAGGTAACAAGTGGTGAGACATAGAAATCAAAAGAGGCACAGTTACAGACTGACAAAGGGAGTGAAAGGTGTGAGAAAAGAGAGCAAGAGTTCATTTTATTAGGAGGACTTTGGGAGGTTTGGGCCTTTGCAATTGTCCACAATGAAGATTCAATGCAGTGAGGAAAGTGCCCAGCAGTGCTTAATTTATACTTGTTGTTTCCAGTGCGGAGCACCAGCACTTACTTTTGAGGGCCAACACTTATTTTCCTGCCTCAAGCACTTCCTGAGAGCAAAAAACATATATGGGAAAGAAGGAGGAAGAGAAAAACGAAAAAGCATCTCAATGGGAGAAAGCAGAAAGCTGCAAGAGAGAGCTTAAGGGGCAGGGAGTGACTTTAAATGGATTGAAGAGACCCAAGATGACTTCAGGATTAGGACGCCTCAGTATTCCGTGTTCGCACATTTAATTGTATCAGTCATGTGTTTAAGTGGAGTGCTTTGGATACCGGCACGTTTTTATTTACAAATTAAGCACTGGTGCCTAGTCATAGGTAGGAGAGTGCAGAGGGTGTCCAACTATGGGGAGGACAGAGAGAAAGGTGCCTAGCCATAGGGAGGAGTGAGAGGAAGGTGCCCAGCTATAGGGAGGGGAGAGATGAAGGTGCCCAGTTATAGGGAGGAGAGAGAGGAGGGTGCTCAGCTATAGGCAGGAGAGTGCAGAGGGTGCCCAGCTATAGAGAGGAGAGAGAGGAAGGTGACCAGCTATAGGGAGGAGAGAGAGGAATGTGCCCAGCTATAGGGAGGAGAGAGAAGAAGGTACCCAGCTACAGATAGGAGAGAGAGGAAGGTTCCCAGGTATAGGGAGGAGAGAGAGAAAAGTGCCCAGCTATAGGGAGGAGAGTGCAGAGGGTGCCCAGTTACAGTGAGGAGAGTGTTGAGGGTGCCCAGCCCTCTGTAGGTGAGGCGGGAAGCTTGAATGTCCCTTACTGCTGGAGAGGAGAAGAACATCACCCAACATTTTTAAGAACCTTATGAGAAATCCAGGTGTTACCTCATTGAAGTATTACCAATGTGTTAAGAAGTGCTATTACTGTCCTATTACAAACCTCTTTGAAGTGGGAGCCAAGGGTATGGTGGCTGCTGTTACTAGTAATGTACTCAAGAGGGCTCAAGGAGTTGTGACTGTTGCTGACATCTGCTGCAACGGGCAGGTCAAGTGTCCTGATAAAGGATAAACAAACTTGATCCTAGGATTATTGAGTACTTTTAAATGGGGTAAAAGTGACACTTGTCCAGATAGTACTTAGCAAAATGCAAAGTGAAGCGCTGTATGAAAGCACTCGTCCATCCTCTACAAACACACACTACAGATAAATAGGTAGTCATATCATGTCTAGACATGCAGCTGCAGCTCCTGCATCACAGAAAATGAATGCACAGCAGTTGTATACCCCCAATGAGCGCCACCAGTGAGGCATATGGCCTGCTTCATCTTTGTCTGCTCTCTCACTCTCCTTTTTTATGCATGCTGAATTCTCTACCGCCCACACACTCTTTATCTCTATACTTCTCATTCTTCTGTCTCACTGTCTCTAATCTTTCGATCTCTCTTCCACTCACTTCTGTTTCTCTTTCTTCCGTAACTTTCTTTCCCCCTTCTGCAGCACAGCTGTGGTATCCTCCCATGCAGCACTTTCTTTTTCTCATCTTCGATCTTCCTGTCTTTCTTTGCATCTCTTACTCTTTACATTGCTCTGTCCCTTTCCCATCTATTCCACAGCTCACTCCCTCTGTCTGTCTATCTCTCCCCCTTCAGCTTGTCCTCTATCCTTTCTTCGCCCCATCACTCGTGAACGTTTCCCTCCATCTGTCTATCTGCCGTGGTCCAGGAAGTCCTAATGTGCACGGCTTTGCAGGGACAAACAATGCTGCCTGCCATCCCCCTCCCTCCGTGGTGCAAGTGTACAGAGCTTAGCAGGGCAGGGGTCAGGGCAGTACAAAGCCAGTCTCCTAGGGGAAGGTGGGGGTGTGAAATGGCCCACCTCACCCAGGCTCCAGAGAGGCTGCTCAGGACCGCCTGCCTCTCCACCACAATGCCCTTCATGTGGAGCTAGGCAGGGGAGAGGTCAGATGTAGTTCACCGCTGGCCTCCTACAGAGAGGTGAGGGGTGGTAATAACTCTTCACACCTGTGCTTCAGTGAGGCGGCTCTTTCTCTCTGCTCTTCTGACACAGGAATCAATCTGCATTCATCAAGTATGGCCTTAGTCGGACCAAACCAGCCCACACTCTAACTGACAGACCCAGCAAGGGACAGGCAGGGACAATGCCGCAGGGGGTGGGGAGGAGACCGTCTGTCCCTGCTGCAGGTTTTTAGAGAGGGCGATTAGCCCCCCCCCCCCCAGAGTCACAGCCTTGGCATCATTGCACAAAAAAATTGGTTCAGAAGTGGGCCTCAGGCACTGGCCCACCGGCCGATTCCCGAAAGCCCGCTTTACCAATCCGACACTGGTCCATGTGTACCTTCAGCAGCTCCTTAGAACCAATCACTGATTGACAAATGGAGGGACTCCAGCCTATTTGTGTAGAAAGTTATGTATTTTACTCAGTAGAGCTAGAGTAGAGCTAAAAGGAGACTCTTGGTTTTAAATATAGCATCTCTTTGTATACTTTTATGCAATCCACAAGCAGGAAACCATTTCGGGGAGACATCGCTTGAAAGGGAAGATACGCCCCTAGGTGGTTAGGCAAGGTGGCAGGGGAGGATGCATGGGGAAACCCCAGTGCAGCAGGAAAGACCACTCACCTCTTGGCTCCTCGCGTCAGGTGGGGAGTTTGTGATGATAGCGTGCCTCGACCCATCCTGACGTCACAGATGGGCGGGAGGAGAGGTCAAGTGAAACGGTAAAGCAGTAGTGATTCATTCATTTTTTCTCCCACACTTTTTTTTTTTCAAAAGGAATGCTCCAGTGAAAGCTCCAAAGGTTCTTTTTAATGCCTCCCCACTGTTGGCCAATGATTGACGCCTGCACTAAAAGGGTTAAAGTATCTTAGATAAGTAGATAATTTACAGCATTTATTTTCTCTGGTAGAATAATAAATAAAAGAGCAGTCATGAGAAATATGTTGTTGTGTTCCAGTCACAGCACCCTACTCTCCCTACTCTTCCCTTTCCATCATTAACTTTTGACTTCAAGGCACAGTCATGGATTTGAGAGCAGTATGGGATCAACATGGCTACACTGATCTACATGCATTTTTAGGTCTGGCTTGAAAGTGTAGCTGCTGCCTGACCTTCTGTGATAAAAAGAGCTTTCAGAGTACTACTGAGAGACAGCGGCGGCTGCTGCAAATCTCAAGGGGAGGAGCCGGGGAGGGACATGGACGGAGGAGGACAGGGGATGGGGATAAATACAAACTATATAATAATAAAAGAAAAAATTTACATTTTCCCGTCACCACTGCTGCCTCCTGCCACGTTGCTCGTCCTGTCTTCTTGTGGTGTCCCAGCATTCAATGGGACACAAAAACAGGCTCCCCACCAATCCTGGCACTGCTTTCATGCTATACCTAGCATGAAAGCAGTGCCAAGTTTGGTCTCAAGGGCTTGGACTGCTGCTCAGACACAACCTGGCTGGAGAAACCTAAGTGTGCATGTGTATTTGGCCGGCCAAACAACACACATGCGCACTAAGTGCACTCTATACTCCTCCCCCTCCCACCTCCCATGGCCCAGCCCCGCCCCACCCTGAAAACACTGCCAGCTGAGCCAGCAGATGAAAGAGAAAGTGATAATTAAATATTTTTTTATCTTACATCTCCTGGCTTAGGGCGGCAAAGAGGGGGAGACCTCCTTCGCCATTGGGAAGGAGCCACCCCTGCTGAGAGAGGGTTTTATGCACATCGCACACATGTTGGTTCCCCTGATTAAAAGATTTGATTGGGCCGAATCTGTGAGCTTTCACTCAAATGGGTGCTTGTATTGCACTTTTTGGTGTAAGGCAAAGCTTATAATCAATATAGCAGGACTGAGTTGGGTATGGTGGCAAGCCTATGATCATGGCTACGAACCTGATCTGTTTATTATGAAATGTTCTGATAAAGGCAGGAGGCATCATCTGGAAGGTACTTCTCCAAATTGAGAGGCTGACTGTCGACCGTAGCAGGCTTGGTGGACAGCAACTTTCTGAACCTGAACAGGCGTAAAACAGAAATCTTGGAGATCAGAAGTCAGCTCAACCCTTGGTGCCCCCAACATTAGCCAGAGGACTTATGGCCTTTTCCAGTCTCAATTTAGAATCAGAGAATAATCTACCTCCTATCAAATCAAAACCATGCCAGTGTGTTGTTTTGGCCTCCTAAGGTGTTTGAAAAATATATTGTGGGCTCTTCCCACAATTATACAAAAAACATAGTCCAGGCATATTTAACATCTCTCGTAGACTATGGTAATGTGCTCTTTCTGAGTGCTGCACATGAGGCTTTAAAAATATTGCAAATAATTCAAAATGCTGCAGCTTGGGTTCTTTGCTACATTCCTACACATTACTCTGATGTATATCCTCCCATACTCAACCTGCTCTGGCTACTCGTAAAATAGAATGTAAAATTCAAGACTCTTTGTTTTGTATATTGTGACTTTTTTAGGATTTATGATTGTACCTGTATATCTCACCCACCTCATTCATCATCATCTGGAGACTTTATCTCGGTTAGTTATAACAATAACAGTACGCTGAAAAACTAATTTGAAAAAGGATTAATCTTAATAGGAATTACAGTATCAACCAGAGCTGTGTAAAGAAATTAATCTAAGACATTGTTTGGTTACATCCAGTACTTAACAGCAAGGCATTAAAGTACTATACAATGAATGTTATGGAGCAGTAAAACCACAATGGATTAATATGAGAACATTTGTCTTTCTATTTGCAACTCATTCGCCATACTGTGCGCCCAGAACTCGAAATTGTGCCAGAATCCATTTTTATGCTGGCACAAAACCCTAGATTAGAGCGGAGCTTCCTTTCGTTATCATTCATCTAAATTATGGAACAGATTGCCTCTGCACCTTTGCCAAAGTGCAAGCAGCAAGAATTTGTGTAAAAACCTGAAGACCTGGCTCTTGTAAGGGTCTAGTTTGTGCAAGATGGATCAGTGAGGTGGGCTTTCACTTACCTCTGGGAACCCCTTTGGGTCAGCAAAGCATGTACAAATCTTATTCACATAACATAGGCCTGATGATTTTATTCTGAAAAGCATATGTTAAGGTCAATAGGAATTTAAGAATAAATTATTAGAGCACTATATTAAAGGCTACAGATGGGTATTTTGTTACATGAAATATCACAGTTTATTGTAGTGGCCAAGAGTTTTGGTGTTGGTTATCCCCTGTGATGGTTACGTTGTGGAAAACTGACTCTCAAAGCAGTAGGCCTGAGTTGGCTATGGCAACAAGCTAAAGGCCTGATTGGTGCACTGGGAAACGTTGTTTCTGATGCAATAGGTCTGGTCTGCTTATTATGAAACACCATGATGTTCTCACATTGAATTACAGCTATAGAAAGGTGTTTTGTTACATTTAATCTCACAGATTACCGTAGTTGGTAAGAGTTTTGCCGTCCGCCACTCACTCTAAAAAGCCATGGGGAATTTCACTGTGATAGTTATTATTGGCCCTTTTGGGTGGGGTAGTATATTGTTTTGCAACTACATATTTGTGACTGTATGCCTGATGATTGCTTTCTGGGAAAGTTTACACTCAGTACAGTAGGCCTGAGTTAGTTATAATTAAAAGCCAATTACAAGAGTCACAGGCCTCAGTGGTGCACAGGGAAAATGTATACCAGAAGCCATTGCTCTGGCCTGTGTTTTATGAAACGTTATGACAAAGGCAGTAAACCTGGCTATTTTTGTATGAAGTATTTGTTAAAGCCAATAGACCTCTAACAACAAATTATTATTCAACTATATTACAGGCTATAGACTGGCAGTTTTGTACCTGTAATCTCACAGATTAACATAGTAGGCAAGGGTTTCTTTGTTGGCCACACACCCAGACAAACCCAGGGAGTAGAAGTTTAGCACTTCTATGATTCTTGTTAGGCCTTATTAAGACAGGCTATATATTGTTTAGACATTTTAATTCTGTACATATTTGTAATTTTATGACAATATATGATGGTTGCCAGCTGATGTCAACTTCATTATGCATGTGTTTGATATAGTGGCTGCAAATCGTATCATTCACTGGGAAAAGTTATCTCATGTTCCTTGGGAATGATCTGTTTATAACGAAAAGTTATGACAACTCAAGTACTCCTGGATTATTTATTGTGAAAAGCTTTGCTAAAGGCAACAAAAAGCTTTTAAGGATAACTTGTTATTACACTATACTAAAACCTTCAGACAGATACTTTCTTACACAGAATCTCACAGGTTAAAGTAGCAGACAAGGGTGATGGTCACGTACACGAACAAACCATAGAGATAGAAGATTTGCAATATCATAATCCTTATTAGGTACTATTATCAGGGATTTTAGATTATTTTGACAACTGTAATTTTGTCCCTATTTGCAATGTTATTACTGTATACCTAATGGTTGCCTTGTGGGAAAATTTTTCCCTAAAACAGTAGGGGGGGTCATTACAACCCTGGCGGACGGTGTTAAAGTGGCGGTAATACCGCAAACAGGCCGGCGGACAAAAAAAGGGAATCATGACCCTGGCGGAAAACGCCAACAAAGACAGCCACTTTAACACACTGCCCGCCACGGCGGTACAGACAAGCAGTGCGGCGGTCACCGCCAACAGACAGGCGGAAGACAATGTACCGCCCATTGTATCACAACCCGCCAATCCGCCACCTTTTCCGGGGCGGTTTCACCGTGGATAAAAACACGGCGGAAACAGTTTCTGCAATGGGAAAACGCTCACCTGAACACATCCCACAAGGAAGGAGGACACCATGGAGCCGGAATTACAAATCCTACCGGCCCTTGAATTCCTACTCATCTACTAAGACCAACGCCGGCGAAGACAACGGTGAGTACTGCACCTACGACATAGGAGAGGGGGGAGGCAAAAGTCAGGGGGACACACACGCAACACCCCCACCACCACCCCCACCCCCACCCTCGCACATTACAACACACACACCAATGCATTTACAAACATCACAGTAACAACCCACAACCCCCCCGGAAGAATGCAAAGACAAAACAAAATCAGTTCAAACATTGTAATGTATCAAAATACATGTCTCAAATATATACTGTACAGATATATCATAAAATCATTAAAAAATATATACATAACGAGAAGTAGTGCAGATATGCACATATCAATGTCCGTGCACCACTAGTCCAAAAATGCATGGGTGAGGCCCACACAAGATACCTGTCCCCAAACGGAGAGAACACTGCCGGGGCATCAGAGAGAAATACAACAGGCACCTCAGGGGGAAGGGAACGGGGGGCACCTCAGCCGGATGAGTGCAAAGTCAGATCCACGACGGGGCTCCATGTCCATTGATGTATCCTGGGGAGTGCAAAGCCACAGTCTCTCAAGTCTCCACAGTGGGTGGTTTGCCCACTGTACCATCCTGGGGAGTGCAAAGCCACAGTCTCTCAAGTCTCTACAGTGGGTGGTTTGCCCAGTGGACCATCCTGGGGAGTGCAAAGCCACAGTCTCTCAAGTCTCTACAGTGGGTGGTTTGCCTACTGGACCATCCTGGGGAGTGCAAAGCCACAGTCTCTCAAGTAGATAACAGCCTCCACTGGTTCTGGAGGGGGTATGGTGCCCAGAGTGCTTCATCCTGTGCAGGACAGACAGAGTGGATGCATGTCTCCACTGGTTCTGGACGGGGTCTGGTGCCCAGAGTGCCACTGGTTCTGGACGGGGTCTGGTGCCCAGAGTGCTTCATCCTGTGCAGGACAGACAGAGTGGGTGCATGTCTCCACTGGTTCTGGAGGGGGTCTGGTGCCCAGAGTGCATCATCCTGTGCAGGACAGACAGAGTGGATGCATGTCTCCACTGGTTCTGGAGGGGGTCTGGTGCCCAGAGTGCTTCATCCTGTGCAGGACAGACAGAGTGGATGCATGTCTCCACTGGTTCTGGAGGGGTACTGGTGCCCAGACTGGATTAGCCTCCCCGTGACAGTTCCTGTCCCGTCACTGTCCCAGCTGCACATGGGATAACGATGCTTGATATGGCGGTCTTTTCCTTCTTCAGCGGTGCTTGCCCTGTTCAGCGGTGCATGACCTGTTCATCGGTGCTTGCCCTGTTCAGCGGTGCTTTGCCATGGTGGTTCTGGACTGTTCAGCGGTGCTTTGCCATGGCAGTCCTGGACTGTTCAGCGGTGCTTTACCATGGCGGTCCTGGACTGTTCAACGGTGCTTTGCCATGGCGGTCCTGGACTGTTCAGCGGTGCTTTACCATGGCGGTTCTGGACTGTTCGGCGGTGCTTTGCCATGGCTGATCTGGACTGTTCAGCGGTGCTTTGCCATGGCGGTCCTGGACTGTTCAGCGGTGCTTTGCCATGGCGGTTCTGTACTGCTCAGCGGTGCTTTGCCATGGCGGTTCTGGACTGTTCAGCGGTGCTTTGCCATGGCGGTTCTGGACTGTTCAGCAGTGCTTTGCCATGCCGGTTCTGGACTGGGCATTGGTGTGTGGCATGACGTTCTCTGGACTGGGCATTGGTGTGTGGCATGACGTTCTCTGGAGTGGGCATTGGTGTGTGGCATGACGGTCCCTCATTGCCCAGCGGGGCTGTGGCTGCTGGGGCCCTCCTGGGTACTGACTCCGGCAGTGGCCCCCTGACCAGTGACGATACTTGGGCCCTCCTGGGCACTGACTCCGGCGGTGGTCTTCTGACCAGTGACGACGGTGCTGGCGGTGGCGTCCCGTCCGCCAGAAAGGATGCCGCCCTTCTCCGCCGTGATGCTCACACCAGGCTGTGCAAACTTCTTCTGGCCCTTTCCCACCTTTGGAGGAGTCACTGCTGACTCTGCAATCCCCCTGGGACCCCTGTGAGTTGTTTTGCCTCCAGGAGTCTTCACACGGTCCAGTCGGCCAATTTCCAACTTCAGAGCCTTTACAGGGGGTGGACTGGCAGTGCCTTGGCTCCGTGTCACACTGTCTGCCCTGGTGGCCGGTGCACTCCACACACCTGTAACACGCACCACTGGTACTGGAGGCTTTTTGGCTGAGGCGCTACGACGGGACTGAGGAATTGGAGGGGTGGGGGCAAAAAGGTCAACTTTGCAGAGGGACAGTTTCTGACGAACACTGGGATGGGTAGCTGGAGGGGGTCTGGGAGTGGAGGAAGAGGAGGTGGTTGTAGGAGGTGTCACTTTAGGTGTTTTGGGTGCAGGTGCAGGTACTGGAGGCTGTCGTGAGGTGGATGGATGTTGGGTGTGTGGGTGCCCGCGTTTGTGTACTTTGGGAGGAGGCGTCACACACACACACTGGGAGAGGACACAGGGGACGTGTAAATGGTAGTGGGGGTGGTGAGTGCAGGTGAGCGGGGTGTGGTGCTGGGTGTTCTGGTGCGATTCCTGGTGCCTGTAGATGTAGTGCATGCAGGTGAGAGTGTAGACGACACTGGGAGGGAGGAGGCAGACGACGAGGAGGGGGACACAGTGGAGGCAGTGGATGTTGCTGCGTTTGCATGTATGTGATGCTTGTGTGAGTGCCTGTGGGTTGTGTGGTGCTTATGTTTGCCTGAGCTACTTTTGTGTGTTGAGGTGTGTGCATGCTGGTCTGATGGTGTGCTTCGGATAGGCTGGGGTACAGGGGATTGGGTCTGGGTCTGGGTGGAGGAAGTTGGGTGGGGGAGGCTAGACACAGGGACAATGGCTGCCATCAGTGCTGAGGCCAGAGATTGCAGGGTTCGCAGAAGGACAGCCTGACCAGAATGAATGCCCTCCAGGAATGCATTACCGTGTTGCAACTCCCTTTCTACACATTGGATGGCATTCACAATGGTAGACTGCCCAACAGTGAGTGACCTGAGGAGGTCAATGGCCTCCTCGCTGACAGCAGCAGTGGTGACTGGGGCAGGGGCTGAGGTGCCTGGGGCAAAGGTGATGCCCACCCTCCTGGGTAAGCGGGCATGGGGCGAACGCTGGGGGGCTGCTGGGAGGGCGGTGCTGGTAGGGGAGGTGGCGGCTGTACCTGTAGAAGTGGGGCGCACAGATGGTGCCGCCACCACAAGGGAGCTCCCACCGGCGGACGAGTCCGTGTCGCTGGTTGGTGATCCGATGGCCGACGTGAAGCTCCCCTCGCCCTCCGTCCCACTGGTGCATTCTGAGTCCGAGGTGTAGCCCTCCATGGCCATGTGGGATGCAGCTCCCTCGTGCTCCGGTGCCACTGTACCTCAGCCTGATGATGCTGATGTACAAAAGAACAGGGAGAGCAGAAAAAGTGGTGGGGGAAGACAGAAGAAAGACAGGTTGAGTGCATGGCATACCGCTACCGTTGGCGGACAATACAGACACATCAGCCCCCTGCAGTACGCCGTGCTCCTGGCCTCTACAGATGCAATTTCTGGGATCTGGCCTACATGGCTATGGTGGACATCTGCACACATGGATGCCACAGGAGCATGTATACCTGTACTTGGCACTCTACTGCGGTGGGGTAGAGTGCCACATGGCCTGCATTACGGAGGGGCCTAGCCTGCATATTTCTGCCTGGCCTAGGTACACCCACAGCCCTCCTCCCTCAGCCAGCCCCTCCACTGCGCACGAAGTCCCCGAATGAGGTTGTACTCACCCCCTTGTGTCTGCTGTGATGTCCTCAAGCGCCCATCCAACTCCGGGTAGGCCACCGCCAGGATCCGGAAAATCAGGGGGGTCATGGGGCGATGGGCACCCCTCCCACGATGGGAGGCCATCCCCAGCTGAGCCTCCGCCGTCTTCTTGCTCCAGCGGCGAATGTCCTCCCACAGTTTCCGGCAGTGGGTGCCCCGTCTCTGGTGGGCCCCCAGGGTCCGGATGTCCTTGGCGATGGCACGCCAAATGTCCTTCTTCTGGTGGGCGCTGACCTACATGACATGCACAAGGGAAGAAGGGAAGTCATTATCAACTGCACCGTCGATGTGAGTGTCCCCCCTCCCTACCCTAGCCATGTGGCACATTCATTCCCATGCATTCGTGTTCCCTGTGTTCTAACCTGTTGGTCTGGTGGACCGTAGAGTAGCGTGTCCTGGGGGAGGACCCCGTCTACTAGTTTCTCCAACTCCTGAGTAGTGAAGGCAGGGGCCCTTTCCCCAGACGCAGCAGCTATCGTCGCTTCCAGACCGAGGTACAGCAGCACTTGCAGTGTAGGTCCTCTCCTGTCGAAGATCAGGTATCTAGTGATTGAACAGATAGAAAATGGCGGTGACGTCCATGGCGGTGACGTCCGCCGCAGTGCGTATCATCACCGGCGGCACACTAGTTCATTGGCTCCTGGGACCCATAGGGTCCAATGTTACCCAACGCAGCATTGTGCCGCGGTCTACGACAGCCTACCGCGACGGTGTGCAACGGCAACGCAGTTACCCCACAATCCCATTGTCCCAGTTTAGAGGTCAGGCAGCCGTCATTTCAGGGGCCCACATGGCTTCATTTACTTCTGCGTCACACATAGCTAGGCCTACACTAAACACACATACAGGAAGGGTTTTGTGTTTGGTGTCGTGTTCTGTGTAACTGTGGGTACATACCTGGAAAAAAGTTTACTCTGTGGTGGTCGCTGTTGTCCTTCCTAGGCACCGTCAGTTGGGACAATTGAGAAGATGGCGGAATCCTCCGGTGTACTGACCGCTGGTGGACCTGTTGACAATGGAGGAGCGACATTTAATCATCACCTACAGGTTTGACCGTGCCACTATCCAGGAACTATGTACCCAGTTGGAGCCAGACCTGATGTCACCAATCCGCCATCCCACAGGAATCCCCCCTGACGTGCAGGTGCTGTCAGTGCTCCATTTCCTTGCAAGTGGGTCTTTTCAAACAACAGTGGCCATGGCATCAGGGATGTCCCAGCCTATGTTTTCCAACGTGCTGTCCAGAGTGTTGGCTGCCCTGCTGAAACACGTAAGGAGATACATCATTTTCCTGAGGTGGAAGATTTGGCTACAGTTAAAGGTGACTTCTATGCCCTTGGACATATCCCCAACATCATAGGTGCTATTGATGGGACCCATGTAGCTCTGGTCCCCCCCCACAGGAATGAACAGGTGTACAGGAACCGGAAGAGTTATCATTCTATGAATGTACAGATGGTATGTTTGGCAGACCAGTACATCTCTCAGGTAAATGCTATGTTTCCTGGCTCAGTGCATGACGCCTACATCCTGCGGAATAGCAGCATCCCTGATATGATGGGTCAACTCCAGAGGCACTGTGTGTGGCTATTAGGAGACTCTGGTTACCCCAACCTGTCCTGGCTATTGACCCCAGTGAGGAATCCCAGGACCAGGGCAGAGGAACGCTACAATGAGGCCCATGGGCGAACTAGGAGGGTGATCGAACGCACCTTCGGCCTCCTGAAGGCCAGGTTCAGGTGCCTCCATATGACAGGTGGTTCTCTACTGTATTCTACTCACCCAAGAAGGTGTGCCAGATCATCATCGCCTGCTCGATGCTTCACAATCTTGCTTTCCGACGCCAGGTGCCTTTTCTGCAGGAGGATGGTCCAGATGGCGGTGTTGTGGCAGATAGGGAGCCTGTGGTGCCTGTGAACAGTGATGAGGAGGAAGCTGAGGAAGAAGACAACGACAACAGGGAGTCAGTCATACAGCAATATTTCGAGTGACAAACAGGTGAGAACATTTTCATTTTTACCATTACATTCACTGTCACACGTCTTCCTCTATCCTGTGTGTAATTTCATAGCATTATTTGGTAACTGAGCTGTACCTTTCCATCACGGTTTCACAGGTGTGGTTACCAACGTGTGTCATCTGCATGCATCCTTCAAGGACTTGTGATGTGTGACATAGGTATGTTGCCTTCACAACTAGAAACGCATTTTCACACTGTCATTGATAATACATTTTACCAAATCATAGAATGACTCCAGATTGTTTTGTGGTTCAAGGGTGTTTATTTAAGTGCTCAAAAATGGAGGGGGGTTGTAAAATGGTGATGGGGGACGGTGGAGGATTGTCCATGGCAGAGTCCAGTCTATTGGTCACACAGGTGCACTGCCCATATGGGCATAGGAAGTGGCAGTTTAAGTATGGACAGGGTAACAAAGTGGGACAGTGGGAGGACAATCAGGGTGGTCTCATTTCCTGGCGGGGTCTTGCCATCTTGCTCTGTCCTGTTCCTGGATCTCAGGGCCCGCTTGCATGGTGGTTGTCCGTCTTCAGGGGGTGGGGTGCTGGTGTGGTAGTCCTGTGGTGGGGCGTCCTGTCCACTAGCACCGGCGGAGGTGGTGGGCAGTTCATCGTCCTGGTCTAGTGTCAGGGGCCCCTTGGACTGCCACGGTGTCCCTCATGGTCTTTTGTATGTCCTTCAGCACCACTACGATGGTGCCCAAGGCGGAGCTGATGGTCCTGAGCTCCTCCCTGAACCCCAAATACTGGTCCTCCTGCAGGAGCTGGGTCTCCTGAAACTTGACCAGGACCGTCGCCATCGTCTCCTGGGAGTGGTGGTATGCTCCCATGATGGAGGAGAGGGCCTCGTGGAGAGTGGGTTCCCTTGGCCTGTCCGCCCCTGTCCTCCCATTTGATTAATTTTGTTTGACCAATGACTTTGTGTTTCACCACTGCGCATATTAGTTGCTCAATGTTCACCAGTAGCACATTGTATGTTTTGTTCAGTTTAGCCGCCTATGGGCTTTGACATTGCATTAGCCATTACATTCTGTATTCTGCCTATTGGCTTTGACATGATGTATTCAGTTTAGCTGCCTATTGGCTTTGACATGCTATTAGATATTCTGCCTATTGGCTTTGACATGATATTATACATTGCATTTTGTATTCAGCTCAGTTGCCTATTGGCTTTGACATGATATTATACATTGCATTTTGTATTCAGCTCAGCTGCCTATTGGCTTTGACATGATATTAGATATTGCATTTTGTATTCAGCTCAGCTGCCTATTGGCTTTGATATGACACTAGGCATTGTATTTGATATTTAGGTTAGCTGCCTATTGCCTTTAACGTGGAGTTAGACATTGCAGTTGAGAATCCAAGCTGTATTTTTCCAAGCTGTGTTTTTGCACAAGATGAACCAAGATGTTTTCTTCTCACAGTAGACTAGACCTGATAAGAGAGGGTACATTGGTTGTTTTTCTCTCTGCTTGAGCTTGGGAAGAGGAGCAGTCTCGGAGACCTGGCCAGTCTCCAAAGGCTTGCGTAGTTTTCCCGAGTCTGAGAGGAGGGGGCACACCTTTGTAACGAATGTCACAGGCTTCAGAGAATCAGATTCGAATCTGCCTGACTTCGTGCTGGAGCTTGGCGCCAGTTGCCAGCATCCCGTGTGGGTAGATAAATCTCTTTCTCGCAGCTGACAGGGAGTCATCAGCTTGCAGACCCTAGAAAGATGAAGCTGTAAATAGTTTCTCACACGGTGAAGTATTTGTTTTGCTTTGCATTCAATATCTTATAAATATAACCTGCTGTGTATATTGCAAACTGAGATGTGTTGTTAAACTGTGCATTAACGTGTGCTTGAAATCTACTGATTCGTCATTCACGATATTGCGGCTAGAAAAGAATTAACAACAATAAAAGTCTTCTTTGAACTCAGAAGTGCATTCCTGGTATGTTATGTAAGTGCTAAGAACTAGATAAGAGCAGAAGCACTACTGTCGCACAGCAGCCCTCCCAGTTCCCCTGTGTTCCTGTGCCTCCGTCCACTGGACCGTGTGCCCACTACCACTGCCCCCAGGTCCCTGTTGTTGTTGGGGTGGTGGGTTATCCTGGGTTCCCTGTAGTGGTGGACACACCGCTGATTGACCTGTCCTGGGTACGGAGGTTTGGGCCCGCTGGGTGTGTGCTGTGCTGGTGTTACCAGAGGGTGGAAGGTCAGTGTTGGGCTGTGCCTGTGCAAGGGGAACCGACTGTCCCGAGGCCCACGATGGTCCGGGCTGGTCATCAGGATCCAGTAGGGCAGAGCTGCTATCGTCACTGTGGGCCTCTTCTGTGGGTGGAGTGGAGTTGTCTGGACCCTCCGGGGTGGTGACGGTCCTTCGTGTTCCTGCATGGGCATAAGTGCATGATTATTGCATGTGTGTGTGTCATGGTGTGCAATTGGTGGCTCACCGTGTACCCCAGTGCAAGCATTCCTGTGTGGAGGCTTGTGTGATGATGGGTTAGGGGGGGTGTCTGGGTATGTGCAGTGGGCATGCTTTAGTGATGGGTGTCCATGCTTAGTTCTGTCATGCATGGCTTGGTGTTGAGATGAGTGGTTTGTGTTATTAGGACATTAGTGAGGATTTGGAGTGATAGGGGAGGGGGTGAGGGTGGGGGTGTGTGATAGCATGCAGGTAGGGTGGGGGATATGATAGTTAAGATTTGACTTACCAGTGTCCATTCCTCCACCGACTCCTCCGAGGCCCTCTGGATGCATGATGGTCAAGACTTGCTCCTCCCATTTTGTTAGTTGTGGGGGAGGAGGTGGGGATCCGCCGCCAGTCCGCTGAACCGTGATGTTGTGCCTGGAGACCGCTGAATGCACCTTCCCCCGTAGGTCGTTCCACCTCTTCCTGATGTCCTCCTGATTTCTTGGATGCTGTCCCACAGAGTTGACCCTGTCGACTATTCTGCGCCATAGCTCCATCTTCCTGGCTATGGATGTGTGCTGCACCTGTGAGCCAAATAGCTGTGGCTCTACCCGTAGGATTTCCTCCACCATGACCTGGAGCTCCTCCTCGGAAAAGCGGGGGTATCTTTGGCGTGACATGGGGTGGTGTGTGTGATGTGTGGGGCGGTGTCAGTGTTGATGTGTGTGGTGATATGTAGTGGTGTGTGGTGTTTTGTGCGTGGATGTTGTGTGGGTGATGGTGTTGTGCGCCTCTGTGTGGTGGGGTTGCCTATTCTGTGCTGTCTCTCTGGCCTTCGTGACTAATTTTGGGTCGTAGGTGTTTGTGGGTGATGTGGGAGTGTGTTTTATATAGTGTTGGATGTGTGTTTGTACGTGCCTCAGGTGTGTGTATTTGGAATTGTCCAATGTGGCGGTGTTTTGGAGATGTGTGTGGATTCGTGGGTCGTAATAACATGGGCGTGTTTCTGTTGGCGTGGAGGTGGAGGTTTTGTTTTCGCCACTTTACCACTGCCCTTTGGTGTGGCGGACTTGTGTGGGTGTCTGAAGTTCGGCGGATTCCGAGATGTGGGTCATAATAGCTGTGGCGAAGTTCCGTGGCGCCGGCGGTGTATTGGCGGTCTTCTGCACGGCGGTAAACGCCTTTTACCGCCAATGTTGTAATGACCCCCTAGGTCTGAGTTGGTTATGGTGACAAGCCAATGATAAATGTTTATAGGGCTGCTGTTTAGTATGAAAATCTATGATAAAGGCAGAAAGCCTGACATGTAGATTGTGAAAAGTATATGTTAAAGTCAATAAACGTTCATGGGTGAAATCTTATTACTCTGTATTAAAGCCTACTGAGGTTTTTTGTTAGGTGGAATTTTACAGATTACAGAGCAGGTAAGGGATTCGGTGTTGGTTACCCCTTTTGACAAATTACAAGTCTAGAAGTTTTGCATTGTGAGAATCCTTGTTAAGGCTGTTTAGGAGAGATAGTATTCTTCGGTCCCAACTGTAATTTTGTATAGATTTGCAATTTTATGACTTGATGTCCGACAATTGCGTAATGGGAAAGTGTATGCTCAGTATAGTAGGCCTGGCTTGGTTATATTGGCAAGCAATGACAACAGCTATAGGCTTGATTGGTGTGCATGAAAGTGTCATGCCAAATGCCATAGGTCTGGTCTGTTTATTATGAAAAGTTATAACAACTTCAGTAGGCCTGGCTCATTTATTGTGAAAAGCATTTGTTAAAGCCAGTAGACCTCCAATAGTTGATTCTCATCACAATATGTTATATGCTGTAGGCACTTATTTGTTAAATTTAATCTCACAGATAACCCTAGTAGGCAATGGTTTTACTATTATGGCTAAGGGCTTTTAAGGGTGGTAAAGCCAGTAGGCAGGTAATTTGTTACACTGGATCTTGCAGATTCCTGTAGTAGGCAACAGTTTTTCTTTTGGTGACCCACACAAGCAAACCATGGGCTTAGAAGAATTGGACTGTGGTAAAGCTTATTAGGCACTACATTAATAGGGCTGTTATAATGTTTTCACAACTGTGACATAGTACATATTTCTAATTGTATTAAGATATACATAACAGATTCCTTGTGGTAAGGTTTATGACCAATGCAGCAGGTCTACGTTGGTCATGGTCACAAGCCAATGATTAAGGTTACAGCCGTGATTGCTTATAATGAAAAGTTATAATAAAGGCAGTAGGCCTAACATATTGATTGTGAACAGCATATGTTAAAATCAATAACTTTTTCAGGTTTGATTGGTATTATTTTGTAGTAAATCCTACACATAGGTATTTTGTTGCATGGAATCTCACAGATTACTGTTGTAGGCAAGGGTTTTGGTGCTGGTTACCCACTCTGATAAACTGCGGGAATAGATGATTTGCACTGTGAGAATATTTGTGAGCTGCTTTAGCAGAGATAGTATCTTGCTTTGCCAAATGAAGTTTTGAATACTTTTGAAATTTTATGACTGTATGCCTGAGAGTTGCTCGTAGGAAAGTTTATGCTGTGTACAGAAGGCCTGAGTTGGTTATTGAGACAAGCCAGTGATAAACAGCTACAGGCCCGAATGGTTCACTAGGAGAAGGTATTTCAGGTTCAATATCTCTGATGTGCATAATATGAAATTCAGTATGTCAGACAGTAAGTCTGACATAATGATTGTGAAAAGCAAATGCTAAAGTCACTAGGCATTTACGAGTGAAATGTTATTTCTCTGCATTCAAGCCTACCAGTAGGTATTTTGTTGAATTTCACAGACTACCTTTGTAAGTAAAGATTTTGGAGTTGTTACCCCCTCTGTCAAACCCTAGTGATAAAAGATTTCCAGTGTCCTAATTCTTGCTAGAATATCTTCTGAAAGCCTAACTTGCATAGCTGTTTGCCACAATTTTGAAATAAAAACATTAAATAATACACACATACATATATGTAAATAGATATTCATATAGATACATAGAGTGCCTTTGTGTCAACTCCCTTCTGCTATTGGCTTGTCTGAGTATCATTTACACTCTTCCCCCCCCCCCATATCAGTGAATTACATGGGGTAATGGTTCAGTTCACATCAGTCATTGATCTCTTGCGCTGTAACAGCATTTTCTGATCACATGTGCATATCCACCTGAGAATGAGTACACTTCAGTATCAGGTATGGCTGGCCATTTGTCTAAGTTTCAATGTTCTCCATTTATAGTTCCCTTTTCATTCCTTTTCTCCTCCTCCTTTTATTTGAACGTTTCTTCAAATGATACTACAGCTCTGCAGGCAGTGCTAATTGGTTGCATGGTTTCCGATCATTTCATCTGCACTGCACTGCATTGTACAAGTCCACTTTCTCTAAACCAGGAAACCATTACAGAATACTGTTACCATTGATTTTCCATTCCAAGATGCCAGAACTTTAAAACAAGGATGGAGTATGTACAATACCTTTACAAGATGGACACCCACTACTATTTTTAGTTTCATTACTGCAAGCATATTCTTGCTGTGTTCAGATGGCAGCATGTTTTTTATTTCTAATTTTATTCTTTTAATTTATGTTGCATATGTTGTTGAGTCTGTGAACATTTTTTTGTGGTGGTGTTATTGTGGTTGTGTCAAATGGAGAAGACTGAGTCAGAGGATGAATGAACTAATGCATGAGTGCAAAGAAACTGACACAGAGTATGTATGATGACATATCGATTATCTAAGCCCATCAATGACACGAAAGGCACATTCATTCATAAGCCATTCAGAAGCAATGCTTCTCAGA
Organism: Pleurodeles waltl; assembly: GCF_031143425.1. Lineage (NCBI taxonomy): Eukaryota > Metazoa > Chordata > Amphibia > Caudata > Salamandridae > Pleurodeles > Pleurodeles waltl. The sequence continues at coordinate 289,788,183 of NC_090448.1, read as the reverse complement.
GGGAGCCCTTGAGGTTAGAAGTTTGCTATATAGGAGACTTGGATCGTATGTCTAGCTTTACTTCAAGTCATTCACATTAAGTAAATAGTCTTAAACTTTCAGTTTCAGAGAATAATATTGGCATCTTTATAAAGGAGATTAAGACCTACATCGTTGTGGGCTTTATTCGCTGGCACAAGATGTACTCTTAATTTGATTATAATTCTTTCCTCTAGTATCAAAGATATCTATTGCTGAGATCCCACTCTAGAGTAGGCGGCTCTAGTTGCTCTACTCTGATTCTTATAGACGCTCACTTGTGGTTCTCGCACCAGTCATAGTAGATCCACCAAGTATTGTGTCTCCCTGCCATTGCTTTGAGGTTGATGGAATCTTTAGCTGCTCACCCACTTCCTGTTCCCATGTCTGGTCCTCCTCCATGCAGTGTTTAAGTAAGAATGCAGCTTCCGTTCAGCATGTGCCACAATCACTTCTGCACATTTGGAATTCTAATTCCTTAACGGCTCAGTTTTGTAAGTGCTTGTAGCTTAATAAACTTTGTAGAATCTGATTCAACATCTGGTGGGACACTCTGGGCTCTGGACACTCATACAAGTAACTAGAAGGAAGTTCCAATAGTTAAAATATTATTTTACTAGAAATTGCATGCAAGATGAAGGACATCACCAAGCAGTGGAAATAATTTCTGCATAGAAGAATGCTCGTATAACACAAACCTGTCCCATAAGACGTGGGCTATAGGACTATGATGAGATATTCTATTAATAGGAGATTCTTAAAACAGCATTTTTCCAAAACAGAATGAAAAAGTGAGGGTGTTTGGGGAAGGCTGCAGAGGGACCTTATAGAAGTGTTTGCATCTGTATAGTTTGTTTAAAATAAGAATCACTTATTTAAAGCTGGACATGCTAAGACCACTGTGAACACATTTTGATATGAGGGGGCCCCCAAATAAGAATTAATGTCCATAAAGAGAACCCCCTCGTATGTTTTGTTTTATTCCTATTATATTAAGTTACACTGTGTTGTGCAGTTATGTCATGTCATACGTTAAGTTATGTTATACGAAAATGGCTACCCTAAGCAGGGATCATGGCGGAATGGCAAAACAGTTACTTTTAGAGAGTGTTACAGTCCAGGGGTTGCTTACATCACTGGCTGCTGGCAAACATTTAAATCTGAGATGACTAAAGACTCACCTCAAATTTCACAGAGCAGGGATGCCAAGCTCTATTTTCCCCAATGGACCTTTAGGTTGGGGGTGCCTCCCAAGCATAAAAAAATGTGATTACATGTAGTATTGTTCACAGCATATTTTGATAAAGAAATACCCTAAATGGCATAGGGTTTACAGGCAGTTCTGAAGTGGCATTCATGAAATACCACCATAAGTCACGGTCTGCCACCATAGATGCCATCCTTATGATTTTGCAAATAAATAAATTCTGTATCCCAAGGACATGGGGGTAAGATATTCAAGTATCCTCTTATGTTCATTGTTCAAGATGGAGACAACTCTCTTTGTGGAAGATGCCTACATATGAGACCACCTCTCAATCAATCAGTTATTAGTAAAGTGCAGTAAATCACCTGTGAGGGTCTCAAGGCGCTGGAGACTTGGCTACGGTGTGGTGCTTTGCTCATTCGAACAGCCAAGTCTTGAGTTCTTTCCGGATTTGTTGTAGCGATGAGGAGGTTCTGAGGTGCAAGCAGAGATTGTTCCAGGCTTTGGCTGCTAGATGGGACAAGGAGCATCCTCCACCGTTGGCTCGGCAGATCCAGGGAGTGCCTGCGAGGAAGGGGGAGGTGGATCGTAGGTGTCTGGTTGGTTCATGGAAAGTCAAGCGCTGGTTGATGTAAGTTGGTCCTGTGTTGTGTAGGGCTTTGTCTGCGTGGGTCAACATGTTGAACTGGCACCTTTTCTGGATCGGGAGCCAGTGTACCTTCTTAAGGTAGGTTGTGATGTGGGTCCATCTGTGGAGGTGTAGTATGAGCCTTTTCACGGAGTTCTGTATTGTTTGTAGTCTTTGCGGTAGAGGTGCAGTGATTCCTACTTAGAGAGTGTTTCCATAGTCCAACCTGCTGGTCATGAGGGCCTGTGTGACGGTCTTTCTTGCGTCGACTGGGAGTCACCCGAAGATCTTGTAGACCATGCTTAGGGTGAAAAAGCAGGTGAATGAGACTGTGTTAACGTGATGTTTAATGGATAGCTTGCTGCCCAAGGTGATGCCGAGGTTGTGTCCATGGTCAGTAGGGGTGGGGAACATGCCAAGATCCACAGGCCATCATGTGTCATTCCAGGGAGAGGTGTTTTTCCCAAAGATGAGGACTTCTGTCTTGTCTGTGTTCAGTTTGAGACAGTTGTCTTTCATCCAGTCGGCAACTTTCATTATACATTTGTGGAAGTTGGCTCTGGTGGTGATATGGTCTTCTGCCAGCAAGAGGATTAGCTGGGTGTCGCGTCATAGGAGATGATGTTGAGCCCATGTGATCCGACAATGTTGGGCAGATCATTTATGTGTTGAAGAGGGTGCAGGCTGAGGGATGATCCTTGAGGATGCCGCAGATGATCTTCTTTGGTTCAGAGCTGAATGGAGGGAGTTGGATCTTCTGGTGAGGTATGAGGCGATCCACTTGAAGGTGTGTCCCTGGATTCCAATGTGGTGGAGTCTGTTTATCAGGATGTGGTGGGAGATGTTGTTGAAGGCTGCTGATAGAGCACGTAGAATGAGGGCTGCTGTTTCGCTGTGGTCCAGGAGGGCCATGATGTCATCAGAGGCCGCGATCAGGGCTGTCTTGGTGTTGTGGTTAGCACGGAATCCTCATTGCGAGGGGTCCAGGAGGTTGTTGATTTCCTAGTTGATTGCCTTCTCGAAACCTTAGCTGGAAAGGGGAGCAGGGAGATGGGTCAGTAGTTCTTGGGGTCTGATGGGTCCATGAATGGTTTCTTTGGAAGGAGGGGCTTAGTTTGACATCCTTCCATTCTTCCAGAAAATAGGCTGAGGTGAAGGAGGTCTTCAGAACTTTTTTGATCTCTTTGCCCCTGTTCTCACCCTTCCTTCTACATCTCTTACACCCCTACTTGGAGGCCGCTCTGCACCTATTTATGACAGTTTGAGCATTGCCTGCACCACCACACTTCTCAGTTAGGCCATACTGCACTCATATACTTCCGTCCATCCATATACGATCATCTAATGCAGGGGTTCTTAACCTGGGGTAGGTGGACCCCAGAGGGTCAGAGACACCTACTTAGGGGGTCCACAACTGTTTTGTATCAAATTTGAAAAAATTTAAGCAAATTAAATAATATTACAACAAAAAAGTATATATACATAAAAAGGAAACATTGGAAATTTCAAATTGCTCTATAAATGTAAAGGAATTTATCTTGGCTTGTTTCTTTGGAGGGTAAAAATTAAGTTGGTATTCTTTGGAGCAATGCAAGTACAGCAAACAGAATGTAGTCTGGACGATTAGTAGCCTCAATTGATGTACTGGTATGCTCTGACAAAAATCGGCATGCATTAGGAGCAAAAAAACAAAGGATAATGCTAGAGTCTAGCATATCATTTAGGGGGTGATTCTGACCCTGGCGGTCGGTGATAAAGCGGCGGCCAACCCGCCAACAGGCTGGCGGTCCGAAAAATGGAATTCTGACCCTGGCGGGAACCGCCAACAGAGACCGCCACTTTAACACTCCGACCGCCACGGCGGGACAAACAAACAGCGCGGCGGTCACCGCCAACAGGCAGGCGGCAGACAATGTACCGTCCACCCTATCACAACTCACCAATCCGCCACCTTTTCCTGGGCGGGAGCACCGCCGATAAAAACACGGCGGAAACAGACTACGAACGGGAAAACGCTCACCTCTACGCACTCCACGAGGACGGAGGACAGCATGGAACCCGAATTGAACATCATACCTGCACTCGTCTACCTGCTTATCTACCACAAGTACGAACTCCGCCGCAGATGTCAACGGTGAGTACTGCACCTACGACACACGGGAGGGGGGAGGAGGAAAGGTTACGGGCACACACATATGCGACCCCCACCACCCCCCCAAGATGTACACACCAATGCAGAGCAACAAGTCACAGTGACACCACCCAAACACCCATAAAAAATACAATCACATAACCAAATTGAGAATAAATATTTATGAACAAAATAGTCTCAGAAAAGTATTTATCAACCATCAAAACTTTCTTCTGATAAACAAATTATTTACACAGCAGTGGATAACTGAAGCAAGTAGTCCTGCACATCTTACGAATCCATCATGTCCGTGGGCCAAAGTGTAGCGAAACAAGGGCAAAGCCCACACAGGAGACCTGAGTCCTTTGGAGAGAACACTGCAGGGGCATCTGGTGACAAAACCACAGGCACCTCAGGGGGAAGGGAAGGGGGAGGCACCACAGCCACATGAGTCCACGACGCCAGATCCACGAAGGGCCTACCATGCCCACTGTGCCATCCTGGGGAGTGCAAAGCCACAGTCTCTCAAGTCTCTCCAGTGGGTGGGTTGCCCACTGTGCCATCCTGGGGAGTGCAAAGCCACAGTCTCACAAGTCTCTACAGTGGGTGGATTGCCCACTGTGCCATCCTGGGGAGTGCAAAGCCACAGTCTCTCAAGTCTCTACAGTGGGTGGATTGCCCACTGTGCCATCCTGGGGAGTGCAAAGCCACAGTCTCGCAAAGTCTCTACAGTGGGTGGATTGCCCACTGTGCCATCCTTGGGTGTGCAAAGCCACAGTCCATCAGGTGGATAAATGTCCCCACTGGACAAGGAGGATGCATGGTGGGCACAGTGAACCCTGAACAGTGCCTGACAGGAAGGGCCCAGCGGAGCGGTGCTTGAGACAGCGGTGCCCAGCGGAGCGGTGCATGACAGGAAGGGCCCAGCGGAGCGGTGCTTGAGACGGCGGTGCCCAGCGGAGCGGTGCGTGACAGGAAGGGCCCAGAGGAGCGGTGCTTGAGACATTGGGGCCCAGCGGAGCGGTGCTTGACAGGAAGGTGCTTGAGACGGTGCCCAGCGGAGCGGTGCTTGACAGGAAGGGCCCAGCGGAGCGGTGCTTGAGACGGCGGGGCCCAGCGGAGCGGTGCTTGACAGGAAGGGCCCAGCGGAGCGTTGCTTGAGACGGCGGGGCCCAGCGGAGCGGTGCGTGACAGGAAGGGCCCAGCGGAGCGGTGCTTGAGACGGCGGGGCCCAGCGGAGCGGTGCTTGACAGGAAGGGCCCAGCGGAGCGGTGCTTGACAGGAAGGTGCTTGAGACGGTGCCCAGCGGAGCGGTGCTTGACAGGAAGGGCCCAGCGGAGCGGTGCTTGAGACGGCGGGGCCCAGCGGAGCGGTGCTTGACAGGAAGGGCCCAGCGGAGCGGTGCTTTAGACGGCGGGGCCCAGCGGAGCGGTGCTCGAGACGGCGGGGCCCAGCGGAGCGGTGCTTGACAGGAAGGGCCCAGCGGAGCGGTGCTTGACAGGAAGGTGCTTGAGACGGTGCCCAGCGGAGCGGTGCTTGACAGGAAGGGCCCAGCGGAGAGGTGCTTGAGACGGCGGGGCCCAGCGGAGCGGTGCTTGAGACGGCGGGGCCCTGTTCAGCGGTGCTCTTCTGCACGGCGGGGCCCTGTTCAGCGGTGCACTTCTGCACGGCGGGGCCCCCTTCAGCGGTGCTTGTCTTCACGGCGGGGCCCTCTTCAGCGGTGCTTGTCTTCACGGCGGGGCCCTCTTCAGCGGTGCTTGTCTTCACGGCGGGGCCCTGTTCAGCGGTGCTTGTCTTCACGGCGGGGCCCTGTTCAGCGGTGCATGTCTTCACGGCGGGGCCCTCTTCAGCGGTGCTCTTCTGCACGGCGGGGCCCTCTTCAGCGGTGCACTTCGGCACGGCGGGGCCCTCTTCAGCGGTGCTTGTCTTCACGGCGGGGCCCTGTTCAGCGGTGCTTGTCTTCACGGCGGGGCCCTCTTCAGCGGTGCTCTTCTGCACGGCGGGGCCCTCTTCAGCGGTGCTTGTCTTCACGGCGGGGCCCTGTTCAGCGGTGCTTGTCTTCACGGCGGGGCCCTGTTCAGCGGTGCTTGTCTTCACGGCGGGGCCCTCTTCAGCGGTGCTCTTCGCACGGCGGGGCCCTCTTCAGCAGTGCACTTCGGCACGGCGGGGCCCCATTCAGCGGTGCTTGTCTTCACCGTGGGGCCCTGTTCAGCGGTGCTTGTCTTCACGGCGGGGCCCTCTTCAGCGGTGCTCTTCTGCACGGCGGGGCCCTGTTCAGCGGTGCTTGTCTTCACGGCGGGGCCCTGTTCAGCGGTGCTTGTCTTCACGGCGGGGCCCTCTTCAGCGGTGCACTTCTGCACAGCGGGGCCCCCTTCAGCGGTGCTTGTCTTCACAGCGGGGCCCTGTTCAGCGGTGCTTGTCTTCACGGCGGGGCCCTCTTCAGCGGTGCTCTTCCAGTCAGTGTAGGGAGTCCGACCTGGCCTGGACAACCTGCTCACTCGCCCTCCGAACGTGCAGTGTCAGGCCCCTTCGGAGACGGAGTCCTGGGCCCTTTGGTGTCGTCCCTTGCAGCCGGGATGAGGCGTGTGGGGCCCTCCTGCTCCGCACTCCTGCTGGCTGGCCTCTCCGCCCTGCTGCCCTTCCGCTCCTTAGATGGGGCTCTCGGGCCCTTGCCTCCCCTGGCTGTTGTGGCAGGTGAAGTGGCCGGAGTCACCTCCTTGGGGGCATCCGTCTCAGTCCGCTCACGGCGGCCCTTCACTTTCCGGGTCCTCTTGCCTGGGGGGGGGCTGCCAGTCCCCTTGCTGCTCAGCGAAGTGTCACTGCCGCCAAAGGGTGGACTCCATATTCCATGCACCACTTGTACCTTGGAAGCTGGGCTGGTGGTGGCTGAGGTGCCTTTGGGACTTTTCCCAGATGGAGGGGGTGGGTCAGGGGAGGGAAAGAGGTCAACATTTGAGAGGTAATATTTCTTTGGACCAGGTTAAAGGGTAGGAGTAGTGGAGATAGAAGTGGAGGAAGAGGATGTGGTTGTAGGAGAGTCAGGTGTGCTGTCCTTGGGTGCAGGTGACTGAGACGTAGGCTGTCGTGAGGTGGTTGGCTGTTGTTTGGGTGTCTGCCTGCGTTTATGTGTCTTGGAAGAGGGGGTGACAGACACAGTGGGAGAGGACACAGGGGACGTGTACATGGCAGTGGGGGTGGTGACTGCACGTGTGAGGACTGTAGTGGAGGGTGTGCTGGTGATGGAAGAACTGGCTGATGTTGGTGTGCATGCAGGTGTGAGTGTAGACGTCACAGGGAGGGAGGAGGGAGACGAGGAGGAGGGGGACACAGAGGTGGTAGTGACTGTTGGTATGTCTGCAACTGGGTGTTGCTTGGGTGAATGCTTGTGTGTTCTGTGGTGCTTATGTTTGGATGAGCTGGCCTTGGGTGTTGAGGTGTGTGCAGGCTGGTCAGATGGTGTGGATGGGATAGGCTGAGGAACAGGAGACAGAGAAAGGCTGGAGGCAGTTAGAAGAGGGAGACTGGAGACAGGGACAATGGCTGCCGTCAGTGCTGAGGCCAGAGAAGTGAACGCTCGTTGATGGGCAGCCTGACCCGAATGAATGCTCTCCAGGTAGGCATTGCTCTGTTGCACCTCCCTTTGCACCCCCTGGATGGCATTCAAAAGGGTAGTCTGCCCAACAATGAGCGTCCTCACGAGGTCAATGAGCTCCGCACTGAGGGCAGCAGGGGTAACAGAGGCAGGGGCTGAGGTGCCTGGGGCGAAGGAGACGCGCGCCTTCCTGGGCGAACGGGCACGGAGCGAAGACTGAGGGGCTGCTGGGAGGGCGGTGCTGGTGCGCTGGGTGGCGGCTGTACCTGTTGTTGCGGGGGCACAGATGTTGCAGCCCCCGCTAGGGAGCTCCCAAACGAGGACGTGTCCGTGTCGCTGGTGTCTCCACCGGCCCCCGTTGTGGTGCTCCCCTCGCCCTCCGGATCACTGGTGCCCTCGGTGTCTGTGTCAGTGCCCACCGGGGCCTGGTGACCTGCAGCTCCCTCGTGCTCCGACGCCAATTCTCCTCCGCCTGATGATGCTAATGCACAAGAAACAAAGAATAAGGGTGGGGGGAGAAATAAAACAAAGTTGAGTGCATGCCTTGTCAATAGCCTTGGCGGAGAGGACAGACACAGGTGCCTCATGCACTAAGCCGCGAACTTGGGGTACACTACTCTGTACTTCTGACTAGGCCAACAGGTCTAGGGACAACAGACGCGCTCATGGGTGATGTTGGACCATGGATAGCTGCACTTGGCACCCTACAGAGGTGGTGGGCGGGGGCACAGGGCCATGTCTAAGGGAGGGGACTACACTACAGAAAGCGCCCTGGCCTACTGTCACCCACAGCCCTCCTCCCCCACCCAGACGCCTCCACTGCGCGTATAGATAGGAGAATGTGCTGATACTCACCCCCTTGTGTCTGCTGTGATGTCCTCAAGCGCCCATCCAAATCAGGGTAGGCCACCGCCAGGATCCGGGACATCAGGGGGGTCAGGGTATGACTGGCACCCCTCCTAGGTCGGGAGGCCATCCCCAGCAGTGACTCGGCGGTCTTTCGGGTTCCGCGGCGGATGTCCTCCCACCTCTTCCGACAGTGGGTGCCCCGTCTGGTGTAGACCCCCAGGGCCCGGACTTCCTTGGCGATGGCACGCCAAATATCGATTTTCTGATGGGCGCTCACCTGTTTGACATGTACAGGGTGGGAAAGAGAAAACGTCAAATTTCTGCATGTTTGGAGTACATGCCCCCCCTCCCCACCCTTGCCATGTGGCCCATACTCTCATCAGTCGTGCATTGCATTCCTCATTTTCTCCCCACCCCACCAACTGACAGCCACCCCACTCCACACAGGCATTACCCATTCAATGTGCACTCAGTGTACTCACCTGTTGGTCTGGAGGACCGTAGAGTAGTGCATTCTGGGGGAGGACCCCGTCCACAAGTTTCTCCAACTCTTCAGACGTGAAGGCAGGGGCCCTTTCCCCAGTCGCAGCAGCCATTGTCACTTCCAGACCGAGTTCACAGCAGCACTTGCAGTATAGGTCCTCTCCTGTGGATGATCAGGTCTCGAGTGATTAAGCAGATAGAAAATGGCAGTCACGCCCGCGGCGGTGCGTACCGCAGCTGTGCGTACCGCGACCGCCGGCGCACATCGTCATTGGCTCCTGAATCCCATAGGGTGCAATGTTAACCAATGCGGCTTCGCACCGCGGTCTTCGACCGCCTACCGCCACGGTATGCCACGCCAGCGCATTGACCTCACATCCCATTGTCCCAGTTTAGAGGTCAGGCAGCCGCCATTTCAAGGGCCCACATGGCTTAAATTCTACTGCGTCACACAGGCCCAGGCCTTGCATTTGCACACATACAAACATAGCAGTCAATACATTTTCGTGTACTGTGCAAGCTGTGTTGTACGTACCTGTGAGTTGATTGACTCAGTGCTCCATGTTGTCCTTCCTAGGCACCGTCCGCAGGGACTTGCGAGGAGAAGGAGGAATCCTCCCGTGTACCGGCCGCTGGTTGACCTGTCGACAATGGAAGAACGCCATATAATACTCCGATACCGACTTGACCGAGCCACTATACATGAACTGTGTGCCCAGCTGGAGCCAGACCTGATGTCACCCATCCGCCAACCCACAGGAATTCCCCCTCTAGTGCAGGTTCTATCAGTCCTCCATTTTTTTGCAAGTGGCTCATTCCAGACAACAGTGGCCATGTCATCTGGAATGTCTCAGCCTATGTTTTCAAAGATTCTGTCCAGAGTGTTGTCTGCCCTGATGAAACTCATGAGGAGCTACATCATATTCCCAGAAGAGGCTGATTTGGCCACAGTGAAGGGTGATTTCTATGCCCTTGGACATATCCCCAACATCATTGGTGCCATTGATGGGACCCATGTGGCATTAGTACCCCCAAATGACGATGAACAGGTGTACAGAAATAGGAAAAATTACCATTCTATGAATGTGCAGGTTGTCTGTTTGGCAGACCAGTACATCTCCCATGTGAATGCCATGTTCCCTGGGTCAGTGCATGACGCGTATGTTATGCGTAATAGCAGCGTCCCCTATGTGATGGAACAGCTACAGAGACAGCGTGTGTGGCTAATAGGTGACTCTGGTTACCCCAACCTGCCGTGGCTATTGACCCCAGTGAGGAATCCCAGGGCAGAGGAACGGTACAATGAGGCCCATGGGCGTACTAGGAGGGTCATAGAAAGGACCTTCGGCCTCCTGAAGGCCAGGTTTAGGTGCATGCATATGACAGGTGGATCCCTAATGTACTCACCAAAGAAGGTGTGCCACATCATCGTGGCCTGCTGTATGCTTCACAACCTGGCTTTGCGACGCCAGGTGCCTTTCCTGCAGGAGGATGGTCCAGATGGTGGTGTCGTAGAAGCCGTGGAGCCTGTGGAGAGTGAAGAGGAGGAAGACGACGGTGAGGAAACAGACAACAGGGAAGCTGTCATACAACAGTATTTTCAGTAGCACACAGGTAAGGTTCAGCCACGCCATTTCCCATTTACTTAGAGCCTCATGCATCTCAACTTTATGTATTTCCCCCCAGCTCTTTTAAATAACATTTCTTTTTCCCTTCCCTTCTCAGTGCTTAATGACTCATAGCCCGACTTCTGCTTGGTTTGGCCATGTACTACAGCGTATTGACATTGGTATGTTGTCATCACTAACTGACATCACATATTGTGAACTGTTATGGGTTGTACGATTTTTTGAGAATACAGCATGACTCAAAACGGTTTTCGGTGCAATAATTGTTTTATTTTGTGTGCTTAGATAATGGTACATTATGGTAAAACGGTGATGGGTGGGGGTGGAGTGATGTCCATGGCAGAGTCCAGTTCTCAGTCTGACAGGTCTATTGTCCATATGCCTGTGGAAGGATGGAGCAGGGGCTGTTTGAGTTTGGACAGGGTGGCAAGGTGGGACAGTGGGATGACTTCTGGGGGTATCTCATGCTGGCGGTGGTCTTGGCATGCTACTCTGGTTTTCTTTTGGGTCTTAGGGGTGGTTGTTCTTCAGCAGGAGGTGGGGTTCGTGTGGCCTGTCGTTGTGTGTGGGCCTCCTGTCCACTAGCGCCGGCGGAGGTGGTAGGCTGTTCCTGGCTAGTGACAGGGGCCCTGTGTGGTGCCACATGGTCCCGCAACGTGTCTTCTATCCTGTTGAGGGCCTGGACCATGCTCCCCATGGCGGTAGTGATGGTGGTGAGTTGGTTGCTGAACCCCATGTAGCGTTCTTCCTGCTGTGCCTGTATCTTGGTGAACCTGGCCAGTACCGTCGCCATCGTCTCTTGGGAGTGGTGGTATGCTCCCATGATGGTAGTGAGGGCCTCTTGGAGAGTGGGTTCCCTGGGCCTCTCCTCCCCCCCCTGTCGCACGGCAGCCCTCCGAGTTGCCCTGTTTGCCTGGGCCTCTGTCCCCTGGACGGTGTGCCCACTCCCACTGCCCCCAGGTCCCTGTTGTTGTTGGGGTGTTGGGTTGGCCTGGGTGCCCTGTAGTGGCAGACACACCGCTGCTTGACCTGTCCTAGAGACAGAGGCATGGGCCCGCTGGGTGGGAGCTGTGCTGTTGTTCCCAGGGGGGTTCGGGTCTGCTGTGGCCTGTGTCTGTGTTTGGGGAACCCACTGCCCAGAGGTCCCCGATGGTCCGGGCTGGTCATCAGGTTCCAGGTCGACTGAGCTGCTGTCCTCACTGGGGTCCTGTTCCGGGGGTGGGATGGACATTTGAGGACCCTCCTGACCGGTGTGTTGGCGTTCGGGTCCTGCATGGGGTGAGAGAGTATGGTTATTGTTTCTGTGTGTGAAATAGCGTGCGATTTATGGGTGCCCTTGTCCCCCAGTGCAGGCATTCCCTTGTGGGTGGTGTTGTGAGGGTGGTTTGTGGAGGGGGATGGGTATGTGCAGTGGTCATGCTTAGGTAATGGGTGTCCAATGTTTGTGGTGGCATGCAAGGGTTGGTGAGGGGTTGGGTGGGTTGTGCTAGGGAAACATTCTCAGGGATGATGTGTGATGGTGGGTTGGGGGTGAGGGTGGGGGTGTGGGTTGGCATGCTGGTGGGGTGGGGGGGATGAAGTATATGAGATAGGACTTACCTGAGTCCATTCCTCCGGGTACTCCAGCTAGGCCCTCAGGATGCAGGATGTTTAGTACTTCTTGCTCCCATGCTGTGAATTCTGGTGGGGTGGGTGGGGGTCCTCCGCCAGTCTTCTGCACCGCGATGTTGTGTCGCGACACCATCGAGCGCACCTTCCCCCGTAGGTCGTTCCATCGTTTGCGGATGTCGTCCCTATTTCTGGGGTGCTGTCCCACCGCGTTGACCCTGTCCACGATCCGCTGCCATAGCTCCGCCTTCCTTGCTATGGTGGTGTGCTGAACCTGTGAGCCGAAGAGCTGGGGTTCCACTCTGATGATTTCCTCCACCATCACCCTGAGTTCTTGGTCCGTAAAGCGTGGGTGTCTTTGTGGTGCCATGGGGTGGTGTGGATGAGGTGTGGGGTGGTGTATGTGGTGATGAGTGTGTTGGTGTGTGGTGCTTTGTGCTACTATGTGGTGTGTGTGATGTTGTAGTGTGCCTCTGTGTGTCTGGCTCTCTATTCTCTGATGTGTCTCTCTCTCCTTCGTCTCAGATTTTTGGTTGTAGGGGTTTGTGGGTGATGTGGGTGTGTGTTTTATAGTTGATTGGATGTGTGGGAGTGTTGTTTGTATGTGTATCAGGTGTGTGTATTTCAAATTGTCCAATGTGGTAGTGTTTTGTAAAGGTGTGTGTATTTTGACCGCGGCGGTGTGTACCGCCAATAGACTACCGCGTTTGAAAGACCGCCGCGTGGATTTGTGGATCGTAATGGCATGGGCGTATTTCTGTTGGCGTGGCGGTGGAGGTTTAGTCATCTCCAGTTTATCGCTGGCCGCTGATGTGGCGGACTGCAATGGAGGTCGGATTTTTGGAGGTTTGGCAGTTGTGGGTCAGAATGACCGTGGCGGCTGACCGCGGCCACGGCGGTATTGTGGCGGTCTTCTGACCGGCGGTAAGACTGGGGGCACTCAGAATCAGATCTGCCAGCAGGTAAGTACCAGTGTCTTCAGAGGGCAGACCTGGGGGGTTTAGGAGAGCACCGGGGAGGGCTACAGATCGGCACCAAACACACACCCTCAGCAGCACAGGGCGGCCGGGTGCAGGGTGCAAACTGAGCATCGGGCTCCCAATGTTTTTCAATAGGGGGATTCCGGGAGTCACAAAGATGCTGCAGGCTCGGTCCAAGGGGCCAGTTCTGGAAAACCACAGGCCGGACAAGGAGAAGGGCTGCCTGCTGAAAGTTGCTGGACTGGTGGATTCCCCAAGGCCAGGGCCTGCGGGTGCACGGGTACCTTTAGGCGTCAGGAATCTTTGTCCGGTTCTCTCATGGTCAGAGGGGTCCTCTGGATTTAGACTGCAGGCGTTGTGGTGGTGGACAGGAGTGGTCAACCCAGGGTGAACACTAGGTCAGAATCTCCTGAGGACCAGCTCTAGTCCGTTGGGCCACCTGGACATGGCCTGTGGGCGTTGGGTGCCGAGTGGGCAGGACTCGCGGATCTGGGGCCGTTCTGGAGTGCTGTGCTGGAGTTTCTTTCTGAACTGTGCCGCTGTCCACGGAAGATCTTGGTCCTCTGGGGTGCAGGCAGTCCTCTTGAGGCATTTAAGAGGTTGCTGGTCCTGCAGAATGCATCGCCTTTTTGTAACAGGGCTTGAGAAGCTGGAGACAGGCCTGTAGGTTTAGGACCAAGTCAGTTGGTGTCTTCAGTCTCTCTGCTGGGGGGTCAGCTTAGCAGTCCTTCTTCTTTCTCCTTGTCATCTTCTTGAGATTGCAGGAATCTGATGAGCTATGTTCAGGGGAGTCCTTAAATCCTGGACTTAGGGGTATTACAGGGGTCACAGGGCAGGGGCATTACAGGGGTCAGAGGGCAGTAGCCAATGGCTACTGTCCCTGTGGGTGACTACACCCTTCCGGTGTCCACTCCCTTTGGGGGGGGGGGGGGAAGGACACAGACCTAACCCTATTGGTCCCTGTCCTCCAAACCAAGATTAAGATTTTTGCAAGGAGGAGGTCACTTCAGCTCCGGACACTTTAGGGGTGGTCCTATCTGAAGTGGTCACTCCTCCTTGTTTTTCCTAACTTTGCCACCAGACTTGCTGCCAAAAGTGGGGCTTTGTCTGTGGGGTGGGCATCTCCACTAGCTGGAGTATCCTGTGGCACTGTGACAAGAGGCCTGAGCCTTTGAGGCTCACCGCCAGGTGTTACAGTTCCTGCAGGAAGGAGGTGTGAAGCACCTCCACCCAGTGCAGACTTTGTTTCTGGCCACAGAGATCACAAAGGCTGTCACCCCATGTGCTCAGAAACTTGTCCTGAGGTGGCAGGCTGGCACAGACTGGTCAGTCCTACACTGGAAGTTTAGCTAAAATACCGGGGGCATCTCTAAGATGCCCTCTGGGTGCATTTTTCAATAAATTCAACACTGGTGGGTTTATTGTGCTGAGACGTTTGATACCAAACTTCCAAGATGTCAATGAAGCCATTATGGAGCTGTGGAGTTTGTAATGACAAACTCACAACCCATATAGTCAGTATGGCCACACTGCACTTACAATGTCTAAGAATGGACATAGACACTGTAGGGGCATATAGCTCATGCAACTATGCCCTCACCTGTGGTATAGGACACCCTGCCTTAAGGCTGTAAAGCCTGGTAGAGGGATGACTTCTTTAGGTTACAGGCAGTAGTTTGTGGGCATGGTACCCAGAGAGGGGTGCCATGTCAACTTTGTCTTTTTCTCCCTGCCAACACAAACAATCTGCAATGGCAGTGTGCACGTGCTTGGTGAAGGTCCCCCTTGGGTACCTTTTACAAGGGACTTAACTATGTGCCAGGGGTGTGCCAATTGTGGAAGCAATGGTACATTTTTTAGGGAAAGGACACTGGTGCTGGGGCCTGGTTAGCAGGATTCCATAACACTCTCAGTCAAGTCAGCATCAATTTTGAGGCAGAAAGTGTAGGTAACCATGCCAAAAGGGTCACTTCCCCACACAACCCCCTCTCAAATGAAAGAGGATGAGACTAACCTTTCCGAAGAGAATCTTCATTGTCTACGTAGAAGAACATGTGAAAGCCATCTGCATTGGCATGGACAGGCCCAGGTCTGCTTTCCACTGAAAAGTCAATTCCCTGTAGGTAGATGGACCACCTCAAAAGTTTAGGGTTCTCACCTTTCATTTGCATCAACCATATGAGAGGTCTGTGATCAGTTTGAACAATAAAGTAAGTACCAAACAAGTATGGTCTCAGCTTTTTCAGTGACCAAACCACAGCTGCTCCTTGGGGAGTAACCTCCTGCTAATAAAAGCAACAGGCTGGTCATGGCCATCATCACTGGTTTGGGACAGGACTGCTCCTATCCCATGTTCAGAGGCATCTGTCTGCACAATGAACTGCTTCAAATAATCTGAAGCTTTGAAAACTGGTGCTGAGCACATTCAGGGTGTCAAAGGCCTTTTGACAGTTAGGAGTCTATTTTACATTTCTGGGCATTTTCTTTTAGGTCAATTCTGTGAAGGGGGGTCACAATGGATCCATACACCTTAACAAACTTCCTATACTAACCAGTCAAGCCAAGGAATGCCCTGACGAGTCTGGATTGTTGGAGTTTCCCACGTACAAGGTGGCCGAAGTATACAACAGTGCCCTGCCCTATCTGGCACTTTGATGCCTTAATGGTGAGGCCTGCTGATTGCAGAGCCTGCAAATCCTTCTCCAGATAGACCAGGTGATCCTGCCATGAGGAGCTAAAGACAGCAATATCATCTAGATATGCTGCACTAAGGCAATCCAAACTAGCAAGGACTTGATTCACCAACCTTTGGAATGTGGCAGGGGCATTCTTTAAGCCAGAGGGCATAACAGTAAACTGATAACGCCCATCAGGTGTAGACAATGCTGTCTTTTCTTTTGCTCCAGGTGCCATTCTAATTTGCCAGTACCCTGCAGTTAAGTTGAAGGTACTGAGGAATTTAGCTGCACACAATTTGTCTATTAAGTTCATCTGCTCTTGGTATCGGGTGAACATCTGTCTTGGTGATAGAGTTGAGACCACACAAAACCTCATCCGTCTCTTCCTATCCTTGGAATGAGGTTTGGGGACCAAAGGCTGTCACATGGTTCAATAACCCTTAAATCCAGCATCTGGTGGACTTTCAATTCGATGCTCTCTTTGACAAGGTCAGACTGTCTATAGATTTTTGTTTTGACAGATAAACTGTTTCCTGTGCCCACATCATAGGTTCACAGGTGGGTCTGTCAAGGGGCCAAAGAGAAAAGCCCAGCAAACTGTTGTAGGAATTGCCTGCAGTCGGCTTGCTGTTGGGCAGTGAGGGTGTCTGAATAGACCACGCCATCAACTGACCCATCTTTAGGGTCATTTGAGAGGTCCGGGAGAGGTTCACTCTCTGCTTCCTGCTCCTCATCAGTAACCATCACCATGGTCACATCTGCCCTGTCACAATAGAGTTTTAGGCCCTTTACATGGATCACCCTCCTGGGTGTCCTACTGGTGCCCAGGTCTACCAAGTAGGTGACCTCACTCTTTTTTCCATGATAGCGTAAAGGCCACTTCATCTGTCCTGAAGTGCCCTGGGAGCCACAGGTTCCAGAGCCCATACCTTATGCCCTGGTTTGAATTCTGCCAGCGCAGCCTTTTGGTCATACGACTGCTGCTGCAGCTGTTGGCTGACCTCACGTTTTTGGATGCCTTTTCCATGTACTCAGCCATCCTTGAGCGGAGGCCAAGTACATAGTCTGCTACATCTTGTTTGAGCTTATGGAGGGGTCTCTCCCAGCCTTCTTTTACAAGTGCAAGTGGTCCCCTTACAGGGTGACCTAACTGAAGTTCAAAGGGGGAAACCCTTACTCCCTTCCGAGGCACCTCTCTGTAGGCAAAAAGCAAGCATGGCAGGAGGACATCACATCTCCTTTTGAGTTTTTCAGGGAGCCCCATGATCATGCCCTTCAATGTCTTGTTGAATTTCTCAACAAGTCCATTGGTTTGTGGATGGTATGGTGTGGTGAACTTATAAGTCACCCCACACTCATTCCACATGTGTTTTAGGTAAGCTGACATAATGTTTGTACCTCTGTCAGAAACCACCTCCTTAGGAAACCCTACCCTGATAAAAATACCAATCAGGGCCTTGGCTACTGCAGGGGCTGTATTAGACCTAAGGGGAATTGCTTCAGGATATCTGGTAGTATGATCCACTACTACCAGTATGTACAGATTTCCTGATGCTGTGGGTGGCTCATGTGGACCAACAATGTCCACACCAACCCTCTCAAAGGGAACTCCCACCACAAGAATTTGAATAAGAGGGGCCTTCGGGTGGCCACCTGCCTTTCTACTGGCTTGGCAGGTAACACAGGAGTTATAAAACTCCTTCACGTTCAGAGACATATTGAGCCAGTAGAAATGGTTGACAAACCTATTCCATGATTTTGTGTGTCCCAGATGCCCAGCTAGGGGGATGTCATGGGCCAAAGTTAGGATAAACTCTCTGAACTGTTGAGGCACTACCACTCTCCTGGCTGCACCAGGTTTGGGGTCTCTGGCCTCAGTGTATAAGAGTCCATCTTCCCAAGGGACCCTCTGAGAGCCACTGACATTTCCCTTTTCCTGTGAAGCTGCTTGCTACCTCAGGCCTTCAAGAGTGGGACAAGTCTTTTGACCCTGGCACAGCTGTTCTCTCGAAGGTCCCCCTGGGCCCAAATGCTCTACCTGATAAGGATCCGGCTCCACTGACTCAGTTCCCTCAGTGGATAAGACTGCTTCCTGAAAAGAGAGGTCTTGTTTCTTTTGCTGCTCAGAAGCTGGTCCCCCAGTCTTCTTGCCTTTTTCTCTTGAAAGGGTGGGACATTATTCCATGCTCCAACACTTCTTGTTCACCCTGTGCTCGGCTTTGTGCTCTTGTTTTTACATACACCATCTCAGGGAATCCCATTATAGTTGCATGGGTTTTGACATCTACCTCAGCCCAAGCTGAGGACTCCAGATCATTCCCTAGCAAGCTTTCCACTGGGATTGCAGACAAGACCACTACCTGTTTCAGGCCAGTAACCCCTCCCCATTAGAAGGACACCATAGCAATTGGGTGGACCTTAGTTACATTGTCAGCATCGGTAACTGGATGAGCTTACTCACCCACATACTGTCCTGGGGAGACCAGTTTTCCTGTCACCATGGTGACACTGGAACCTGTCTCCCTCAGGACTTCTATCTTTGTTCCATTAATCAAGGTGTGCTGTCTGTATGTATGCTTGTTAGGGAGCCATACAGCATGTGTAGCAACATCTACCCCACCCTTAGACACTAAAGTAGCTTCAGTGTGAACCCTGATTTTCTCTGGGCACATTGTTGATCCCACCTGGAGACTGGCTATACCAGTATTAACTGGAGCAGTGCTAAGGGGATTCTTTTTGGGACAGGCCAAGTCTCCAGTTTCATGTCCATTCTGTTTAAAGTTGTGACACCAGGCCTTTTTGGGATCAAAGTTTTACCCTTCTATCCATGTAAGGATTGTGAAAGGGCTCAGGGTCCACCCTCATGTGCAGGTTTTTGGAGCCCTTGAGAAGGCTCTTTACCTTTATCCTTAGGTGTCTCACCACCCATCCCCTGTGGAGGCTTTGTAACCCCTTTCTTTTGGTCACCCCCAGTGGACGTTTTAGTCACCTTTGTCTTGACCCAGTGGTCTGCCTTCTTTCCCAATTCTTGGGGAGAAATTGGATGTAGGTCTACCAGATATTGATGCAACTTGTCATTGCAGCAGTTACTTAAAAGATGTTCTTTCATAAACAGATTATAAAGCCCATCATAGTCGAGCACTCCACTGCCAGTTATCCAACCATCTAATATTTTCACTGAGTAGTCTACAAAATCAACCCAGGACTGGCTTGAGGTTTTGTGAGCCCCCCCCTGAACCTAATTTTATACTCATCAGTGGTGAATCCAAAGTCCTTAACCAGGGTAGACTTCATGAGGTCATAGGATCCAGCATCTGCACCAGTGAGTGTGAGGAGCCTATCCCTACACTTACCAGTAAACAGTTCCCAAAGGAGAGCACCCCAATGAGATGTGTTTAGTTTTCTGGTTGCACAAGCTATCTCAAAAGCTGTGAACCACTTGGTGATGTCATCCCCTTCTGCATATTTAGAGACAATCCCTTTGACCCTATTTAAATTGCTGCCACCATTTATGGGCGCTAGGCCCATTTCTGCTCTCTCCCTCTCTGTAGCTAGGAGCTGTTGCTCTAAAGCTAATCTTTTTGCAATCCTTGCAAAAAGGAAGTTCTCTTCCTTGAGGCTGCCCTCAATGTTCCCAAAGGAACTGGACCCACCTGCGAAAGATCCGAGTCCTGTGAGCACTATCCTTGAAGATATTGGCCTTGGGGTGCTGTTCTCCCTAGTTAGGTGAGGAGAGGAGAGTTAATCCTCTTCATATTTAACGTCTTCCCTATCTGAGGGGAGGTCTTCCTCCAGATCAGGGTGGTACCTTGTATACTCTGCCAACAGTGCCTGGAGCTGGACCTTGGTAGGGTTGGAACCTGTTTTAATCTTTTTCAGTCTGCAGAGGGACCTTAACTCTCCCATCCCTAGACAGAGGTAAGGGGTGAGGCTGAGCTCCACAACTATATCCTCTGAGCAGCTCATTATGTAACTAAAGTTGGTGATTACTTTTAGGAACTAAACCTACTTCTAACTAGAGTAACTTTTAAGTCTGAAAAAGGAATGCTGAAGGAGACTAACCAAGGCCCTAGCAGGGCTTTTAAAAATTTAGAAAAATGTGCCAAATTAAAAAATCAGTTACTGAAGGCAATTTTGGAATCTAGTCATGTGATCAGGTATTGGCTGAGTAGTCCAGCAAATGCAAAGTTGTAGACCCCCACCACTGATCCACCAGTGTAGGAAACTGGCTCTGTATATACTATATCAAGATAAGATATAGGGGGTCATTCTGACTCCCGCCGGGCGCGGTATCCGCAGGGCCGGCGGGAGCCGCCAGAATACCGCTGCGCGGTCACAAGACCGCCGCGGGTATTCTGGGTTTCCCGCTGGGCTGGCGGGCGACCGCCAGAAGGCCGCCCGCCAGCCCAGCGGGAAACACCCTTCCACAAGGATGCCGGCTCCGAATGGAGCCGGCGGAGTGGAAGGGGTGCGACGGGTGCAGTTGCACCCGTCGCGATTTTCAGTGTCTGCATGGCAGACACTGAAAATCATGGTGGGGCCCTGTTACGGGGGCCCCTGCAGTGCCCATGCCATTGGCATGGGCACTGCAGGGGCCCCCAGGGGCCCCACGACACCCCATACCGCCATCCTGTTCCTGGCGGCCAAAACCACCAGGAACAGGATGGCGGTATGGGGGTCGGAATCCCCATGGCGGCGCAGCTGGGCGCGGCTGTACCGCCGCGGTCAGAATGCCCTTGGGAGCACCGCCAGCCTGTTGGCGGTGCTCCCGCGGTCCCCGGCCCTGGCGGTCCATGACCGCCAGGGTCGGAATGACCGCCATAGTGTGCACAGAGTCCAGGGGTTCCTCAGAGGCTAACATGGATAATACTAATGCTCTCTTTAGTGGTAGTGTGGTCGAGCAGTTAGGCTTATCAGAGGATAAGGCATTTGTTGTACACACGCAGGCAATAAATGAACCACACACTCAATAACTAACGCCAGGTCAATTGTTGTATATTGCAAAATGTGTTACTTTATTTCTAGAACCACAAGATTCAGTTTGCAGGTAAGTATGTTTGTAAGTAAGTATCAAACATATGATTCAACACTACTTTGTTTCATTTTGACAAGTTAAAACTAAGTGGTGCTGATACTCTGTGCACACTATGGTCCTTATTACAACCCTGGCGGAAAATTCTGCTGACCGCCATACTGACGGCCGCCAACATACCGTGTCCCTGGTGGAAATCTTCTACGGGTATTATGACCCATACTTAGAAATCCTCCACAAGACAGACACCCAGACAAGTCCGCCACACAAAAGGTCAGGGATAAACTGGCGGTACCAAAACCCACACCGTTAAGCCAAAAGGAATACGCCCACACTATCACGACCCACGAATCAATGTGGCGGTCATTCAACCGCTGTATTCCATTGGCAGTACACACCGCTGGGCTCAAAATACATGCACATTTACAAAACACAACCACATTGGACAATTCAAAATACACTCACCTGATACACATACACACACCACACCCACACACATACACACTATAAAACACCCACCCACATTACCCACGACCCCTTACAACGATGTTTTTGGAAGAAGCAGAGAGACGGAAAAGTTACGACAACACCATCACTCATACACCATCCACGCACATCAAAGAACACACCCCAACACGTCACCCCACACATCACATCAACCATCACCTCACACATCACCCACACCACATCATGGCACCTCAAAGACACCCCAGATTTTCTGAGGAGCTCAGGGTCATGGTGGAGGAAATCATCCGGGTAGAGCCACAGCTATTCAGATCACAGGTGCAGCAGACGTCCATTGCAAGGAAGATGGAGCTATGGCGGAGAATTGTGGACAGGGTAAACGCAGTGGGACAACATCCAAGAACAAAGGATGACATCAGGAAGAGGTGGAACGACCTACGGGGGAAGGTACGTTCCGTGGTATCCAGACACCAGGAAGCCGTACAGAGGACTGGCGGTGGAACCCCACCTCCTCCCCCACAACTGACAACATGGGAGGAGCAAGTCTTGGCGATCATGCATCCTGAGGGCCTCGCAGGAGTAGCAAGAGGACTGGACTCTGGTAAGGCAAACCTTTCTACTGTATCCCACACCCTACCTGCATGCCATCACAAACGTCTAACCCTACCCTCACACCCGTCACCCCAACACCTCACAGATACCCCACTATCACAACCCACACATCCCAATACCAAGCCCTGCATGTGACAACAATGCATGGACACCCATCACAGACCTGCATGGACACCCATCACCACAGCATGTCCAAGGGAGAGACTCACCCAGGGCACACAATCACCACTCACACAAGGGCCACTCACAAAGGATAATGCAAGCACAGAAGTAGAGAGAAACACACCCAGTGCACAAGATGGCACACACAGATATAATAACAATGCATTTACACCCCAACAGGACCCCTACACAATGTCACCAGGCAGGAGGTGCCAGCCATATCCAGTCCCCCCACAGAAGAGGCCCACAGTGACAACAGCAGCTCTCCACGCCTGGATCAAGATGACCAGCCCGGTCCATCATGGACCTCTGGACAGTCGGTTCCCCTGCCACAGTCCCAAACCACCACAGAACCTCCCCCCCTCAGGAAACACTACCACAGCACCCACCCAGCGGGCCAATGCCACTGTCTCCAGGACACGTCAATCAGCAATGTGTCTACCACTACAGGGACCCCAAGCAAACCCACTAACACAGGATGATCAGGGACCTGGGGTCAGTGGCAGTGAGCACACGGTTCAGAGGACAGAGAAACAGGATAACTGGGAAAATGGGAGGACTGCTGTGTGACAGGGGGAGGACAGGCCCAGGGAACCCACTGTCCACGAGGCACTCTCAAACATCATGGGAGCATACCACCATTCCCAGGAGACCATGGGCACGGTACTGGCCAAGTTTCAGGAGACCCAGTGGCTGCAGGAGGAACAGTACCTGGGGATCAGGGAGGACTTGAAGTCCATTAACACCACCCTGGTCACCATTGCAGGGGTGCTGGCAGACATGGCCAACACCATGAGGGAAACAGTGGCATACCACCGCGCCCCTGACACCAGCCCGAACGATGAACAGCCTTCCACGTCTGCCGGCGCTAGTGGACAGGAGGTCCCACCACAGGAACAACAGGCCACCAGCACCCCACACCCTGCAGAAGGAGAACCACACCGCAAACGGTCCCTGCAATCCAGGCACAAGACAGAGAACATTGCCAAGACCCCCGCCAAGAAATAAGACTCTCCTGATTGTCACCCTGCTGTCCCACTATGTCACCCTGACCACCTTGAACTGACATTGCTCCACTTCCTAGGCCCCATTGGACAATGCACCTGTAATACAAAGAGACTGGACTCTACCATGGATATTCCTCCACCATTACCCCAGCCCATTGCACATCCCCCACTACTTATTAGCACTTCAATAAACACCCTTGAATCACAAAACAATCTGGAGTCGGTCTCTACTTTCACCAATGTATTATTACAACCTCTTAGACAAATATCAATGTCAATGTTCATTTGCATATACCAAAGTATGGCAGTTGTTGGGCAGCATAAAAACATGTCAGAAGACAGAATGTGGTACCCAGATCTGTGAAAAGGAAAGCCAAAGTGAACTGTCAGGGTTCATACACGGAGGTAAAAAGACTGACTTATACAATGTCCTACAGTAGTCAGATAAGAGATGAGCAGTGCCAGTCTCTTACCTGTGTCTCATTGGAAGTACTGCATGATGATGTTGTTTCGGTTGTCAATATCTTCTTCCTCTTCCTCCTCTTCCTCACTGTCCACAGGCTCAACAGCTGCCACAAGACCAACATCAGGGCAATCCTCCTGCAGGAAAGGCACTTGGCGTTGCAAAGCCAGGTTGTGCAACATACAGCATGCCACGATGGTCTGGCACACCTTCTTGGGTGAGTAGTATAGGGAGCCACCTGTTAGATGGAGGCACCGGAATCTGGCCTCCAGGAGGCCCAAAGTCCGCTCAATAATCCTCCTAGTTCGCCCATGTGCCTCATTGTAGCATTCCTCTGCCCTTGTCCTGGCATTCCTCACTGGGGTCAGTAGCCATGAGAGATTGGGGTAACCAGAGTCACCTGCAAATATCGAGGGACAACTGTTAGCCACACACTAACCCTTAGGGTCTACCCCATACCCAGACACCTATTCATACTGTGTGGGGATCTTGGGCTCACCTATTAGCCACACACGGTGCCTCTGGAGTTGGCTCATCACATAAGGGATGTTGCTATTCCTCAAAATGTAAGTGTCATGCACAGAGCCAGGATACTTGGCATTCACATGAGAGATGTACTGGTCTGCCAAACACACCATCTGCCCATTCATTGAATGGTAGCTTTTATGATTTCTGTATACCTGTTCAGTCCTGTTGGGGGGGCAAATGCCACATGTGTACCATCAATGGCACCAATGATGTTGGGGATATGTCCCAGGGCATAGAAGTCAGTTTTCACTGTGGGCAAATCCTCCACCTGGGGGAAAGCGATGTGGCTGCGTATCTGTTTCAGCAGGGCAGATAACATTCTGGTCAACACATTAGAGAACATTGGCTGAGACATCCCTGATGCCATAGCCACTGTTGTTTGAAGGGAACCACTGGCCAGGAAATGAAGCACTGACAGGACCTGCACTAGAGGGGGGATACCTGTGGGATGGCGGATAGCTGACATCATGTCTGGTTCCAATTGGGCACACAGTTCTTGGATTGTGGCACGATCAAGTCTGTAGGTGATAATGATGTGTCTGTCTTCCATTGTACACTGGAGGATGACGCCATCTCATCATCTGGCCCAGCAGATGTGCCCTATGGAGGAGAATGGTGAGCAGAGGGTCATGTACCACATAGGTTGCACAAGGGTTTTTGCACTATTGTGATTAAATTGGTGTGTGGCGTTGTCTGTCCGTATTTGTGCCCAAATGTGCTGTGACGCAGTTCGGTGCCCTGCCATTTGCCACCCTGAAATGGCGCCTGCCTGACCTGTAAGGAGGGACAAGGGGAAATGAGGTAACTTCGCTGGCGTTGTGCAGCTTCGCGGTAGGCGGTCGAAGGCCGCCGCACAATTCAGCATTGGTTATCATTGGGCCCTATGGGTTCCAGGAGCCAATGATGATGTACGCCGGCGGTGACGGTACGCACCGCCACGGACGTGACCCCCATTTTCTATTTGTTCACTCACTTGATAACTGACCTTCAACAGGAGAGGACCTACACTGCAAGTGCTGCTGTGACCTCAGTCTGGAAGGAACAATGGCTCGAGTGTCTGGGGATAGGGCCCTGCCTTCACTGTGGAGGAGTTGGAGAGACTAGTGGATGGGGTCCTCCCCCAGTACACGCTACTCTACGGCCCTCCAAACAAACAGGTGAGTAAACTGTGAGCATGATGCGTGGGACATGGAGTGGTGTGGATGGAAGATAAATGTGGGGGGGGGGCTGAGGCCTGCATGTGAGGATGGTGAGTGTATGTGTGTCAGGGAATGGGTGGGAACTGGTGGCCAATAAGTATGACGAACCGGACGGGGGAGTAAGTTCCTTTCATACTTTACCTTTCCTCTAGGTCAGCGCCCACCAGAAGAAAGGTATTTGGCGTGCCATCGCCAAGGAACTGCAGACCCTGGGGGTCTATCATAGACGGAGCACCCACTGCCGCAAGAGATGGGAGAACCTGCGCCGCTGGAGCAAGAAGACGGCGGAGGCCCAGCTGGGGATGGCCTCCCAACGTGAAAGGGGTGCCCGTCGCACCATGACCCCCCCTGATGTTCCGGATCCTGGCGGTGGCATATCCGGAGTTGGATGGGCGCTTGAGGGCATCACAGTAGCCACAAGGGGGTGAGTACAGTCTCATTCAGTTTACTCTGCACGCTTTACCAGGTGTCTGGGTGGGGGATGTGGGCTATGGGTTCCCCTAGACCAGGGCAAACTTGCTAGGGTAGGTCCCTTGTTAGGCAGGCTCTGTGGCACTCCAACCCCAATAGTGGTAGTGGCCATCTACAATTAGTCAGCCTCCTGTGGGTTCCAGGTGTGCAGCAAATGGGGTTAGGCATAGTCCCCCATGGGCAGGTGATTTTCCTACGAACTGTTAGTGCATGGCCTAGTACATAGGGCTGCTCCCTGTGTGTTGTGTCTGCCAACGGTGGTGGTATTACTGGCATTGACCATGTGTCTCCTCTGTCTCCCCCCTCTTTTTGTTTTGTCACCCTGTCCTTGTGGGCATTAGCATCATCTGGTGGAGGAGCAGTGGCACTGGAGCAGGTGGGAGCTGCAACCCACATGGCCCAGGAGGGTGAATGTATGGAGTCTGAAGGCACCAGTGGGACGGAGGGCGAGGGGAGCTCCACGGCGGTGACAGGAGGGGACACCAGCAACAGCAACTCCTCCTCTAATGGGAGCTCCCTTGCGGTGGCGTGCCCCTCTGTGCCCACCGCAACAACAGGTACAGCTGCCACCCTCCCTAGCAGCACCGCCCTCCCAGCAGCCCCTCAGCGTGTTTCCCGTGCCCGCTCACCCAGGAGGGTGGGCATCTCCTTCGCCCCAGGCACCTCAGGCCCTGCCCCAGTCAGCCCTCCTGCCCTCAGTGAGGAGACTATTGACCTCCTGAGATCCCTCACTGTTGGGCAGTCAACCATTTTGAATGCCATTCAGGGTGTCGAGAGGCATTTGCAAACAAATGCATACCTGGAGGGCATTCATTCTGGCGTGGCAGCCCAACAGAGAGCATTTCAGGCTCTGGCATCAGCACTGATGGCAGCCATTGTCCCTGTGTCCAGCCTCCCCCCTCCAACATCCACTACCCAGACCCAATCCCCTCTAACTTAGCCTATCCCAAGCACACCATCAGACCAGCATGCACACACATCAACACACTAAAGTGGCTCAGGCAAACATAAGCAACACACATCCCACAGGCAATCACACAAGCACAGTACCCATGCAGACACACCAACATCCACTGCCTCCACTGTGTCCCCCTCCTCCATGTCCTCCACCTCCCTCCATCCCCAGCACGCCCATCACTCCACACTGTTCACGTGCAATCACCACCCCCACTACCATTCACATGTCCCCTGTGTCCTCTCCCAGTGTGTCTGTAAGCCCTCCTCCCAAAGTATAGAAACGCCGGCACACACCCACTCAACAGCCATCCACCTCACAACAGCCCCCAACCCATGCACCTTCACCCTAACTCAGCAGACGTACACCTCCTACAACCACTACCTCTTCCTCCACTCCCAAACCCCCTCCATCTTCCCGTCCCAGTGTGTCTAAAAAAACCTTTCCTGGCTACCATTGACCTCTTCCCTACACCTCCCCCCCATCCTTCCCCTAGGGCCAGGTTGTCTAGAGCCCAGACCAGCACCTCAGAAACCAAATTGTCGTCCACTGTGGTCCCTGCAAGTCCAGGAGGATTGAAGGGGGCACCCATCAGGGCTGCCAGTGTGCCACCTACTGAGGCCAAGGACCACCCTGTTCCGCCACCTGCCAATGTAAAGAAGGGGCCAGCATGCAGAAGAGAAAAGCCGCAACACCCACCCAGCAAGGCCTCATCCAGAACCAAAGAGGACAGTGCCAAGGTCCCAGCAGCGACTTTGAAGGTGGGGAAGGGACACAAGAGCAAAGGAAAGTCACCTCAGGGCACAGAGTCTCCGGCTGTGCCTTCCTAATGATGTCCATGTATTTAAACATGGCGATGGCCCTGTCCAGATACCTCTCACAGTATATGCTTGCGTAAATTAAAAAGGCAGAGGTCCAGTTATCCATAGTTATTGGAACACGAGGCCTCCTTGCTAATTCCCTCTCCGCTTCCTTAGACCCTTCTTTTGCCTCGATGTCCCTATGCAGTAATTTGAACACATCCACATATTCATGTTTCCATATCTTAGCCTTGGTTTTGTCAGCGACATGTGAGCCCAAGGGCATTGCTAGTCCCATGTAGGGGAGCCTCTTCTTACGTCCTGCCCCACCTTTATCCTCGTCTGACTTTTCCCCACTAACTCCTGCATCTCCGTCTTTACTTCATACCGACGCCCCTCCAGTTCCCATTTGATCCTTTTCACCTGCCTCTACCACACCTGTAGCAGGCCGCACATGCAGTGAATCATCCCCCACACCAATAGATGTATACTGTGCCTCCCCGGCCTTGCCCTTCCGTTCACCCCATGGCGCCCACCAGTCTCCCTTGCCTTGAAAACAACAGCCAGTTGACGTGGCCTCTGGCCTAGGTCTACTCTTGCCACCATCTTTACGGGCAACCTCCTGGCCTTGAGCAGATGTCGAGACCTGCAAAATATGATTAGTAGAGGGTGTTGCGCCGCTCCTGCGCCCCTGACCCTTCTCAGGTCCCCTGCTCACCTCTTTGTCTCACAGGTCCCCCTCTTCCCAATCGTCAAGATCCTCCTCATAGTCTAACTCAATCATCTTGTCCTCATCCACACCCATTCCGTTATCACCACCAGCTGTATCCACCATCCCACATTCCTCATTCAACCTGAAAACCTCCTGGCGCAAACCAGATGTGTGCTTCTCTGGGCCCCACGGTGTAGAGAAGGCCGCTGAAGACCCCTCTATAGCTTCCAACCAACGTCCTGAGGCCGTATTGCGCCCCGTTGGCTTTGCCACCTTCCTCCCACCTCTGACGCTGGCGTTGACTCTCCGCGACGCATCTGGCCGTGTGTGCCAGGTGCTGCTGTCACGCTGCCTGACCCACCGGCCGCACTAGCCTCCTGCCCTGGCTCCTGCTCATGGGGAATCCATACCCAGCTACCCTTATCAGCACTCCGCCCATCTTCCTGGCCCCCACTAAAGCCTACTGATTTTCTTTTAGGCTTTTTTGCCTTCCCCTCAGCCTCCCCCCTCTCCTTGCACAGCCTGGCCCACCTGAATTCCATCTCCACCACCAATTTGCGCTGTTCCTGAATCCTGGCCTCTATATCAACAGACACCCAATCCGCCCTAAGGGGTCGCCCTGTCTCCCAAGACTCCACCCCCCATAACCCACCTCTGACTGCCCCCCCAGCCCAGCCCTAAATGACTCAGCCATGGCCTGTCCTGCCAGGCCAGAGGCCCCTGCCAGAGCGCTACCCTTCTTACCCTTTCCTTTTGTGCCCCCCAGGCTTTGGCCCTTACCACCTTTCCGACTTTTCACTGGGGCCCACCCAGTGTGAGATTTAAGGGCTGTACCAGCCCCCAGGGGTCACCATCCTCCTGTGTGTCCTGTGTGGGCTGCTCCCCCTGCTCAGTATCCTGAGCCAAGGGGCCTGTATCACCCCAGACGGCTCACCTCTCACCAGAACCTCCCACCCCAACTCACCAGACCCTCCCTGGATGCCCTGTGCCCCCCCCCCCATCCATAACCACAGATGGGGGGGTGGACGCGCTGCGTCCCCGCCCCTTTTTTTGCTATTTGGGCATGTCCCTTACTGGGGAAAAGCAAGCGGCAGTTGCAGCTGCCACCCCTTGCGAAGCTGCGTGGGGCGCGTGCATCATGCCTACCCAGGCCTGGTCAAGGACGCCAGGCCTGGGTAGGTCTCCCCTGCCGGCTTCGCCTAAAATGTGAAGCGCGGCACGAACCACGTCTAAATCCTGCCCCGCGGCCATTATTATGGCCGTCAAAAAAACCCTACCGATCGAGCCAAACTTCTCGCAGCGTGACCGCAGGCGATGAAGAGGCCCAATCTCCCACCCCCATAAATACTGCCCCCTAACACCTTCCACTGCCCTGCCCTCAGCCTATCCTAAATCGGGCCTTCTTCTTCCGCCCGAGAGCTCCCGTGGAAAGAATGGACTGCGTCCAGCTTCCCGCGGGCCCCTATTGCCAGATGAGATCCTGTGCTTGAACCACTGGGCACCAACAGCTTCAGCTCTCTTTAACCACTAACCGCCCTAGTGCCCACATCAAGTCACAGGCATCACATATGCAACATCCCTTGGAGGCAACAGAGTGCTGGCACTGAGTTGGGTACATAAATTAGTTTATCTGAACGTAAGCCCACATTGCAAAACACTTACTATTAAGCTCCAAGTGCATCAGTAGTAGTGAAGCTCTCTGTGTGGACGCATCCCTCTGACCCTCGCTGCATCTGAGGTGTGCAGACGCACAGCCAGATGAGGTAGTTGGTGCCTTAACATATCGTTTACGTGAGAGACTCCACTTGCATCTGATGGGTAGAAACGCACTCCAAGGAAATGTTATTAGCGAGGGAGACCTCTCGTTATCGAAAGAAAACCACCTGCCTCGCAGTTGTGCAGACAGAGGGGCATATTTATACTCCGTTTGCGCCGAATTTGCGTCGTTTTTTTCGATGCAAATTCGACGCAAAACTAACTCCATATTTATACTTTGGCGTTAGACGCGTCTAGCGCCAAAGTTCATGGAGTTAGCGTAATTTTTTTGCGTGAACACCTTCCTTGCGTTAATGATATGCAAGGTAGGCGTTCCCGTCTTAAAAAATGACTCCGATGCATATGCGTCGTATTTATACTCCCGGGCAAAAATGACGCCCTGGAGTGGGCGGGTCTAAAAAACCCGCATTAGCGCCGGATTTTAGCGCCTGGGTCAGGGCAGGCGTTAAGGGACCTGTGGGCTCAGAATGAGCCCAGAGGTGCCCTCCCCTGCCCCCAGGGACACCCCCTGCCACCCTTGCCCACCCCAGGAGGACACCCAAGGATGGAGGGACCCACCCCAGGGACATTAAGGTAAGTCCAGGTAAGTATTTTTTTAAAAAAACATTTGTGGCATAGGGGGGCCTGATTTGTGCCCCCCTACATGCCACTATGCCCAATGACCATGCCCAGGGGACAGAAGTCCCCTGGGCATGGCCATTGGGCAAGGGGGCATGACTCCTGTCTTTGCTAAGACAGGAGTCATTTCAATGGGGGATGGGCGTCGTAAAAAAATGGCGCAAATCGGGTTGAGGCGATTTTTTTGCCTCAGCCTGACTTGCACCATTTGTGGACGCCCATACGCCATTTTCCCCCTACGCCGGCGCTGCCTGGTGTACGTCATTTTTTTTAACGCACACCAGACAGCGCCGGCGGCTAACGCTGGTTAACGTCATTGAATAAATACGGCGCCCACATGGTGCTTCAGAATGGCGTTAGCCGGCGCTAATTTTTTTGGCGCAAAACTGCGTTAGCGCAGTTTTGCGTCAAAAAGTATAAATATTGCCCAGACTGTCTTAGGCTGCAGAAAGATTGTTAGTGTTGGAGAGCTCACGACAGGGAACGGGAATCCCCCTGCCTCTCAGTGGTATAGACAGAGTGCATAGAACTCACAACAGGGAACGGGAATCCCCCTGCCTCTCAGTGGTATAGACAGAGTGCATTAGGCTCCGAGTCACTGCGAGGGAAGATAGTTAGCGACGAGTGTCGCACATGAGGTTAAAGGCAGCAGCGCAAGAGGTGTTAGCGCTGAAAATGCCTTTCACTGGCAGCGCTTTCTGTTCAGGGCATCAATCCGCTGGTATTAAAATGTTTGTGAAATATATATTTTAATCCTTGTACTAAACCAACTACTACTGGTAAAAAAAAATCAGATAGAATGAGCTTTCTTTGTCAATCCAGCTCAAAACTAAAGAGAGGGGTCTGGAACATATCTCATACTTGGAAAAGAGATGTTTTTTTGCAGAAATTCGACGGACGCCTATGAATAGCCTCAAAATCTAAATATTTAGTGGCCGTCCATCCTGGCGTTTGAGAGTTTGTTGTGTTTCTGGACGGCTGGCTCCTATTTTTGGCCCCCTTGTCGAAGCACTTACGGATGCGTTGTGTACTTTAGACAAGGCCTGCGGCCCCCTTTGCTCCCTGGAGCAGGAGTCTGGAATCCTAGGTGTTGGGTTAAAGTCAACACACTCTGCAGCAGACACCTAACTTAGTTAACTCTTTCCCCCGCAATGGAAACCGTCCCTCGCCTAGTGGAAGTGAGCACAATGTCTAGGCTGCTTTACCATTGGGTTAAGGGCCTTCTGAGGACTTTTTTTTCTGTGCAAGGGCCTTCACGTGGGGCAACCTTTTTTCCTTGTAGGGACAGTTAGGTGACCTTCGCCCCACAATCCATAGAATGCTTGAGTGTAGAGTTCCACTCCTGGTATAGGTGAAAGAGCTAAGGGATATGAACATATCAGCATCATCTCTAGTAGGTGCATCAATGTCCCCATTCATTCCGAGAATGCACAGCCCAGAGCAAAATATGACTTGGGACTATCTGTCAGCACTTTGATTAGTATCTTGGCATGAGTATTTGCAAATAAATGTGATCTGTAATTTTCATACCTAAAATGACCCATTAGTGGGTAATGGATCACCAATTGTGTTGTTCTGTTGATGTCTCTGTCAGGAGCCATGGATTACCATTCATTACTCGACAGACAGTGGGAACACAATACATCTCATGCTGTTTGGAAACACGTTGGCCATCTTTGATTATAAGTTCTCTCATATTCCACGGCTTCCTTGCCAGACAATGGTGTTACAATGTTGCTGCCGTCAGGACCTTGCTATTTGATTAGACAGTTTGGGAAAACAGAAGTATTCTGAGGATCAAGTTATTTCTGGTAAATCAATTTTTTTAAACGATTTGAACACTGAGCCTAGCAAATTTGGTGTTTAGAGATTGTTTCATACTTATGAACTTTGATTTATTCTTATGAAGTAACAGGAATGAATCTTATACCATGACCACTGAATATTCATGACAGGTATATACGATTATGTGTTAAGGTGAAGGTGATATATAGCAAGTGGTTTGTATATTACTAGTAGCAGAAACTGTTATATATTGCTGACAATTATTAGGCCTGGGAGGTGTTTGCAGAGTTCTGCAATGCAGAACTCCACGAAGTGCAAGAAAAAATCTGCCATGCTATGTGGAGTTCCACGAGCCGCAAAGTTTGGGTAAGCAGCACTGTTTTCTTTGATTTTCAGCATCAGGAGTTTCTCCTGCGCTGTAAAATCAGCACAAACGGCATCACGCAGAGTACAAGAGGGAACTAACTTCTTTCTGCGGCCCTAGTAGATTTTCAACTCAAGCTGCAGCTTTCTCAATGGGAGCAGCAGCTTTCTCAACACGGACGGTCACGACCTGCTGCGACCACCCACATTCAGAAATCTCGCTTGCCAACATATTGATTTCTCTCGCTCGCCAACTTAACGTTGGTGAGCCACGCAAGAGAAAAAACTCAGTTCTGCATCACTTTATGGAGTTTTTCAGAACTTGTGGGCAAAACTCAGTGAACTCACCTGGCAGAGTGGATTTCTTCACCCACCCCTCTTAATTATTGTTCAATTGCACAAAAGACAAGCTAAAAACTAAGCCTACTATAATCAGAGGGCACATATTTAAGAGATGTAAGTTAGTTTCCTAGTCAATAGAGACTTCAGATTCAGGAACAGCTGTCGAAGTGCATAAAGGAATGTATGAGAACTGTGATCTGGGGTGCAATAATGGCGTGGTCAGCAAGTGTAGGGTCAGGGTCAAAGAAGTGGCTAAAAAGAACAAAATATTTGTGGAAATGCCTTTTTTTGGGTAGGACAGCTCTATTGTTGAATACAATCACTTGTCTATAGGTGTAACTGGAAGGTCACTGATTTGAATACTGATCGGTGGACTGGGGAAATGGTAACATATTTTCTGTGCTAAGTGTTCCAAGTCTTGAGAGAAAGCACTGTGAATGAGTGAGTCAGTTTAAAGAATGTATTACTTGCAGTATATGATAGGCTGCACACACTATGAATAAGCTGTAGCAAAATGTGCAAAAAGATTTTTTTTAAATGTATATATTGCTTTCAAAAGTTTTGTTTTTGGTAATATGCTGAAAATATCTTGTGCAAACCCTTTTTGTTGGCTTTCGCTAAAAGAAAAAATTCCAGATTTGATCAATTAAAGCCTATACGACTCCCAAGGAGTCTTTCAATTTGTGGAATAACCAACAGCACATATTTACATTTCCTTCGGCAGCAGGGCACCCTGGAGGGGCTTATTTCTTCTTAAGCGGCCTCTCCCTTCACATTAGAGCAGATCCTTCTTCCACCTTTCAACATGAAAGCAATGTAATTGTTTTCTTAAGAAAAATTACGAGAGCAGTTTTTCGTCAAACAGTTTACTGCCGGCTTGTGTCATTAAAGCACCAGCCGGGCACCAAATATATGGAATGCCGCAAGCCAGAGCTAAGCTTGGGCTAGCGTCGGAAAAAAGACGCTAGCCGGGTGGGGTGGCGGTAGAGGAGATGGAGGTTGAGCGTCAAAAAATGACAGTAGGTTGGTTAGAGGCAAAAAAAAAAATGCTGCTACCCAGCCTAGCGTAATTTCCTGACACACAACCATCCATAACACATGACTCCTGTCTCATAAAAGACAGGAGTCATGCCCCCCACCCAATGGCAAGCTCAGGGGACCAGTGTCCCCTGGGCATGGCCATTGCACCTAGTGCCATGCAGGGGGCCGTGTGTCAGGGACCCTAATGGCACTTAAATTAGTTTTTTACAAATACTTACCTATACTTACCCTACCTACCTGGGATGGGGTCCCCCATCCTCTGGTGTCCCTCTAGTGTGGGTGGGGGTGTTCCTGGGGCGGGCACCTGTGGGCCCATTCCATGGAGTTTAGCCATGGAAATGGGTCCACAGATCCCCTAACACCTGGTCTGACCAAGGTGTTAAATAATGGCACTAAGCAATCTTAGCACCATTATTTGGGTCCGCCTCCCATCCATGCGTCATTTTAGCAAGGGGGATAAATATGACGCTATGGCGTTAGCGTCATTTTTTTGGATGGGAACGCCTACCTTGCATCTCATTGACACAAGGTGGGATCACGCATCCAAAAAATGGCGCTATCTCCAATATTTTGACGCTAGACGGGTCTAGCGTCAAAATATAAATATGGAGTTAAGTTTGCATTGTTTTAGTGCAAAAAAAATTATGCTAAAATGGCACAGAGTATAAATATCTCCCATTGTTCCCTTGTTTCGCTGTATACTTCGCTCTCTGTCCAGGAATATGAGCGTTGCTTCAGAACATTGAGAATTGAAAACACTTGATACTTTTAAGGAATATACTTTTCATTTTAAGGCTAAATTCAGACTTAGGGCCTCATTACAAGTTTGGCGGTCTGACGGTAAGACCGCCACTGTGGTGGCCGCTAAAAGACCTCCAGGTTAGCGGTCATATAGACCACCATATTCCGAGTTAAACAGGCAGGACCACCTAAACCCAGGCAAACTTCTGACACCGCCTCTCTGGAGGGAGTGAAAGTGGTGGTTCCACCACCTGCACTGCCAGCTTGTCAGAAATCCCTTGAACCAATTATGACCCACAAATCATGATAGCGGTTCTCCCATGGTGGGAAACCAATGGCTGTGCAAACGGCATCAGTCAGTGGTCTACACAGAAATACACCTCCGCAGTGGATACTTTGAATTCCACACACCTGACACACATCCACACACCCGACACACCTTCAAACTGCACCATTAAACACACTCCTTCACACCCCACAACCCTTTGCATCAAAAAGGCCATACACAGCAATATAGAGGGTGCACACAGAACTTAGGAACCATAGAATAGGAACCCTGCAGCACACCAGATACCATTCATCCCACACCTGCACATCATCCATATCACACAATTTTTTCACCATACATCAGACATCACCGATCACCCACTCACAACACAGCACCCACACCTCATCACCCATTATTTTTTACCTTATCGTGTTGTATACCACTACTGTGTCCCAACAAAAAACATCTCTGCTTCACAGACAATGAGCTGAGGTTCATGGTGGATGAAATCATCAGAGTAGAGCCACATCTATTTGGAGCCTAAGTCCAACAAACCTCTATTGCCAGGAAAATGGAGATGTGGCAAAAAATAGTCGACAGGGTAAATTCTGTAGGCATCTTTCCACGCACAAGGGAGAATATCAAGAAGAGGTGGAATGACCTAACAGGGAAGATACGTTCCGTAGCCACCAGGCACCAGCTGGCGGTCCTCAAGACTGGCAGTGGACCCCCCTCCTCCCCCAACGTTCACATCATGGGAGGAGGAGGTCTTGGACATCCTGCATCCTGAGGGCTTTACAGAAGAATCTGGGGGAGTGGAGTCTGGTAAGTCACAACACTGAAAATATCACCCTAAACTTCGGTCTTGCATGCTCACTGATCTCCTTTTGACATCTTAACAGTCAACACATTCACCACCCCTGTGTCCAACTGTCCAAATACCCCTCTCTGGCATGCCACATGTCAACTAAACTCACCTGGGGGCACAGTGTCTGTGTAAGGCATCTGTAGTACAGGGACTGACAGCACTACAACTTCCAGCAGGCACTTGTATACCATTAAGAAAACCAGAACAGTGTACCATAATGAAAATAGACTTGCATGTCAACTACACAATCAACTAATCCTACCTGAATGATCCACAATTTTACAGTCTAGGGCAGTGGTTCCCAACCTGTGGTCTGGGGACCCCTGGCGGTCCGCAAAGCCTTCTCAGGAGGTCCGCGAGAGCCTAGAAAATTAAAAAATATTAACAAATATTGACAAATTAGGTCCCCAGCTTCCAGTAATGACTCAGGCGGGGGTCCCCGGATTCCCATGATGATTCAGTGGGGGTCCCTGGGTTCCATTAATGTTAAAGGGGGGGTCCACAGAAATCAAAAGGTTGGGAACCACTGGTCTAGGGCAATGACAGCAATGCTATGGACGTCTGCCAGTACAGTACCACCAACACACAACTACATCTGTGTCTTCTCCTAAAATGGCCCTTTTATCTCCCATCACCCATTGAAAGATACTCACCTGGTGGGAACACACATATCTGCAGTATGCTGTACTAGATGTAACCTGATATATGTGGCCCGGTAGAATCGTTACTCCTATGCTGATGGACAGGTCAGTTTCCACTTTAGATTATGCAGCTGTCTGGGCACTCAATACTGAACTACTGCTCACTGAGAGGTAACATGAACAATATAAAGCTACATAGCAGACAAGATATGAGTCTATCAACAGACATCCAACTGCCAAGCTAATCTGATTTCCTGTACCAAGGTGTATGATATAGGAATTCCCTGTATCCCATATAGCTGTACCACAGATATGAAAACAGGTGTCACTGTCATATAAGGGGATCAAGCAAAGCCTTTCTGTACATGGCTCAAAGCATATCTACCTGTCAAAGTTTGATACCACATGTTGCATTACAATCTTTAACTGTCTGTTCCACTTCTTTAATAGGTCACCTATATGACCATGGAGAGGACACCTGAGACAGCCACTTCCCCTGGATGAAGCCCTCAGTGAGGAGAAAACCCATGGTTGTGAGGACATTGACGATGACTATGGTCCATCTGGGACATATGGTTAGTCTACAACTGTCAGCCTTACCCTGCCTACATCAACCCCTCTCAGCCCTGTTGCATGTACATCCCAAGCAACCATTCATTCCCATAACTGTGTTCCAAGGTCAGTTACAACCATAATGTGCCCCCAGTACAGGTACCGGAGTCAGGACTAGAAAACCTTGACAATGAAGGACCTGGCACTGGGAGTGAGCAAACTGTGCAAAGGGCACCGGCATGTGGGGGTAGGGTGCGTAGGAGGGATGGTGTGGGCCAGCAGATTGAGGTTCATAGGGATAAAACTCACCAAGACACCATCTCCCAAATCTTGGGAGCCTACCAACAGTCACAAGGTGTGATGGGCCAGGTACTTGCCATGATGGGGGAGATAAAGCAGCTGCAGAGGGACAACCACCAGGAAGTCATGCAAAAGTGGGAGGCCCACAATGCTAACAATGCCTCCCTGACAGGGGTGCTGAGAGACATTAATACCACCCTGAGTAGGGTATGTCCACAACAGCAGTCGCCTTCCATTAGCCATGTAACATCAGCCTCTTCTATGTCTGTGGCAGCCAGTGGAATGGAGGCTCTGCAAGGGGAAGGACACGCCTTACCCTGTTGACTGTTTTACAACCGCTTTTCATTTTCCAATGGCACAAGGACACTAGACTTGAGACTCCAAATATTGTAGCAGCTACCCTGATGATTACATCCTTTAATTTTCCTGTGCACTTGTAAATTAACACAACTAAACCACATATCATGTTTGAGAGTCATTTTTCAGCTACATTGAACAGTTAACTGTGAAATTTGTTGCTTAGGCATATACGGACCAAATCTGTTAAGTCCTATCTCACATGTACTATTGAATCTGGGTCATATAAATGTACAGATATACAAATGAACACACTTCTAATCCCATTTATTTCACTTTCCTGCACATAGGTTGACAACATGCCAAATATCACACAGTGCAATACAGCCTCACAATTTAACGTTTCAGCAAAGGTGTGAATAACAAGCACCCCTCAGACTAATGGCATTAGGGACATGTCAGTATTTTTCTATCCAAACAGAGTGGTTCAAAGTGTCATCAGCTAAAGCCTTATCATATACCAATACCATACCTCCCAAATGACCATACCCCATAATACAGACATAGATCAGTACAACTGTCCCCAGTCATGGAACCTTCCACTTATCATGGTCAGGTATCTGCAGGCATGCTACTCACCTATGTCAGTCTTGACACAAATGCACAGTGGCCTGCAATGAGGAAACACAGTGACAGCTGCATGCAAGTTAAATAATATCATCATCAAACCAATGAGAAGGTTGAGGTTATGGATTTCACAGGATGACATGTGTCAGAGAGACATGACCACACATATGACACAATTGAACCCAGATAACATGGCACTCAGGTCTAATGTGTGGAACAGTACACCATAATCCCACTGTCCTGACAGTCTCGGGCACTGAACTCAGACACCGCCAATATGATACCATACAGTACCTGGATCTATCCATGTCACTTCACATGTCAGACCTGAAAATCCCACCTGCCTGTGACACAATTCAGAATTGACCAAATGAGGATGACCTTGTAAAGAAATATGCAAAGAAAAAATGTAATACAAAAGATGTAGGCAGGCAATTGTAATGAACACCGATAAAGACATGTCCCAAATACAATAGTAACACTGATTGTGCAGCATGACAAACATTAACAAAGGAGATCATCACGATAGTCACAACTCCATGTACAATTTTACATGCACACCTGAGCAACTAATGAGCGGCCTGATGGTCATAAAAAGACCCTGTTCAAACATCTCTATGCCCCCAATAACGCATTAAGTCAAGTATTTTACAGAACAACACATACCTGCAGTCAGTTGAAGTACTGATTTATGAGCTCTGCCTGGCTGTCTCCACCTTCATCATCATCACAGTCATCCTCACTTGTCAGTTCTGCATTCTCACCCGCTGAAACTGCTGGCTCCCCTCATCTGGAATATATGGGATCTGACATGTCTGGGCAAGGTTTTGGAGCATGCACAGGCAACAATGATTTGACACACTTTGCCGGGTGAGTAGAGGAGGGCTCCACAAGACTTATAAATGCAACAAAATCTAGCCTTTAGGAGCCCAAAAGTCAGCTCTGCGACATGTCTTGTCCTTCAGTGGGCCTCATTGGAGTGAACATCCCCTGGTGTGTTTGGGTACCTCACTAGTGCCAACAACCAGGGACGATTTGGGTAGCCAGAATCCCCTAAAAGGAATTATTATATATGGGCAAACATAAATCATTGACATCCTCACAGTTGGCTGCAGACATAAGATACTGCCACACATCACATATATAACTTACCAGCCAGCCATGCCCTCTCTGTGTACCATTGTGTCATCAACAGTGGATATTGCTGTTCCACCTCATGGACTGAACTTGGGTACTTTGCACATATATGGGAAATGTAGAGGTCTGCCAAACAGACTACTTGGAAATTTATGGAGTGGAAGTTCTTCCTGTTCTGATACACCTGTTCATTGCCATTTGGGGGAACCAATGCTACATGGGTACCATCAATGGCTCCCACCACATGTGGGAAGTGTGCCAAAGCATAAAAATCAGCTTTCACATGGACCAAATCTTCATGTTGTGGAACTCGGATGTACCTGCCTAGTGTTTCAACAGTGCTGAGAGGACATCCTTCAAGACCAAGCTGAACATAGACTGTGGCATCCCTGCAGTTAGAGCCATGGTATTTTGAAAGGAGCCTGTGGCTAGGAAGTGCAGCACTGAAATGACTTGTACAATAGGTGAAATGCTATTGGGATGACGAATGGCAGGCATCATATCTGGCTCCAAATGATGAGAGAGTCCATGATTGTCTGTTTATCCAGGCAGTAGGTCTGCTAGTGGACGGTACACTGGAGGTTGTCTGACCCTTCTCATTCCAGGGTAGCTAGATAAAGGAATATAAGAAGGTATGTCTTTCAGTCATTGTGTCTATTGTAAGTGTGAAAACACATATGTCATACATGATGCTTGGACATGCATATGAAATAGTAAAAACATGGACAGTGGACATACCTAGGGAAATAATGGCTTATTGCTGCAATGTCATCCCCTTACCTCGATTATGACTTGGAAATAGACAGGCATGTCACTGAAAGTCTCAGTAATAATTACATTCTTACCATGTTTCACGTATAATAGACACTAATGCCTTCTATCCAATTGCCATGAGGTTGCAGACTATGCCACTACTGATACATTACTCACATATCATGAATGGTACAACATGTCTATTATTTCAAGTTTTAAATACATGGTTGCTTAAAGTCAGCACTAAAAACTATGGTGTAGATATATTTCTGACTTCATGACCCATCTGTAATTTAACCTTTCCGACCATCTAAGTACCTTAAAATGGCAACGGCCTGACCTACTGTCCTGGACATTAGGAAATGACCTACTTCTGCCGACGGAAATCATCATGACGGTAGGCGGATACAACTGCGTTGGATATTGCCATTGGAACACATAGCTGCTTTTGGCAGTCTTGGGCCAATGGCGATGTCTGCCGGCAGTGACAGTGTCATACTTCATCTCTCACTTAACTCCTGATACTGCTGGCAACAAGAGCTCCACGACTTGAACTGCTGTAAACGGCCTCTGGAAACAATCATGCCACGTACTACAGGTAAAAGGGCCCTGCTTTCTCACCCAAGAAGCTGGAGAAGATGGTAGAGGAGGTCATACCCCTGTAGCTTTATGGTGCACCAGAGGAGCAGGTAAGTGAACCATGTGCACAAACATTTCATTAGCTCAACTATACTTTGTTATACTAAGCAAAGGCTGATGGGCAATGTTTCTGATGGTGTCTTTAAAGTCTGTAGGGTGATAGAATTGGATGTGTACTTGGTCATGTACTTATGTTTGGTGACAGATTTTGGGTCCTGAGACATTGTGGAGAGTGTTTGATGTAAGTTCTTTGACCCACGTTGTGACTGTTGCACAAGGTTAGTGGAGTTGGTATAACAGACTCCTCCAGAAATACCAGATTTGTAAATGTGTTGGGTGTCTGGTCATATGTGATAACATGACAGCTGGTGGTGGAGATGCATGTTGTCTGCCTGTTTCCACATCACATCTGGCCTGACTGCATATGCTCATCTATCAGTGGATGGGATTTTAAAGACAGTATGTGTTTGTTTCGTTGTACTAACTAGTTAGCAACCCTGCCTGTTTTAATAGGGTACATGTGGACATGACATACTTTTTTATCTATGTCATCTATGCAGGCCAATACCCATCAGAAGAAGAAGGGGCTTTGGTGTGCCATCGTCAAGAAAGTGTGGACCCTGGAGGTCCACAGCCATTAGAGCGCCCACTGTCAGAAGAGGTGGGAGGACCTGAGACGATGGGCTCAGAAGACCGCAGAGGCCTAGCTGGGGATGTCCTCCGAACGAGGACAGGGTGACCATCAGACCATGACCCCACTAAAGGCCCGCATTTTGGCGATGGCCTACCCTGACTTGGATGGGCATTTGAAGGCAGCACAGCAGCCACAAGGGGGTGAGTACAGACCTAACTCATGTTTGTCCCTTTACCAGGTGATTGAGTGAGGGAACAGAATGTGGGCTCTGACAATGTGGTAAGTGCAAAGTGTCACAGATCTCTTGTGTACTCTTGTGTATACAGTAGCCATCTATAGCACACAGCTGTGCACAAACAAATGTATTTAGAGGCTTGTTACTCAACTATGTTGTCCCCTCAGTACAATAGCATACTATAGTGCACGTGACATTGTACCACTATACAGCATTTTATACTCTGGTGATTGTTAATACCCACCAAAAGGTCAATCCTCCCAATGTCATGGTGGTAAGGTGTGTAAGTCCCCGATCTCTATCCTCTGGAATGTCTTAAGACTATATGCAAAATAGAGTCAGACATATTCAAGTCATCTCTAGTTTTCTAAACCTTTCTGATAAGTGACAGCAGCATGTGAGACGGCGATGTCCATCTGACATGTCACATGAATACAAAGTTAACATCTTCACACCTGTTACAGCCCCTTGGTAAGTGAGGAATGTAAATAGACATTTGTGAAGTTTCATCAGAGTAGACAACATCCATGTTGTATACCATTGAGGTGTTCCAACATTTCTACGGGTACACATATATTGGTATCAGAGGCTAGGAATGTTACTACCTTGCTAATGTTCTGTTAGTGGAAAGTGGCCACACAGCATTGTCCTTGGGCATACTGTTGTAGGCATGACACATAGGCAATGGTACCCTATTCACAGGAACTTTCTTGACAGCTAGATATCAGCATCATGTATCAATTGAAAGGTACAGTAATGAATCAGCATTGGAAATAGTTATGTCTACTTGCTGTTGCTACCAAGGTTGTGGCAAATGATTCCTGGCTGTTTGGGAACCTAATTTTGGCAATTACGCCTATGGGGTGCAGGTGTGGTAGTTCAAATACACATGTGAGTAGTATTGTAAGTGTATGTAGGCTTGCATCATGGTAGGTGTACCTGTCATGTTAGCAACACATGTGCTTTGGCCCTGAGAATCCTCCGCAGACAGATGTAAGGCTTGCCATGTCTGATGTATGGGTAGCGATGTACCCACTCAGTCAGTGGCCCATTGATGGACCAATTGCCTGGTAGGTAGGTCTGATTGCCATTTTCTGCACAGTATAGTAGTCCATATGTGAGGTACAACTATGATTTTGAAACTTTACTGGCAGTACCAGGGGTGTTGGTGAACAGGATGTAATAAGACATATGTATACTGTATGATGGAAGTGTTATCTTGTGAATGTGATGATCATACTTGACTTTCTGTTTTTCAGCAATAGCACCGTTAGGTGAAGGAGATGGAGCACAGCTGAGTGGGGAAGCTACTGACCACATCACCTCCAGTCACAAGAACACTGACAGAGAGGGACACAGTGGCCCGGAGGGTGAGGGGAGTGCCATGGGGAGACAGGATCCACTACATCTTCTTTGGAATCCTCCTCCATTGGCCACTCTCTAGTGGTGGAGACCCATCTGGGACTACCCCAGTACCATCTCTGTCTGCCACCCCATTCTATCACCACCCTTCCTGTAGCTCCCCACCCTGTTGACCGTGCCCGTCCTTGCAAGAGGGTGGGCATCTCCTTCACCGCAGGCACCTCTGCCCCAGCCCCTGTTAGCCCTGATGTCCTCAGTGAGGAGGCTATTGACCTCCTGAGGTCAATCTCTGTGGGTCAATTGACCATTGTGAATGCCATCTAGGGACTGGCAACTCAAATCCAACAGAACAATATGTTCCTGGAGGGCATTCATGGTACACTGGCTGGCTTACAGAGATCATTCATTTCAGGCTCTGGCTTCCACACTGAAGGCAGCCAGTCACTTCTTGTCTACCGTCCCCCCTCCAGTTTCCTCTTCCCAGTCCGAATCTCCCCTTCCCTGACCCAGCCAAAGCACACAAACAGACAGCCATGTATCCACCTCAACATCCAGGTGTAGCGCAGACCAACATAAGCACCACAAGACACCCCATTGGC
Organism: Pleurodeles waltl; assembly: GCF_031143425.1. Classification (NCBI taxonomy): domain Eukaryota; kingdom Metazoa; phylum Chordata; class Amphibia; order Caudata; family Salamandridae; genus Pleurodeles; species Pleurodeles waltl. The sequence goes on along the minus strand of NC_090448.1, from coordinate 289,744,397 downwards.
ACGCACACAGACAACATCCACCTGCAGACACAGCAACAGTCACAACCTGCCCTGACACCCCAACCACCCCTAGCATCACAATACAAACAACAGACAAACCTATAGACACCACACCAACATTCACTGATCCAGCCACCACACCTATCCTACCCTCAGACAGCACCCCAGCAGACCCTTAAACATCCACCCCAGTCACCACACCTGCAGACACCACTGACACACCTACATGCAGCACATCCACCATACCTGCAATCACCATCCAAACAGACATAACCACGGCATCCCCCAGCACCCCTACCCCTCTCACACCAAGACACATAAACGCCCTTACTCACCCACCCAACAGACACCCACTGCCCACAAGCACACCTCCCACAAACATGCACCCAAGACATCCACATTTAAATGTCACACAACCAATCCCACACCCTCCACACCCAAAACCCCTTCTGATGACTGTCCCCTTCTGTCAAAAACGTTTTCCTTTCCGAGTATGATCTTTTCCCAACTCCCCACCCTCGTGACACCCCTAAAAAAACTGTTTCCCTCTCCCAAGCCTAAGCCCAAACCCCACACCACCACCACCCAAGGATCCCTGAGGTGCCTGCCTGCCCCCTTGATGCCCCTACCTGTGGTGGTTACATGGCAGTCAGGAGTCAAGTAGGGTCATTGTTTGTCACCTTTAGTGCTGTTTTTTGTACAATCGACTGGCCCATGGCCTTGGACAATCTTATTCAATTCCATTATTTTCAAAAAATTAAACCAACCAGTTTTTGGTTTTCTGGTTATATCTTTGTCCTGCATTTCCTTTCCTATGTTTGAGTTGTTCCTGGCTGACATTGTTTGTGTGGCAGTATTTGTGTGTGTGTGCTGCTTGATACTTCCAGTATTGTCTGAGCAGTCTGTGACGTTGTCTGCAGTGCTTTTATCCCCCAGGGATAGGATGTGTTTTGTGTGATGGGTATGTGTATGTAGATGAAATGTTGTCATAGTGGTGTGTTGTTTTAGTGTTGAAATGGGTTTGTTGTAGTGCTGTATGGCTTTGTGTGTTTAGACTGTTTGAGTCTGCGTGTATTGTGCATGGAATAATAGGTTTGGTGTACTGTGTGTGTGTGTGATGTATATGTCGATTGCTAGGTTGTATGATGTTGTAATTGTGCGTGTTTCATCACAGATGGTTGTACATTGTGTTGTATGTGTGTGGAGTCCCTGGCCAGTGTCGGTTGTGAGTGTTTGACATGTGTTTATATTTGTGCGGTTGTGGTGTTGTTGGTACAAGTTTGTATGTTGTATGTGAATTTGTGAGGCTGAGCCTATGCTGTTTTTACATGCATGAATGTGTGTTATTAGCTTCTGGTGCGTGTGTGCTGGCTGGAGTGTGCCTGCTGTGTATGTGTGGGTATATTTGTTGCTGTATGTGAGTGTGTCACTGTACTATTACATGCGAGTATAGCCTAGCACACCCCTCCCTATGTTAAGCTATGTAACAGTTCAAATTTATACATTTTACAAATGTAACAGGTGAGTGTGTGTACTTAAGCGTGTTGTCTTCCTCGTCGATGATGATTCCATTGTCGTTTTGCGAGCAGGAACGGGAGCAGGGGTTGACACCTACTTGTGGTTCCATGGTGGCTCCAGACGAGTATGGCTTCCTGGAGGTGAGTGTCTCATTTTATACTGTTCGTTTCCGCCGGGTGTTCTGCCTGGTGGCGGAAATCTTGGCGGTGTGCAACCTCATAATGAGTCCGGCGGAAACCTGGTCTCTGCCGGACTGGTGGTGGCTTGAATCAACTGCGGCGGTCTGACCGCAATGACAGTGCCGGCAGTGTTTTGGCGGGATTCTGCATGCATCAAGGCCAATGTCATAATTTAGCTTTCTTCTCTGCAAGCCTGTTAATGATAGATCAATATGATTTTTTTTTAAATGTGATTGAAGGAAAGATTTAAAATATATTTGCACCTTTAACTTCATGATTCATGTACAATTACTTAGACTGGAGCTTGATTAGTCCAAGCTTTAATCTAGGCCCTTGCTAACATACTTCAGTAGGGCTACGCATTGGTGCATGCTTCCAGCCTGGTTTTAAAATCCCTTCTCAGAGAAGAGTTGTTCCATGAATAGAGCAATTACACAAGCTTTAAGATAAATTTTAACAGAGCTTTAGAGAATTTTGATTGTAATACTGCTGCGCTTAGGACGAGGACACCTGGGTATCTTCTATTATTTCTCAAAACCCAATCGGTGTGCTTTAGTTACTCGCTGGATATGAACCACTCAGTATCTTTGACATTGTGCTATTTAATATGTTCTGAAATTTCTTTTGGCATGCTCCAGCCTTATCTTTATTTTTGAATTGCACATAATGTCAGATGATTCATGATGTCACTTTGTTTAGGGAAAGTTCCACTGAAGAGTGAAATGGAAAGATGCAGTAACAACCCCCCAGAATCCCCTCTCTGTGATCTCTGTCAAAGAAGCATGCCAAATATATTTAATGTATTGCACTCATGTCCTGCCTTAAGAGAAGTACTATAAAGGTATTTAAGTCAAATTTTAGATAGATACAACAGGGACACACATCATGCCCTGATGCCCTTGCTCATGAATTCTCCTAAAAAACAAATCTGTTTTAGCGTTTGCAAATTATGAAAGTCTTATCTACCTCTATCTTAAAGGAAATGGGATTTTATGAAAAATCAGTTGTCTTAATTATTTATTGCTTTTAACCAATTATTGATGTGCTGGTTCACCAGTAATTGAAGACAAACAACATCATAGACCTCAGAAGAGGTCACAATCAATTTAAAATAAAAAAAAATATATATGTGGTTTCTCATGTTGCCTTTAGATATCTTACTCAACCTGCATATTGCAGAGCTGAGTGGAACAATGAAAGAAAACAACAAGTCATAGTAATGATATCCAGTGTTTGTGTTTCCTCTCATCCCGTTCCACTTTCCCTGCTTCTGTTAATGGCCAGTATATTATTATTGTTGTGGTTAGTGGTGGGTGCAGTGATCGACAGAAGAGTGCATCATTCCCTTTGGATCCAGAGCACAAGGTTTTCACCTCCTCAATTAGGAAAGCCACCAATGTCCCAAAGAGCACATTTAAAATGGATAATCTGCTATTGTATCAATCAGCCTTATTTCCTAAAGTGATCTCTACCCAAGACTTGTGTGTTAATTTTAACGGCTATTTTATGGTAGAGATTAAGACTATCAGAAGGGAGATTTCTGAGTCTTCTATTCTCTTGCCCCATCAGGTTCCACCTGCAACTGTCATCTCAGCTTCTGACTCAATTTCAAGCAGCAGTGAAGTTAGCTTTTCCAAATTTCCCTTGACATCCACCCAGGAGGTTGTGAAGTAAATGCAAGAGGTGCATTCAGGTTCTCCAGCAGACCTACGCATATCAGGTATAGTCACACACTTGGCCCCAGTGTTCACCTCCCCTTCCTGTAAGTAGTTAACCATTCTCTTGTGGTAGGTGTGATTTATCTGCCTTTGTAACAAGCCACTATTATTCCACTTTTGGATACAGAAGTCCTGATTCATCTTTATGTGGGGGCTATTGACCAATTTCCCTTCTTCCTTTTTGGAGTAAGGTTCCTGACAAGCAAGTGGCAAGAAACATAAAGCTTTTACTCCAAACCCAACCAATATTGGCAGACTCATAAGCAGGGTTTGCCATCATGCTTGCCCTTTTAGATGACCTCCATATGCAAATTGACGGGGGAAATACTTCCAACCTGATTTTGCTGGCTCGCTTGGTGGCCTTTAATAAAGAGGACCATGTAGTTCTTCCCTGTTATTTGGAGGCTGCCGTTAGTGGTCTGACTTTAAAAAGGATTAAGTTATTTTAGGCAGATTGAACTCTAGTGGTACTACTTGGGCTTTCACCTTTCAAATAGTTCCTTGCAACTTGGGGGACCTACATGGGTCATCCACCCTACTCTAATTACTATTATATGTGTGTGGCATATAGCTAGAGGGCTATGGGATTAAGGGCTTTATGTACGCAGATGACACCGAGATTCTGTTTAAGCTTGAAAACAACAAGTGATCTTACACATCTTTTCATCAACATAATTGGTTCATCATGGATTGGATGAAATCTGCTTACGCTGAATGAAGATAAAACAGAAGTTGGTGGTCAATTACTGTGGTGATTTCTAGTAGGGCAATTATTGGCCTCTGGATCTGGGTGACTCTTCACCAGCCCATCTGGTAGTAAAATGTGTGGGAGATGCAAACCTGTCAATGATGAAACAAGTATCTGCCACTGTCAGCATATACAGTTACTAACTGCAAATTTTACACAACCTAGCAGGTTACTGGGACATGGACAGCAGAAGTCTGGTTGCTCATGAACTAATTGCCTCCAGAGTTGACTAAGCCAATGTGGTCCTATTCTTATACCCTGTGTATTTAATAACTAAACTTCATGTCATATGAAATGTCACTGCCTGCTTTGTGGATGGTGCAACAATATATAGTCATGCTCAAAATCTGCTGGCCCAACTTCATTGGCTACCCCATCAATCAGCAAATAAAGTTCAAGATCCTCTGCACAGCTCAAGAAGTGTTACTGGAAATAGGCTGACATTTTCTTTTGTAGAACCCCATCTCAAGCTTCATCCCTACGAAGTGCTTGAAATCTTCCAAGAAGAACTACTCCAGATCTCTCATTATTCGAAGGCTAGAAGCAGTGGTTCATCTTTTTCAGTCGCAGCACCGAAGGTTCGAAACTTTTAGCCACAGTTTAAGAAGACTAAGATCATTTTTTTAAATTTTTAGATGACTGCTGAAAACCTGATTCTTTCCCAAGTGCTTGGTTAGGCAATACACTCGCCACAGCACCTTGAGACCTGTCGGTGAAAGCACGTTCTATAGATTCAAAATAGGGTATAAAGCTAGTGTTTCCTGGATTATCTCTAGCTCTTTAGCTCTTCATTGTTCTCAGCTTCTTCACATGTTACGTGTGGGGAATGGTGTTATAAGAGCACAGAATATTGTATATAATTGGTAACTGGACTGGGAAGATCTCCTCTTGTAGCAGAGGTTTTTCACTGCCTAAGATTATTCTCTGCCAAATTTGCCATCCTCAGGTATTGCTGCCTCCCTAACTTGTGGCCGGAAATAACATGTTCTTGTTGTGTTGCATTACCCAGTAGTCTGTGACATAAATGTTTGAAGGAAGATGCTAATTTCTATGTTAAGTTTGTTGGTTGTGAGAAAGTCACTTGCACAGTTCTGACCACCTCTGATACCAGAGATGGCTTCTTCTTGATAGCTGCCCTGCAAGTGGTGGTGGTGATGCAAGTAGTTTGCTCATAGTTTTGCCTTTCATTGTTCAGCTTCCGCTGTATAAATATAAGTTGTCCATGGAAGGTCAGTATTATGTTGTATTCACTGTGGACAGTTAGGCCCTGATTCTAACCCCGGCGGTCTTCGACCGCCGGGGCGAGGGTCGGCGGGAGCACGGCCGACAGGCCGGCGGTGCCCCGCAGGGCATTCTGACCGCGGCGCTTTGGCCGTGGTCAGAAAGGGTAAACCGGCGGTCTCCCGCCGGTTTACCGCTGCCCTCAGAATCCCCCATGGCGGCGCAGCTTCTGACCCCCCCTACCGCGGGAAAGCCGCCATGAACAGGATGGCGGTAGGGGGGGTCGCGGGGCCCCTGGGGGCCCCTGCCGTGCCCATGCCAATGGCATGGGCAGGGCAGGGGCCCCCGTAAGAGGGCCCCGCAAGGTATTTCAGTGTTTGCCTTGCAGACACTGAAATACGCGACGGGTGCTACTGCACCCGTCGCACCTTCTCACTCCGCCGGCTCGATTACGAGCCGGCATCCTCGTGGGAAGGGAGTTTTTCCCTGGGCTGGCGGGCGGTCTTTTGGAGACCGCCCGCCAGCCCAGGGAAAAACTCATAATACCCTCCGCGGTCTTCTGACCGCGGAGCGGTATTATGGGGGCCTCCGCCGCCCGCCAGGATTAGAATCACCCCCTTAATATGCAAGAACAATGGAGGCTCTTCACACATTTCCCCTTAATTCCTCCTTTTTTTTTAGGCTGAAGCTTTTTTGATTGGTGACACTGTCATATATATACTTTACCCACTGTCCTTAAAATTTCCATTGATTCTACTGACCCTTGGTTGGACAGCTAATTTTCATTCACCATTAATTTTCATAATTCATAAATGTAAATTTTGTCTTTGAGCGTGGCTCAGTGTTTGAACTTATGTTCATCTAGTGCCTATTTGCTCAGACCTATCGATCACAGAATTATGGAAAGCAGACAGTGAAGGTTTGCTTTCGGTTCCGGCAGAAAACAGTGGTTGCTTCGTTCCATTAAGTTGGCTATGAATTAATTCTGATCGATGCTAATGTGAAACCCAGCTCAGGAAGTGATGCTAAAACCGGATTGGTATTGATCTGGTTTCACAAAGGAAATTCCCGTTCAAAAAGAAAAAAATATTAGGCAATTTCTTAATGTGCTTCGAGGCAACTGAACAAAAGCTAATAAAATCAAAGCAAGTCAAGGGCAAACATCTTGAGGCAGACGACTGAGCCATAGCAGTAAAGAGGTATGTGTTCAAAGTCCAAGAAGTAAAACAGCTGCCAAGGAAGGCTCAAGTGCGGTTGTGATGCACTTAAATCTTTTGTAGCAGCTCTGCCTGTCATGATGGAAGGGATTAGGTGCCATTTTGGAGTGGGAAAAATGCACACCACAATTACTGGGAGGGAAGGTAGGAAATTGGGTTACTGGTTGGGGAGAAATGCTACTCAAGCAGCAACTAAAATTTCTGCGAGGGTGAAGTCACATGCAAAGCCCAATTAACCTGTGGTTAACCCTCTGGTAGCTTGGCACAAAGCAATCAGGATAAAGTTAGAAGCAATGTGTGAAGTAGTTTTGCAGCATTTGAAACAGTAATAAAGTGGAAACACAAACAAGAAAAGTCCCGCACCAATTCAGAAAAAATAAAGTAACATTTGTTGAGACCAAAGCTGTAAAAATATAATCAGTAGAACTGGAGATATTCAATTTTAAATCTTTAAGTAAAAATGGTGCCAAAATGCACCAAGCGGCAACTGTGGTTATCTGGTCGTGCCGGACCCAGAAAAAGTCACAAGTTCAGGCCGGCTGTGATGGAGCCCAGGCTGGATACAGGGATCAAGTCAGGTCTGCTGGAGAAAGTACCTTAAATCATGGTTGAGGAGCGTTGCAAGATTCCACATCAAGGATGCGTTGCACAGTGGTGGTTCAGACAAAGCTGCAGGATGCGATGTGAGTTCCTGCATCATTATTGAGGATGACATCGACTAGGGGCTTGTGATGTGAAGTCCTGCATTGAGGTTGCATTGCACAGAAGTGGTTCCTATGAGCTTCGGGCTGCAATGCGATGTCCTGCATCACTGTCGGGGATTGTGTTGATAGAGGCATGCATTGCAAAGTCATGTGTTGAGGATGCATGCACAGCGCCAGTTCCAAGGAACTGCAGGCTGCAATGCGATGTATGTCAGGGATGCATCGTGCACTGGTGGTTTCAAAGTGAAGTTGCAATTAGATGCTAGGCAGCGTTGCTTCTGGCGAAAGACCACAGCTGGTTTGGCAGACTACCTTCAGGCCCACTTCCAAGAATGCAGAACTGGGGTGGCACCACTTGGGGGCAAGACTCACAACTGATAGATTGCAGGTGCTGGGTTCAAGGAGGTTGGAGCCTTTTTCTGTCCCTAGGGCTCTAATCAGAAGGCCTGCCAGTATAGCCCTTGGAGTCACTCTGGTGGTCCAGAGTTCCAGATTGAGGTCCAGTCCTTTTAACTCATGCAACAAGGCAGCAGAGTAGTAGGGCAGCAGAGTAGCATTCCTTCGAGGAACAGAGCAACACAGCAGACCTTCTGAATCTCTGGACCCACAGGTCCAGAAGGGTACCGAAGAGTTGGGTTTGATGATCCAATATTTACATCTGGTGCCAGCTTTGAAGTAGGAGAAGGTTCTGGAGGTTTCCACCCCCAAGAGATTTTTGGAATTTTCTGCCTCCCTGCCCTGGCCTCAGCTTGTCTGGGGCACAAAAGACTAGTATCATACCGTTTGTGAGTGTGCTAAATCAGAGCCTTTGTTATGAGCAGGTGTGGTAGATGACAGCTCCGGTCCCCTATCAAGTCAGGGTTGGCCCACCCTACCAACTCCTCTTACCCTTGTGCCGCACTGTCTGGGAACAATACACAACAACCAACTGTTAGCTACATCCAATTATGTGATAGAATGCAGATCCCAAGACAAGAAAATGGCAACTTTCTTAAAAATTGTATTTTCAGAATTGCAACTTAAAATCCGAGTTTACCATTAGGCAGGGATTTAAATTAAAATTCTTTAGACACCAAACTCGACTTTCCTACTTGCTCCCAATTGAAAGTTATCACGTATTAAATGTAATTAGCTAACCCAATTTTATCCTATGGGAGACGTAGGCCTTGCAGTAGTGAAAAACAAATTTAAGAGTTTTTCACTAGGACATGTAAAAGTTATAGCTCAATGTCCAACTTTTTAAATACACTACTTCTTGCCTTATGGGCTGGTTAGGGTCTACCTTAGGGGTTATTTATACGTAATAAAAAGGATGGTCTAGGCCTGGTAAAAGATTTATTTTGTCAGCTTGAAATGGCATTTTGACCCTACACACACTGGCTGCAATTGCAGGCCTGAGCCATTTTTAAAAGGCTACTTAAGTGGGTAGCACAGTCAGTGCTGCAGGCTCATGTTGCATATTTCATTTACAGGCCCTTTGTAGATGTAATACCACCTTACTAGGGACTTACAAGTACATTAAATGTGCCAATTGGGTGTAAGCCAAATGTCCCCACGTTTTACAGTGTGAGCACTCATACTTTAGCGCTGGTTAGCAATGATAAAGTGCATAGATTCCTAAGTCCAACAAAAACTAGATGAGCAAAAATGCAGGGGTAAGGCAAAAAGTTTGTGTGAAGACCACCATAAGGCTGACAGGTCTGACTGTGGACAATATATTTTGATATTAGTAAGACCTCCACTGCCATACTTCTGTACTGTCCATTGACTTGTGGTTACAGGGCAAAAATGAAAATTTGTCCAGCAGAATATGTGTGTTCTATAGGAGAGGTTAGGATAAACATTGTACACACCTTAATCAGCATGATCACAACATGGAATCTGGCTGCTACAAGGGGCAATGTGTTATTGAGAATTAGAGAACCTTGGGCAGCAGGGCTTCCACAGACTTGACAAAGCATGACTGGAAATCCGTGCATTAAGGGGAATGGGGTTGTTGAAGGGATAAGATGCTTAGGGAGATCAGAAGCACAGAGCATGGCTGCCATGTATGACTGAAAGTAGGAGCAATGCAAGGAGAAGAGTTGCAAAAGCCTGTCATAGGCAGCTGGTAGATGCAGCACTTTTAGGGTCAGTTTTGTGGCTGGGAGCATCACAAGGAGTGGGCTGCACCAGAACCTATGCATCTAGCAGGGAAGTGGGATTAAAACCTTCTGCCAAAAGCTGGTGAACCACAAGGGAGAAGGTCTGTAGACACAAACAAACTATGCGACTGGTTTTACTCTTGCTCAATGATAGTTCTAGTTGCATGTGATTTGAGATGTCAGCTTGTAACTTTTTCACATATCTCAGTTTTGGGCACGAGTTTTGATCACCTTCAACTACCATGCACCACAAGATGAACGTGTATTGTCTAACTGTCGGTTTCAGGAGCCTTAATAGTGGAAGTAAAGAGTTCCTAATCAGCATATCTCCTGGTATGCCTTTACCATTTTAACCATCTATACCCATTCCAGAATATCTGTCCAGTATTGGGTCAACTACATTCCAGCCACATATGATCTCCACTTGAGTTCTTTCAACTTGTTCTCTAGACAAACTCTGTTTACTAACATTAAATGCATTGAAAGATTCTACGACAAGGAATTGTATTTTATGCCCAATTTAGACAATGGTGCTCATACTTCACATTGAGTCAAGCACCCTCTAAGACATGTTATTGGGTTTGAGTTCCATCACGCCATGTTGTAGTCCCACTGCTGCATTCGATCGGAGATAACTTTGACTATTTCATCCAAAAGCAGCTCACCACTTTTGTGATCCTACTCCTCTTCAACTTCGCAGTCTGTTTTTTACTTAGCTGTGTTTTTTATATGAAAGCTACATGTTTTGACTCTGACGCTACTTGATGTAGTACCCCCCTCCTTTTCATGTAAGGGTTAATCTACAGAGGTAAAATTGAGATCTCCCATTCTCTATCATTCAACAAATGTTAATATGAAGCTACCAGTTTACTACTATCTAGTTTACTCCCCTTCCATGAAAGTAACTGACAAAAAAGTTCCAGCAACATGTTTTGTCTTAAAAGGAAATAAACTCTGATTGTTATGATGTAATACCAATGACGATTTTTTCCCGCTGATGATACTGAGTGTCTCTAAGAGATGAATCGCTTGGGAAGTATCTCCCTCAACATGCTGTGCAACTAGGTTCTTGTTCAGAGTTACCTAGCTTTCTCTGCCATGTGTGCATTCTTCGCTTACTGCCCTACTTTCAGTGTTGAGCATTGTTGTTTTTTTAACAAGTGCACTTTGTTTAAAAAATCATCTTACAATTACATTATTAATTGTGTTCGGACGTATGCTTGTTGTGTGCAGTTAAGAAAAGTAGCTAACATTACGAAAGAAACCTAACATAAATTAAAAAAACTATCTAACAACTAGGTGGGGAAGTATACATTTCAGGTAAAACGTATGTTAGCATTCTAGCAATGTTCAGCAGTTGGCCTATACAATGATTATAAGTACTGTAGGAAGCTGGGGCCAGATGTAGCAAACGTTTGCGACTCGCAAACGGGCAGAATCGCAATTTGCGACAGTGCAAAATCGGAAATGGGATGCAAAAAGCCCATTTCCGACTCGCAAAAAGTGATGGGACCCGTTTGCGAGTCGCATCCGGTGCAACCCCATTTTGCGACCCGCAAGTCGCAATTTGCGAGTCGCAAACCTTATGCAATTGCAACTCGCAAATTGCGACTAGTCGCAAAAAGCCCAGTTTGCATGTCCCATTTACCACTAACTCAGAGCAGGTGGTAACCATTACCAAAGTATAAAAGGGGACCCAGAAGCCATCTGGGTTACTCAAGATGGCGGAGATATACCTGATAGCAGTGAGGAGGAGAGTCTACGCAGCCCAGCAGAGGAGGAGGAGGGGCCACAGACAGGAGAAGATATATAGAACCAGGCAGACTCTTTTTCAGCAAACTGAAGAGGAGATCTATGACAAATACCGCCTTAGCAGCGCAGCCATCCTAGAATTAATTGATTTACTGAAACCACAGCTAGAACACCAGACTCTGCGTGGCTGCGCCATTCCTACGCATGTGCAAGTACTATGCTCACTGCACCTCTTGGCCTCAGGGAGCTATCAGGGGGTCATTGCTGTGGCAGGTGGGGTATCCCAAAGTGCAGTGTCAAGGTTCCTCAGGGCCTTCCTAGATGCCTTAGTCACGCACATGTCTCACTTCACATACTTACCAAGGAATGAGGCAGAAATCAACAGCACCAAGCTGGACTTTTACCGCATTGCCCACTTTCCCCATGTCATAGGGTGTGTAGATGGGACACACATTCAAATATGCCCCCCTGCTAATCTGGAACACATTTTCCGCAACAGAAAGTGTACCCACTCACTCAACATACAGGTCGTTTGTGATGCCCATTATGTCATCACGGACATCGTAGCTAAGTTTCCAGGCAGTACCCATGACTCATACATTTTTAGGCATAGTGGGATACATCAACGCCTGGAACGTGGGGAATTCGGAGACGGTTACCTCCTAGGTAGAGCCACAGACACTTGCAGACATACACACAGGTCACTGTGCACGACAATCTGGACTTCCTAACAGTGTACTTTTTGTGCCCAACAGGTGACAGTGCATATGCTCTTAGGCCTTGGATCATGACTCTGTTTTTGACACCCAGAACTGAATCTGAGAGGCAATACAACAGTCCGCATAAGAGGACCAGGAACCTGATAGAGCGCACCTTCGGACTCCTGAAGGCAAGATTCAGATGCCTCCACCGCAGTGGAGGTGCACTCCAATACACCCCCATTACCGCATTCAAAATTGTGGTCGCATGCGCCATCCTCCACAACATAGCCACCCGACGTGGGCTACCTCTCACCCCTGCAGACCCAGATCCTGATGATGAAGAGCAAGAACAACCACATCGCCATCATGGGGATAGGAGTCTAGCTAATCAAGGCAGACTGAGACGGGAACACATTGCAACACAATATTTTGGACGGTACGTGTCAACTCCCACCATACTCACCTATTAACCAAAAACTCAATTTGTTAAGTGGAACAAAAATAACTGTTTTATTACTATAATTGAGAAACTATATACAAGTTGAAATTGTCCATGGGCAGGGAAATGCCAACCAGTCATGTGGCACATTAACACCATGTGCCACATTTGTTGGTCCTGGGTGTCATCTATGTTCTCCTGCCCCTCCTGCCAGCCTGGCTGGTCCCTGCTGCGTCCGTGGTGCTGTGCCTACCACTACTCAGCACCCTGCTGTCAGTGGCAGATACACTGCTCACTGTTGAGCCCTCCTCACTGTCTTGGGGTGTTTCCCCGGTGGCCCTTGACATTTCCCGTGTCTCCATAAGTTCAATTATGTGGGTGAGACGTCCCAGGCCCCTGGCAACATCCCCAGCAAAATGGCCCATCTCTATTTGCAGGCCAACTGTCCTCCTCGACAGGCCTGTTGTATTAATGGCCAGCCTGCCGATCGATGTGGCCATCCTGTCCAGTCGTTGCATTGTCTGGCGATCTCTGCGCCGCCCAGCCTCTGCCTGGCCCAGCAGTCCGCCCGCCAGTTCCCTAATGGCAAGGGCAATGTCCCCAGTGTTCTGGCACATCATGTCCATGCGTCTGTTGAGGTGCTGCATGCTTGCATGGTTGTGTCTAACAAAGCGGTGCAGCACACCACTAATCCTGCCCAATATTCTGTTCTGCAGGCGCTGACCCCGCAGCAGATGTGCCTCACTGCTGGTTGGAGGAAGTATCCCGGATCCAGATGGTCTTGCCGTGCGACGCCTGCGCAGTGGTGGCTGCCCTGTGCTCCCACCTGTATCCTCCCTGCCTGTTGCTGGGGCAGCTTCTGGCGTGATTGTTGCAGCAGGCGTTACTAATGCAGGAATGCTGCTGACTGTGCAGGTGGGGGTGCTGGCGGGTCCTGGGGTGTCCTCCTGGGCCTGGGTGGTTGGGGTGTTGGGGGTGTCTTGCTGGAGACCTGTGGGACATGGGGAACACACTGTCAGTGTCTAGTATCTATTGCACAATTCCTAATAAACATTTGCCTATGAACTGCCTATTTGACTACATTTCCCATAATGCATCATTCTGGCTTTTTCTACCCTGTAATGGAGCTATCTTGGTTGTGCATGCACCTGTGTACATGGTGGGTGGGGTATGACATTGATAGGGGTACAGGCTTATCACATGGTACTCACCGGTTGATGTACTGGGCTCTGAGGTGTCCAGGTCCCCAAATCCACACACTGCCTCCTGCTCCAATGTTTCCTCCACCCTTTCTTCCAGGGGTGTGGGTGGTGGCACAGATGATGGTCCCCCTCCAGTGCCTCTCATCTCCCGGAGCCTTTCTGCCACCCTCTCCTTGGTCCGGGAGCGGAGGTCATACCACCTCTTCTTTATGTCCTCAATTGTCCTGTGGCTCACACCCAGGGAATTAATTTTTTCTTGAATGTCCTGCCAGAGTTTCTTTTTGGTGGCCTCAGGAACTGAGGGCTGCTCTCCCAAAAAGCTCATCATGGTGCTGACAGCATTCCTCTGTCAGCACCTCCAGCTCCCTCTCAGAAAATTTGAGTTTTCTTCTTCGTGGGGTTCCCTCCATGGCTGCTGCTGCTTGTTCAGTGTGAAGACTGGCAGTTATAAAAGGGTGTGGCCCAGCCTCCTCCCAGGTGTATTTGTTAACTTCCTGGCTGTGATGTCATCATCATGTGCCAGGAAGTGTTTACAGAGTGTTCTGGTGTGCTTTCTGGAGTGTTCTGCTGCACCTGTAAGCAATTTTGAAGGTAGTCGCAATTTGCGACACCTACTCGCTAATTGCGAGTTCGTTTTTTGCACACTCGCAAACAGCGACCTCGCAATCTGCGGACTCGCACACAGCGTTGCGAGTCCGGCTGCGAGTCGCAAAATTGGATTGTTTTTTTTTCTGGCATTCCAAATTGCGACTCGCATTTCCGTTAATAAGTAAGGGATGATTAATGACATAACATATGCTCTCTGTCCCTATCTGATATACGTCTGTGCCATTCAATAGGATAAGGTAACAATTCACATTCTACCGGTATTGTGTGAAGACATGGATCTGGCACCCGTCCTGTGTGGGTACATACCCACCCCTTAGACCAATCTGCACATCTAGTGGGATCTACAGTTTGATTTGTTCAATCAATCCACTTTTTGTCAGTGTGAGGTATCCACCATTCTTTTACTTATCACTTCGGTGAGCAATATAAAGGGGCACCATATGATAGGAGGAAGATCACTTCTTGCTATATCAAAAAGAGCATAACTCATTTCTTCCTCACAGTGAAACTGTATGGGCTTTACCCATATTTCCTCAGGCAAATGCAATTGTTGTCTGCAATATTCACCCTGAAGCTGTCCCCATTCTTCTTTAAAGTATGAATACTGTTGATTAACAATGCTTTGCCATAGTATGCACTGGATGCCCTTGCACACTGCTTGTGTGTTTTAAAAGCTTTTTATTTCTTCGAATTGTTCAAAAGTGAAATTATGCCATTGCCAAATGCGATACAACCCACGCAGGACTTTCCATACTTCTTGTGAGTGAATTGAGTGAATTGAGAAATTACTCTTATGGCCTCTCCTGTATTATATCCTGTAGAAGATAGCTTATTCCTAATGGCTTCAACATCAAAAGAATTCAGGGCCCCTACCCCGATTCCGGTGGACCTAGCTATCAAGGACCCTAGATCTCTTCTAATGCGTAACTTTGGCAAGGGCCATAACTGTGATGTCCATGGTGCACATAATGGATCATACTTTGAGACATTCCACTTGGCAATATTTATCTGTAACACAATCAAATTAATTATGCTTGAATGCAGAGCTTGCTTACATCCTATTCTATATCGAACTATAGAAACGTTGCTTAAGTTGCTAACCATGCGTCTTTCAGTTACATAAAACATGAAGGCTGGTGGTTTGGAGTATCGAACTCCCTTGGTTTCATTGTTCATTGTAACGACCACCATGTGCCCTGGTCTCACAATATTTACATATCATGTTTAGCATATAACTCAAAGCCTGTACAGTTGCTGGCGCCCCCTGCACCTCGTTCAGTCCGTTGGCATGTCAGATTTGCTGTCCAGTTACCTTCCAGGTCACAGCTTTGGCAGCCATCCACTTGCCTTCAGGTACCTCCACGTTGCAAAGTGAAACATTTCCCTGGTCATCAGATACGTTAGCGGCTTGAGGTGCACAAGTGACATGAAGGTCCGTAATGACATTCTCTGCTATATTCGGTCAGACCCATACACTTTCTCCGGTTATAATCATGATCGCAAACAGGAACCACGTCATCGATGCAGATGTCATCATTTACGACCGTGGAGGAAGTCTCACTGCAGGTACAAATACAGGTACATTAGAATTCTTTAAAAGTACAATATACGTACTCACCACCCCTTGACTCAATATCTCTCCTTTTTCCCTGGATGATGCACCCATACTCTTCTTCCTGTGCTTCAAAATCCTCCCTCACCTCTCTGGGTGTTATTGGGGGGGGGCAGATCTTTCTTCAATGTGGGGGGTATACGTTTGTTCACAAATCAATTGAGCAAGTCTGTCAAGTGCTTGGTACAATACAGTAGCATATCCTTGGTTCAGTAATAGTACTTTAACCTCTCCTCTAAAATCTGGGTGTATGACTCCCCCTAGCACCGACACTCCCTTGATGGCTAGGCTGGATCGAGGGGCAATTCTACCATATGTTCCAGGTGGTACTCTTACTCCTATTCCTAAGGGAACAGTTTTCACCTGTCCTACGGGTATTTCTCCATTCTCTGGAGCAAACAGGTCCAGTCCTATACTGCCAGAAGTAGCCTGTAAAGGTAATCGAGCTCGAGGGTCTGTTTTCCAGACAATCATTGTGTGGGTGATTTCTTTATCATGCCCTGTCATCCGAATGAAAGGAGTCTGCTGCCCAACTGGTCTATTGTTCAATTCGAACAAGGCATTGTCTAAATTACTACTCCATCCTTTTAGAGTCTGATGTGCTGATAACTTTTTTAGCTGTTCTTTCAACAATCTGTTATATCTCTCAATCATGCCTGCAGCTTGTGGATAATAACTAAGGTGTAAAACCCACCGAATTCCCTGTTCCTGCGCCCAATCCTGCACTGTTTTACCTGAAAAGTGTGTGCTCCTATCTGTTTGGATTTCACCAGGTACCCCATAATGTTTTATCAGGTAGTTTAGCCCTCGCAAAGTGGACTTTTGGTCTGCAGACTTACAGGGCATACCCAACATAAGGCCAGTGTAGGTGTCCACCATGGTCAATACATAGCTTTTTCCTCCTTCCTTTGGTAGCGGCCCGATATAGTCCAATTGCCACACTGTAGCAGCTGTGGTTTCTCTTCTGATATGCCCGCTAGGCTTCTTTTGCATGGGCATTTGGCTTATCTGGTTGCATTTGGGGCACTCTTTTACTGCTTGTTGCACCTGTTCTTTAGTAACTGGAATCTGTCATTGCTGTGCCCATTCATAAGTGCCATTCTCTCCTAGATGTCCAGATGTTGCATGGGCCCAGTTTGCTAGAGCAGCTTCAGCCTCCTCATTGATGACCACTGTTCGTGTTTTGGCCATCTGATCTGCGGTGTTGTCGAATGGAGATGCAAGTGAGGTGTCCGATGGGCAATGGGCATCCACATGTCCCACATAGATTTGACATTTTTGCCCTTTCTCCCACATATCTTCCCATAGCTGCTCGCCTCCAGAAATGGGGGTGCCTTTAATTTTCCATCCATCCTTGCGCCAAGTCGGGGCCCAGCTTACTAGTCCTTGGTAAGTGGCCCGACTGTCAGTGTACACAAATGTTTTCTCTCCGATGGGGGCTTGTTCGATCACTGCTGCTATCCCCGGCAGTTCTGCAAGCTGGCTTGATTCATTATCCCCTCCTCGCAGCAACATTGTTTCTGTAGCAGGCTGGAATGCAAATGTTTGCCATTGTCTTTTACCTTGATAGTACCGGGCGTGACCATCTGTGAACCATGCATTTTGCCGTTCTTCTTCGGTGAGTTGTTCAAAAGGCGGGGCTGTCTTAAATGGTGAGGATTCCATTTCAGAGGGTTCTGGCGCAGGGGCCATTGCCTGCAAGTCCACTGCCCCTAGCTTATCTTCTTGTAACTTCGACACTCCTGCTGGTCCCGGTTTTGCCCTCTGCTGCAGATACCATTTCCACTTCACGATGGCAAACTCCTGCGCTCTGCCTACTTTATTGCCAACCCCTCCTTCTCTTGTCCAACCTAGTAAGGGGACCATGTTTTTAAAGTGACCGACCGATCATCAGTTATGCGTTCTATTTCCACTAAGGCCCAATCTTGTGGAACCCTCTTTTTTCCTTGCCTCTGCCATAGGCTCCACATCACTACATCATCTACATCATCCTGTACTATCATTTCCAGCTCAAACGGGTCTCCTTCTGTGATAGGACCTAACGTAAAAGGATTCTGTAATGCATCTTTTGCTTCAGTGTCCCACAACCTCACCAACCATTTAAACAAAGGCTCTGCAGGCATCTGCCTAAACATACGGGTTCTCTCCAACAACTCACTCTGCGTATAATCTCTTACCAGACGAGAATTCTGTATTTGCCCACCATTCACTCCCTTTTCACCTTCAATTTCACCTACACGTCCTTCTCCACTTTCAACTCCACCTAGTTCTGTTACACGTACTTCCACCTCGTCCTCCCAAGTATGTGGATCCCAATTTTCTTTGCGTACCAATGCCCTTACTTGCACAGTTGAGGGTATTTTAGGCTTCTGCCTACTCTTCTGTTTACGTACCAGTGCCCTCACTTGCACAGTTGAGGGCATTTTAGGCTTCTGCCTACTCTTCTGTTTTGCTACACGTACTGCTAATGCGGTGCACCTTGCCTCCATTTGATCACCCCGAGTCACTGCACTTTCTATGGTCTCTTTCATGAGTAACTGCCTTTCCTGCAAGGCTGCAACCTCATCCCGCAGTTTTCTTATCTCTGCATCTTGTGTTAATGTTTTCCTGTATACCGTACGGAGCGCAGACAGGAAAAGCCATCCCACTTGCCCTGCTGCTTTCAGCTCCAGCTTCGCCCCTCTTAGCTTCACGCTCTCAACCGCATCTTCCGATAAGAGAGGAGACACTTTCTCATCTAATGCCTCCCATAACACCGGCACTGCCCACCGGTTCAGGAGTCCTGCCACACCAGAGAACGGGTCAGTTGCTAACCACCCGGGAATGGATCTGGCTTCTGCCCCATGCTGCCTTCCACTCTCTGCCTCACTTTTCTTACATCCCCAAAGAGGCATTATGGACTTATACCCCACTTCTGGTACCAAAATGTCTTATCCAGGTGACTGGTTGACACCTGTTCGGTAGAAGTCAATAGGGACGCTCAATGAAGGACCACACGCCAATTATGAATACAATTTACCTTTACTAGAATTTCAGGTGAATGTAGGCATTTAGCACATTAACAATAGTGGAATAAGAATAGCAATGAAAAGCATCTATTTATATATAAGTACACTACAAAGAGCATCTATGCATATATATAAGCAAAGAGTTCATTGACAGATATAAGTTTTGATTAACTGTATACCAAAATGCATCACACAACGATGTTCAGGAAGCAAAATATAAATGAGTTGAATACTTCGAATAAGCTTCGATTTACTGCACACCAAAATGCATGTTTCAATTACTGCAGCAGTCTCACACTACGATGTTCAGGAAGCAAAATATAAACAAGCTGAATACTTCACATAAGCTTTGATTTACTGCACACCAAAATGCATGTTTCAGTTACTGCAGCAGGCTCACACTACGATGTTTAGAAAGCAAAATATAAACGAGCTGAATACTTCAGGTTATAAACACAGTGCAAGCATAAATAATCAATCATAATAATAGAGCAGAGAAACAAAGGCCTTTCATCCCTGTGTGGAACTTCACTTAGTCCAAGAAATGCTGGGAAGCCCTCTACCGCCTGCTTGGACCTCTCTCCCCCTCAAGCATCACGGTCAGCAAAACAGGGAGGCAGCGCTGGGCCATGGCAGCTTTCACAACTCCATCTGCGAGCTTCAAGTCCCTCACCCACACTTCAGTGCTTAAGTAACTCGAAGCTTGGATTCTATCTCTTTCTGGCATTTTCTAGCTATGTTATCAGCACTTGGGTGCTCTGCCCTTCCCCAGCCTTTGTTTTCATTCCATCTTCTCTGTGTACTCTCGTTCTCAAGGTTGAGACGGAGTCTTCTACACAAACAAGCTTGAAAATAATATCATTAACTTTTCCACGTTGTTCGGAGGTTTTAAGCAGGCATCACGCTCATCTACACTGCTCAAGCTAACTAACCCTTCTCGTCACAATGTCTTCCGCACCTTTTCCTATACTGATCAGAGGCACAATGTGTAAAGAGCCTAAGCGAACACCGAAGGAATTACAGAGGCACAAATGACACCTCAAATGCTCTCTTTTGTGGTAATGAGGGTGAGCAGTTAGGCATATCAGAGGTTAGTGCTAAGCATGTATTGCACACACAAAGGCAGTAAGTGAGACACACACACAATAAATAAATATGATAACACATACTTTAGAATTTAGATACCAAAATCTTTGGAATCAGGTAAGTACTTTTTGAGTTATGAATTTTTACAGTTTTCAAAAGTTGACACACTGCACATTTTGGAGCGGTAATGTGATCGTATGGGTGAAAAACATATACTGCGTACAGGTAGTTAGCAGCGACTTACAGGACCAATATTCTGGATTTAAGGTAAGTATGGGGTAAGGTCCAAGGCAGAACGCACTGGGGCGTCCAGGTGCAGAGGTGCTTTTCAGTGTCGGATGCCCTCATTTTATCATATAGGAAAAGAAGCATATACTGCATACAGGTACTTAGCAACAACTTACAGGACTGTTCTTCGGAACGTGAGGTAAGTATGAGGCATGGCTCAAGGGCACACCAACAGTTCACCTCTGAGGGCTCTGGGGCATCCAGGTGCAGAGGTGTGTTACGGCGTCTGGTGTCCCATTTACTTCAATTGAGAGCCGTCTGGTCAGAAAGAGGCTGCAAGTATGGACTGGTGGTCCAATCCGGGGGAACCCTCAGGGGGGTTCAACCCTTGAGATCTTCAGGCATGTAGGGCACCATTGGCCCACTTCTCCTTGAGCTGTGGGGCTTGGGTGATGTGGTGTCTTTTGACATCAGGTTCCAGGCAGGGGGTAGTTGTGGTTAGAGGGGGCCTGTAAAAAGAGGCTGCAGGCGGCATTGGGAAGTCCACTGTTGACAAACCCAAGATAGGCTTTGGCTCTGAAGGGCCTGGGGACTATGCTGACACTGCTGACCCACTTAAACTTGGGCTAGAGTGCAGGGAAGCAGCTATGCTACTCCAGAGGAGATCTTGGCTACTTCTCAAAGTACTGGCAGTCCTTCCAGGCTTTTGATGGCAGAACAGCTGCAGGATGAGTCGTCTGTGGTGTAATTGCCAAGGGCAGCAGGCAGGCTGGTTGGGCTGGGGCCAAGTCAGTTGCTGCTCTTCAGTTCTTGTTTTTCACGGCTCTTTGGGTCCTTCCACTTCTGTAGTGCAGCAAATTTAAAGTTCTGGTATCAGCTGGACCCCTAATTACTCAATTTAGAGGTGTTAGGGGGAGTGAGGAGTAGTAGCCATTAAGCTACTTACCCCTGAGGTCACTACACCCCCAAGATGACCACTTCATTTGGGGCATGGGCATCACCTGTCCTAGAATTCCTAATTCCACCACACACAAGATGGTGGAATACCTAAGGTTGTGTTCTCTTCAGGCTGATCACCCCAGAGGTGTACCTTGCCTACAAGTGCAACATGCCTCCTGCATAGCTAATTTTACACGCCTGTCCAGGCGCCAAATGTGCCCTGGCCAGGGGTGTCAGCATTTTCTCATTTCTGAGAGAAGCCAGATAGATATGCCAAAGGTGGTGGAATCTTTCAGCCCCCTGCCTTGGAATGCAGATTTAGAGGTCATCTTGTTGGGAGCGGTGTGTAACACCCTTGCCACAGCAGGCTTTGTTCCTGACACCCCGAGAGCAGAGGCCCTCACCTATGGGGGTCAGAAAATCATCTGTTGGTGGCAGACTGGTGGAAACCAGACAGTCAGCACACCAGCAGTTGGTAGTTATTCAGGGGGCCCCTCTAAGGTGCCCTCTGGGTGCATGTGTTAACAAATTCATCGCTGAAATCAGTGAGGGTTTGTTAGTATGAGATGTTTGATACCAAATATCCCTAGTTTCAATGAAGCCATCATGTAGCTGGGGAACTCATATTGACTAGTGTCCAGCACATGTGCTTAAAATTACTTCCCTGATCACTTAGGGCCTCATTATGAGGCTGGCGGTCTTGAGATCGCCAGCCTCGCTGTGGTGGTCAGGACCGCTGCTGCTGTGGCAGTCCGACTACCACATTAGGACCCGGGGTCAAATCGCCAGGGTACCGTCTTCTCTGCAGGGATCGATAATCCCGATGGGCTGACCGTGGCAGAAGTCAGAATCAGCAAGGGTGGCGCTGCATGCAGTGCCACACTGCTGATTATGACCTAGTTCTCCATCAGCCTTTTCATGAAGGTTTCACCACCATGGAAAGGCTGGCAGAGAACAGGTGCAGGGGGCCAAAGAGGGGCCCTTGCAATGCCCCTGCACTTGGCATGGGCAGTGCAGGAGTCCCCCTGCCCAGTTCCCTCGCAATGCTCAGTGTCTGCTGTGAAGGCAGTGAGCATTGTGAAGGTGCTGGTGCTTCCTGTGGCTGAAGCATTGCCACAGGCTCAATTACGAGACAGCGATAATGCTGCCGCCACTTTCCCTCTGGGCTGACGGGTGAAAACCTTGGTTCCGCCCATCAGCCCAGCGGGAAAGTCATAATGGGTCTGGTGGGGAGGTAGCCAGTATGGCGGCAACCTTCCCATCAGAAGTTCAACGGGCAGGAAGACCTAATCAGGCCCTTTATCACTTACTATGTCTAAGAATTGACAAAGACATAGCAGGGTCATGTCTGCTCATGCAGATATGTCCTCACCTGTAATATAATGCACCCTGCCTTAGGGCTGTAAGACCTTATGTAGGGGTGACTTAAATATTACGGGCAGCGTTACGTGACATGGCACACAAGTGTGTGTCATGCTGTGTTTGCACATTTTAGAGCACCTTGCTACACAGCCTGCAGTGGCAGTCCGTATGAATTTGGTGCTGGGACCCTTAGAGTGGCATGAGTTATGCTGCAGCTCTTGGGGGACCCCCTTTAATACCTATGCCCTAGGTAGCAGAGGTACCACTTAGTAGGGACTTACAGAGGTGCTAGAGGCCTGGTCACTTGGGGATCAAGTGACCATTTGTCTCATCTTTGGGGAAGGAACACTGGCACTGGGGAACCCAGTGCACTTCAGTCAAAGTTGCATCAAATACTAGACAAAAAGTGAGGGGACTACTGCAAATAAAACCCAGCTTCCTGCTAGAACACTATTGGGCAGTGGGGTATTTTGATAATTTGTGGATAGACAATACTCAGTCCGCAGTATTGTATTGGGTAATGTCAAATTACTGGGATTGTCACCTGATTTATTACTGCAAAAATAATGTGCCCTAATCTGACTTACCAATGGGCCTCTTCAATTTATAAATCTTCTGATGGTGTCTTCGGGTTATGCCCGCTTTATGACTTTTGATTGCCACTTTGAATGCTCAGTTATTCAGTTTCATTAGTTCTCTTCCTGTTAATTTGTATCAGTTTGTGTAGAAAACATAGAGTGAAGACTACATGTCTCGTATCCCAATGGGATCCAAATGCACTGATCATATTGGTTTGCATGGGAACACCCTCCTCCCCCCCATTTAATGCAAGTGGCTTATTTCTTACATTGGTCTGCATCAGTCCATGTACAGTCCCTTATTTTTCAGACAAGACCTAGAATTTTCCTAGTTTTGCATCTTCAGTGTACTCACTACTGTCCTGCTAACCACATCTCACATGATAATTACAAAGCCTAACCTCCTTGTTGAGAAGGTGATACCTACCCTTATTATTAGAGGTTGTTATGTGCCTGAGTTTTCTCTATTATGTCCAGGTGCCATCTTAGACCATCAGAGTAATGGAAATGTTTAAAATGGACATGATTGACAGAACTTCAGACCTCCAAATGAGAATGCCGGAAAACTGAGAGAGCCTGGCACCAAGAACCATCAGTTAGCAACTTCTCCGCCCACAAATCAGCCATGCGCAAACACCACCAGCTCATCCGGACCACCAAACGATCCTTCTACAAAGAACGCATAGACAACAATGCACACAACAGCAAGGAACTGTTTACCATCATCAAAGAACTCACCAAACCCAAACCCTGTGCCATCGACCCTCCACACTCGCAAGACCTCTGCAACTCCCTTTCCAGCTACTTCCACTGCAAGATCGCAGACATACATGAAAGCTTCATATCGTCACCACCTACCATCACCACCATCGACGCAGCCAACCCCACAGCACCCTGCTGCACCAACGTACTGAGCACCTGGACCCCCACCAATGATGAAGAAAGCAGCAAAACCATGAGCGCCATCCACTCAGGCTCCCCAACAGACCCCTGCCCCCACCACATCTTCAACAAAGCCAGCCAAATCATTGACCGCAACCTTCCCAGATATTTGGAAACACGCCGAAATCAACGCCCTGCTCAAAACAACTAAAGCAGACCCCTAAGACCTCACAAACTACCATACTCAACATCTCCCAGTCTGGATTCCGCAAAAACCACAGCACCGAGACCGCCCTCATCGCCTGTACTGACGACATCAGGACCAGAGTTGACAAGGGAGAAACCGTTGCCCTCATCCTTCTAGACCTCTCCGCTGCATTCGACATCGTAAGCCACCAAACCCTTCGCACACGCCTCTTCGATGCCGGAATTCGCCACAAAGCCCTCTATTGGCTCACCTCCTTCCTCTCCGAAAGAACCCAAAGAGTTTGCCTCCTTCCATTCCGGTCTAAAGCCACCAAGACCATATTTGGAGTCCCCCAAGGATCCTTATTCAGCCACACCCTCTTCAATATCTACTTGGCTCAGCTCGCTAGCATCGTCCGCCCCCACGGCCTCAACATCATTTACTATGCTGACGACACCCAGCTCATCCTCTCCCTCACGAGGAATCCATCTACCACCAAGAACAACCTCCATGCTAGACTCCTCACCATCGCTAATTGGATGACAGCAAACCACCTCAAACTGAACTCTGGAAAAACCGAGATCATCATCTTCGGACCCAAAGACAGCATGGAATGACTCATGGTGGCCTGCTACCCTAGGACCACCCCAACACCCACCACCCAGCCATATCATCCTCTTGCTTCAACACCCTCCGCATGCTACGCAAGACCTTCGAGTGGATTCAAAAAGAAACCAGAAGAACGGTCACCCACGCCCTCGTCAGCAGCAGACTGGACTACGGCAACACCCTCTACGCAGGGACCACAGCCAAGCTTTAGAGAAAACTCCAGCGCATCCAGAACGCCGCCGCAGGTCTCATCCTCAACCTCCCTCACCACATTCACATCTCCGACTACCTCAGATCCCTACACTGGCTTCCCATCAACAAAAGGATCGTCTTCAAAATCCTAATCCACGCTCACAAAGCCCTCCACGAGACCGGACCGGCCTATCTCAATGAACGACTTAACTTCCACATCCCGACCCCGCCCTCGCAACGGTCCCCCGCATACAACGCACCACCTCCGGTGGCAGATCATTCTCCCACCTTGCCACCAAAACCTGGAACTCCCTCCCCAACAACCTACGCAAGACCCAGGACCTCCTAACCTTCAGAAAGCGCCTCAAAACATGGCTCTTCGAGCAGTAACACCCCCTTACCCCTCTGCAGCACAGTGAGACCCTACCAGGTGAGTAGCGCGCTTAAGAAATTATTGATTGATTGATTGACAGTTCCAAGTATGCATTTGGGCCACATTTACTAAGCCTTTGTGTTGTCCCTGACACAAAGACACAAAGACAGTGCAAAGGCTTTGGTAAGATTTACAAATCCCCGCAAGAGGTGGTTTGCACCACCTTCATTTATTTTGTTAAGCAATGTAATGCAATGTAGTGGATTGCGTACATTTTGAGCTAGGAGGCATTCCATGAGTGGAGCATGGATGCTCCTGTGCATCCATCAATGGATTTGATGCAAATTCTAGATTTACAAAGGTTTATAAACCAGGGATTGCGTCAAATCAGTATGCCTCCCAGAGGATGGAGTTACAAGGGGAAAAATATTTTACTGTCTTTATTAGGTGTTACAAGCTCAACAGTGAGTGACTCGGTTTATCAATGTTACATTATTGTCATGTTGTTCCCCACATAAATCATTTATCCCATTAACATTGCAGGAAACATGTAATTCCTCACTAGGTAAACTAGTTATTCACTTAAAAGCACTGTTGTTCAGTTACTCTACTGCTCCATATTCTATATCAGTATTTCCCGTACATATCCTGCACCCTAATGGGGCAGTAAAGTGTTGTAACTATATAAATCAACATTTAACCAACAAACGTCCCCCTTTTTGGTCTTAAGTGCTTCTGCTGTGTCCTATAGGCCATGGAGTGTGCCGCTGTCCTCTGTGTGTGTCTATATAGAACCATTGTTGTGGCTCAGGAGCCATCACACCCGGCTGCCTCAGTGCAGGCCACCTGTCCATGAATCAGAACTGTCCTCTCTTTTAAGCATCAGCCCCCTGCCACCCTACTGTCCCACTTCCTCCATAAACCAGTCACCTCATCAGTCCACTGGTCAGCAAGGGGCTTCTTGTGGAGCCCTCTACGTCCTTCTCTGAGAGTCGTGCCCTTCACCTGCACCCCACAGACAATGTCTGCCCTCCACCTGCTATGCAGTGGGCCTGGGCGGGATTTCCAGTGACGTGCAATATCTCTGTGGTCTACTCCCAAGCATTAGTCCACAAATCTAGTCCCTGCTGTTCTCCAGGAGTACCCAGTTTACAACCTCATAAGGCAGATGTCCGGCTTCTATTGCTGGGTCCTGCCCAATGTGTGCTCTAGTATCTCAGTGATGCACTGACTGGGGCACGGATGGATACAAGAAAGCTACCTGAGAGTCTGACGATGGGAACAGGAGAAAAGGAGCCAATCATCAACGTGTGAAAGACAGTTTAGTTATTTCTTCGATTTGGGGTTTCATTCTTATTGGATTAACCGTAAACATACGATTTTCTGACCAATCGCAACATGGGAAGTTATTAGGTGATTCTAACTTAGTCTGACTGCACCGAAGAGAAGCGCGGAACCAGTACCTTTCATTGTTCTTTGCTGAAGATGACCAGATGGATGTCCAAGTGACAAAGAGAATCATAGCTTGCCGATCCATATTGAGGAAAGATATAACCAAATGCTATTGTCTTGGTTGTAGATTTTAGATTTTGTTTCTATGTACCAACCGCTATTTTTATAGAGCCATAGTTAGACGTTTTCCAAATTAACTTTTGGCTAAAACTGTTTTGCATGACGTCCAAACATGCTATTCTAATCAGAGGGTCAGTTAGGGAGATACAGAAAATGTTAACAAGTTAATACTAAAAGAGAGTTGATGTTGTTTGTTTGCTGAATCGAGATGTATGCTATTTCTAATTCACAGTTATTCTTGCTATTGATTTGTACTTTGATTCTTGAATGCCTAATAGTCAATGCTTTAGTTAAATTGAGATTCTTTAGAAGATTCGTTCAACCAGTGTTGTTTGTGTATATATAGCATTTGGTTTTGAGACTAAGGCCCTCATTACAACCCTGACGGTTGGTGTGAAGGGGAGGTAATACCGCCAACAGGCTGGCGGTAATTACCGCCAAATTATGACCATGGCAGATAGATCTCAGATAGACAGCCACTTTACCACACCGACACCGCCAGGGCAGAAACAACAGGCACCATGGCGGTAGCCGCCTAGAGCCAGGTGGAAGTCAATGTTCCGCCCACCATATTATGACCCTGGAAACCGCCACCTTTTCCGGGGCAGTACCAACGACATCAAAAGCCTGGTGGAAACTGAGCTCAGAAGGGAAAGGACTCACCATTGGAGAAACAGGGATCAACCACGCCTCCATGGAGCCAGAGCTGCATGTCTTCCCAATGCTCTTCTACATGCTGTTCCACCACGAACACCAACGACGGCCAAGACGATGACGGTGAGAACATCCGTCTAGCACACAAGGGAGAGGGGAGGAAAAAGAGAGTGACACACACACGCACAACACACACCCGACATACACTCACCATAAACACAACCAGATGCACAAGAGAACAAGTTATTCCCCCTAAATCGGCTGATTAATGCAAGGACAAAATGAATTTACTAAAGTGAGTGTAATAATATCAACACAGTATAAAAATAACTTAGCCAATGTTACAGATATTTACAATTGTACAGTTCAACAGGCACTGCCCAGTCCTCAGTTTGCGTGGCCCACATAGCCACAGGCCAAAGTCCAAGGCCCCACTTGTCACCTGCATCAACACGGAGAGAACACTGCCTGGGCATCAGTTGGTAAATAGGCAGGCACCACAGGGGGACGGGATGGGGGAGCACCTCAACCGGGAGATGGAACAAGACCACTGGTTCTGGAGGGGGCAACATGCCCTGTGCTTGGTCCTGGGGAGTGCAAGGCCACAGTCTCTTGATTGGGTGACTTGCCCACATGCTCTGGAGGGGGCAACATGCCCTGAGCTTCGTCCTGAGGAGTGGAAGGCCACAGTCTCTCAATTGGGTGACTTGCCCACATGCTCTGGAGGGGGCAACATGCCCTGTGCTTGGTCCCGGGGAGTGGAAGGCCACAGTCTCTCAAGTGGGTGACTTGCCCACATGCTCTGGAGATGGCAATATACCCTGGCTTGGTCCTGGGGAGTGCAAGGCCACAGTCTATCTAGTGGCTGACTTGCCCACATGCTCTGGAGGGGGCATCATGCCCTGTGCTCTTGATCCTGGGGAGGCTGGGGTTGGTGGGTGTCTTACCTACTGGTTCTAGAGGGGGCATCGTGCCCTGTCAACATCAGGGCAGTGCGTGCTCCACGGGTGACTAAAATGCAAAAACCCAGCCTTTATGCAAGAGCATAATTCATGCATTGTGTTTATATGCAGTATGTTAACCTTTTACATTGCAGACTATAACCTTGAAAAACACTATTAATGATGTTTGCAATATCTGTTCTTTTGCAAGGTATTGTTGCAGACTTACTGAGTGTGTTAGGGTGTGGTCCCTTTCTAGGGCCTTCCAGAAGCTTTCTCTGCAGCATGACTGGGTGTGGTTGTGGGCTGGGCCATACTCTATATAAGGGAGCTAGCCCAGCTCCACTTGCTCACTATTCAGAGGTCCCGGTGCAGAGCAGCAGCAACTTCCTGAGCTCCTGTTCCGGAGGCCTACTTTGACCTTCCAGCCCTTGCCCTTCATTGTATTGGTGATCCTTGAACAGGGCGGTAAGACGGAGGTCGGGCTGGGCCCCCGACCGCGTTTTCAAAGGCATTCGAGTTTTTGGGCTTAGCTTTCATGTTGAAAGATTTTCCTTGTGCGTGTGAATGTGCTTGTGGTTTCTGGCATTTACATGTTGGTATTCGAATCGGCAAGACGCGCGATTCATTCTTGGCATTTGACTTTTGAGATTCGGGTCGGCAACAGTGTGCGCGACCATTTCTTGGCATTTGCATGGTGGCATTTGAATCGGCAAGACGTGCGATTCATTCCTAGCATTTAACTCTTGATACTCATTGTGCGTGACCATTTTTTGCCATTTGCATGGTGGCATTCGAATCGGCAAGACGTGCAATTCATTCCTAGCATTAAACTCTTGTTATTCAGTGTGCGCTACCATTTCTTGGCATTTGCATGGTGACATTCGAATCGGCAAGACGCGTGATTCATTCCTGGCATTAAACTCTTGTTATTCAGTGTGCGTGACCATTTCTTGGCATTTGCATGGTGGCATTCGAATCGGCAAGACGCGCGATTCATTCCTTGCATTTAACTCTTGATACTCATTGTGCACGACCATTTCTTGCCATTTGCATGGTGGCATTCGAATCAGCAAGACGTGTGATTCATTCCCGCATTTAAACCTTGATGATCAGATCACTTGCAGGGTGCGTGATCATTTCATGGCATTTGCATATTCCTGTTGGAATAGGCAGTGTGCTTGATTCATTCCAGCATTTAAACCTTGATGTTCAGATCGCTTACAGAGTGCGCAATCATTTCATGCCATTAGCATATTCCTGTTGGAATCGGCAGTGTGCGTGATTCATTCCCGCATTTCAACCTTGATGTTCAGATTGCTTACAGAGTGCACAATCATTTCATGGCATTTGCATATACTTGTTGGAATCGGCAGTGTGCGCGATTCATTTCCCGCATTTAAACCTAGGTGTTCAGATCGCTTACAGTGTGCGTGATCATTTCATGGCAATTAAAACTTTGATGTGTAATGTTTCCTGAAGTGCACACAATTATCCAGGGCTTTTGAATTTTCTGCACAGGTGTTAACTTCAAGATGTAACATTCTACGTGCATATTAAGTCACTAGTACAATTCCTATTGTTTTTCAAGGGAATGTTCAGATTACCTTTTGTCCTCATGTAAAGAGGCAATGTTTGTTCTGAAAACATAATTCTAGAAGGTTCTTATATTCCTAGACAATATGTGACATTTCATGAAAAGTTCATATGAAACGTTGTATTAACCATTCTTGATTGCTTCACAGGTACCCAGACGTCTTGAGGTCTAGTTATAGTCTTTTCTTAAGTTATCCATGGTTACAATATGACAATGCTTAGAATAATAGTCTAGTGAAAATCAAGGTGATAATATCTTGATATTGTGTTGTTTAACCTTTTGCTTCCTACAGGTCTCCTTCCCAGCTGTTCCCATCCTAATCCCCTTTTCCCCCGCTTTTACTCTCTCAGGCTCTGTGATATTTCTATCAGAGTTTTGGAGCTGTCTAGTGGTGGACATGTTGGGAGCGTACGCAGGCCCCGAGGATCTGGTCTCCCTGATACCTGTGCTCTTGATCCTGGGGAGTGCAAGGTCACAGTCTCTCAGGTCGGTGTCATACCCACTGGATTAGCAGGGGGCAGGCCGCACAGCAGCCCATGGAGCCAGGACTAATACCGTCCGCTGGTGACGCCTGCTCAGTGGTTGTAGTGGTGCTGCAGCCACTGGGAGGGGGGAAGCTCCAGCCCATCCCCTGCAGCCTCAGATGGCTGCCTACTGGTTGTGGTGGTGGTGCTGCTGCTGCTGCTAGTGGGGGGAGGCTCCACCCCGTCCCCTGCAGCCTCGGATGGCTTTAGAACCATGGTTGGTGGTGGGGGCTCCGTCAGAGTTCCTGCCTGGGGCCCCTTGCCCTTCCTGCCTGCTGGGGCAGGCTCTTTGGTCTTCCTGGCAGCAGCTGGGGCAGCTCCTTGGTCTTCCTGGCAGCAGCTGGGGCAGGCTCCTTGGTCTTCCTGGCAGCAGCTGGGGCAGGCTCCTTGGTCTTCCTGGCAGCAGCTGGGGGAGGCTCCTTGGTCTTCTGGGCAGCAGCTGGGGCAGGCTCCTTACCCTAGAGGCTGCCTGGTACAGGCTAATTCACTCTCAGGACATGTGCCCTGGATCCTTTCCCATCATGAATAGGTGTGGTGACTACTGGGCCCATGGACTAGGTGGCTGAGGTTCTTGGCTGGGATTTTGCCACCCTGGCCAGACGTGCAGGACGGGGGGTATAGGGAAGAGGTCAATGGTGGATAGAAAAAGCTTTTTAGGGACATTGGAGCGGAAGAGGGAGAAGGTTTGGGAGTGGAGGAAGTGGTTGTAGGAGGTGTCTGTCTGCTGATTTTGGGTGCAGGTGGATGGGCTTGATGCTGTTGTGAGGTGGATGGCTGTTGGGTGTCTGAGGGCTTACGTTTGTGTACTTTAAGAGGGGGGACAGACACAGTGGGCGAGGACAAAGGGGACGTATGCATAGCTGTTGTGGAGGTGTCTGCCAGTGAGGTGTGTGTTCTGCTAGGTGTGGTGGTGATGCAGGTAGTGGATGAGGATGTAGTGCATGTAGGTGTGAGTGTAGACGGAATTGGGAGGGAGATGGAGGAGGAGGAGGAGGGGGAGACAGTGGAAATTGTGGATGTTGGTATGTCTGCATCTGGATGGTGTTTGTGTGAGTGCCTGTGGGATGATGTGTGGTGCTTGTGTTTGCCTGTGCCACTCTTGAGTGTTGTCTTGTGTGCATGCTCGTCTGCCTGTGTGCTTGGAATAGGTTGGGGTTGAGGGGAATGGGATTGGGATGAGAAAGTTGTAGGGTGAAAACAAGGACAATGGCTGCCATCAGAGAGGAGGCCAGAGCCTGGACTGATCTCTGTTGGGCTGCCAAGCCAGTGTGAATGCCCTCCAGGAATGCATTAGTCTGTTGCATCTGGGCTGCCAGCCCCTGGATGGCATTCTCAATGGTTGACTGCCCTACAGAGATGGATCTTAGGAGGTCAATAGCCTCCTCACTCAGGGCAGCAGGGCTAACTGGGACAGGGCCTGAGGTGCCTGGGTTGAAGGAGATGCCCACCCTCCTGGGTGAGCGGGCACGGGCAACTCGATGAGGGGCTGCTGGGAGGGCAGTGCTGGTACGGGGTGGTGGCTGTACCTGAGGCTGGGGTGGTCACAGAGGTGTCCTCCACCACCAGGGAGCTTCCATTGGAGGAGGTATCTGAACTGTCCTCTCCAGTCTCCGCAGTGGTGCTCCCCTCACCCTCCCGTCCCACTGGTGCCCTCAGCGTCGGTGGGTTTCACCTCCTGGGACCTGTGGGATGCAGCGCCCTCCGTCGCCGGTGCCTCTGCTCCTCCGCCAGATGATGCTAATTCACATAAGGAGAGGATGACAAAAAAAAAAGGGGGGGAGACAAAGGATGCACTTGGTCAATGGCTGCACCAACACCACTGTTTGTGTACACAGCACACTCACACACAGGGTACAGGCCTACGCACTATGCATTGCACTACCAGTGATGTTGCTAGCCACCAAGGCATTGGGCGGGGCACACACCAGCAAATCCAGCACACCTGGGACCCAAGCAGCCTTGACCAGTAGTGGATGCCTATGAGGATTATCCCTTCTGGACCCTTGCAACAAGGGGACCTATGCTGCAATGTTAGACCTGGCCTAGGGGAACCCACTGACACAAATCCCCCACCCGGATACCACCCTACCATGCATAAGTTATAATGATGGCCACTGTACTCACCCCTTGTGGCTGCTGTGATGCCCTCAAGCGCCCATCCAGCTCAGGACAGGCCACTGCCAGTATGCAGGCCATCGGGGGGGTCAGAGTTCGACGGGCACCCCTTCCTCATTGGGAGGCTATCCCCAGCTGGGCCTTCGCTGTCTTCCGTGCCCAGCGTCTCAGGTCCTTCCACCGTTTCTGACAGTGGGTGCTCTACCTGCCATAGACCCCCAGGGTCCGCACATCCTTGGCGATGGCACGCCATATACCCTTCTTTTGATGGGCGCTGACCTGCAGAGGGAATACACACAGGAAAATAGTATGAATCAGATCGTCCTGCCTGTTACACTTATGGCCCACTATACCCCTTCACATCACCATTTACACACACATGGCCCAGCACACAACCTGTACTCTGCCCAGGGGTCATCCACCCACCCCCTTGCAAGATGCCTCCGTACACCACTGCATGCATTCATGCCACATGCATTGTGCCAAAAATGTACTCACCTGTTGGTCTGGAGGCCCATACAGCAGTCCGTTCTGGGGTAGGACTCCATCCCCCAGTCTCTCCAACTCCGCCAAAGTGAAGACAGGGGCCCTTTCCCAAGTCACACGGGCCATGGCAGGTTCCAGACACAGGTCACAGCAGCACATGCAGTGTAGGTCTTCTCCTGTTGAAGGTCAGGTAGCAAGTGAGGAATATGATAGAAAATGGTGGTCACGTCCGTGGTGGTGCATATTGTCACAGGCAGCGTAGATCACGATTGGCCACTGTAACCCATAGGGCCCAATGTTAACCAATGAGGAGTTGCACAGCGGTTCCCTACCGCCTACCGCAATGGCGCACAACGTCAGCGGAATGACCTCATTTCCACCTGTCCCTCCACACAAGACAGGCGGATGCCATTTGGGGGGGGGCATGCCCTGCGTCACTGTTTAAATTTGGACATACAGGACAATTCTTACTGACCCATTACAATTTGACAGCATGCATCGTACTGTTGTTGCCAAAAAGTTCTGTTTATGACAGACTCCTCACTCTTTTGTCCCTTAGATTGCTTACGCTGCGGATGAATAGGAGATGGAGACATACCCCCGTGTACAGACCCCTGGTGGACTTGGCAACAATGGAGGACAGGCACATCATCCTCACCTAAAGATTTGACAGGGCCACAGTCACAGAGCTATGTGCCCAATTGGAGCCTGACCTCATATCTTCTATCCGTCACCCCACTGGGATCCCCGCTCTTGTGCTAGTTCTATCAGTGCTCCATTTCCTGGCAACTGGTTCTTTCCAAGTGACAGTGGACATGGCAGCAGGAATGTCACAGCCAATGTTCTAAATTGTGCTGACCAGAGTGTTGTCTGCCCTGATTAAACACATGTGCAGCTACATTGTTTTCCCCCAGGTGGAAGATTTGGCCACAGTGAAGGCTGACTTCTATGCAATGGGACATATCCCCAACATAATTGGTGCGATTGATGGAACACATATTGCATTTGTCCTCCCCCGTCAAAATGAACAGGTGTACAGAAATCGTAAGCGTTTTCACTCAATGAATGTACTGATGGTGTGCTTGGCGGGCCAGTACATCTCCCATGTCAACGCTAAGTATCCTGGGTCGGTGCATGATGCCTTTGTCCTGAGGAATAGCAGCATCCCCAATGTGATGGGCCAACTACAGAGGCACAGGGTGTGGCAAATAGGTGAGCCCTGGTTCCCACCCAGTAGATGTTGGTGTATTGGTATGGTGTGGGCCATATGGGATAGTGTGTGGCTAAATGTTGTCCCTCAATATTTGCAGGTCACTCTACTGACCCCCTGTGAGGAATGCCAGGACAAGGGCAGAAGAATGTTATAATGTGCACATGGGCGAACCAGAAGGATCATTGAAATAACCTTTAGCCTCCTGAAGGCCAGGTTTTGGTGCCTCCATCTAACAGGTGGATCCCTGTGCTACTCACCCAAGAAGGCCTGCTAGATAATAGTGGCATGCTGTATATTGCACAACCTTGCCCTGAGACGCCATGTACCTTTTCTGCAGGAGGAGGAGGCTGGAGATGCCTGTGTGTCAGCAGTTGACCCTGTGGACAGTGAGGAAGAGGAGGCAGAGGATGAGGATGAGGACAACAGAACAGCATTGATAAGACAATATTTCCAATGACACACAGGTAAGACAGTGTTACTTCACATTTCATTGTCATTATTTTGAAATTCTTTGGCATTGGCATGCTGTTATTTCCCACTTCTATGCCCACTTGCCGTACCCTTTGGCAATTAATTTTACAGATGTTGGTGCCTCACAATAGCACCTGGTGTGATCACTGCAACCAACTACAGGTCTTTCATATGTGCTAATTTACTGTACAGTTGGATTGCAATGTTTGTACATGGTTAAACGTATACATGCTTAAAAAATGTGACATACTCCATACTTCTTTTTTTTTCAAGGGTGTTTGATGAAGTGCTAAGATATTGAGGGGCAAGTGCAATGAGATGGGGTGATGATGGAGGAAATTCTAGGGTATAGTTCCAGTCTGTAGCACAGGTGCATTGTCCATGGGGACATAGGAAGGGGAGCAATGGCAGTTCAAGGTGGACAGGGTGACAGAGTAGGACACAAGGGTGACAATAAGGAGAGTCTCATTTCCTGGTGGGGGTCTTGCCAATAGTCTCTGGCTTCTGCCTGGATCTCAGGGAACGTTTGCAGGGTTGTTCTCCTTCTGCAGGCAGAGGGGTGCTAGTGGCCTGTGAGTCCTGTGGTGGGGCCTCCTGTCCACTAGTGGCAGCAGAGGTGGAAGGCAGTTCAGATGTTTGGCTAACGTCAGGGGCCCGCTGTTGTGAGACTGCCTCCCTCGTAATATTGGCCATGTCTGCCAGCACCCCTGCTATGGAGACCAGGGTGGTGTTGATGGCCTGCAAGTCGTCTCTGATCCCCTGGTACTGTCCCTCCTACAGCCGCCTGTTCTCCTGCACATTGTCCAGGATCTGGTCCATTGTGTCCTGGGAATGTTGGTATGCTCCCAGGATCTCTGAAAGTGCCTCCTGGAGAGTCAGTTCCCTGGGCCTGTCCTCCCCCTGGCGCACAGCACTCCTCCCAGTTTCCCTGTTGTCCTGTGCCTCTGTCCCCTGAACCATGTGTCCACTGCCACTGACCCCAGGTCCCTGATTGTCATGGGTTTGAGGTGTTCCCTGTGGTCCCTGTAGAGGTGGACATAATGCTGATTCACGTGTCCTGGGGACAGAGGTGTGGGTACGCTGAGTGGGTGCTGTGGTGGTGTTTCCAGATGGGGGAGGCTCTGTGGTTGTCTGTGACTGGGCTTGGGTAACCAACTGTCCAGAGGTCCCTGATGGGCCAGGTTGGTCATCCAGATCCAAGTGACCAGAGTTGCTGTCATCACTGTGGGCCTCTTCAGTTGGGGGACTGGATATTGCTAGCACCTCCTTTCCGGTGACATTGGCTGGGATACCTGTGGGGATGTAAATTATGTGTTATTGTTTCTGTGTCTGACATATTGTGCATCGGTGGCTTGCCCTCTTTGGTTGGATTTGCCCTGGCAGCTTTCACTTGTGTAAGATGGTATGTGGTGGGCTAGTTGATTCTCGCTAGTGTGCATGCTTTAGTGATAGGTGTCCACTCAGGTCTGTGAGTGGTGTCCATGCATTGGTATGGCATGCAGGGCTTGGTACTGGGATGAGTGAGATGTGATTGCTGGGTGTGTGGGAAGTGGTGGAGTGATGGGAGTGAGGGTGAGGGTGGGGGTATGTGATAGCATGCAGGTAGGGGGTAGTAGTAGTATAGAGTTGACTTACCAGAGTCCAGTCCTCCTCCTACTCCTTCCAGGCCCTCAGGATGCATGATTGCCAAGTCTTGCTCCTCCCATGTTTAGTTGTGGGGGAGGAGGTGGAGATCCACTGCCAGTCCTCTGTACAGCGAGTTGGTGTCTTGCTGCAATGGAACGCACCTTCCCTCATAGGTCGTTCCACCTCTATCTGATGTCATCCCTGGTTCTTGGGTGCTGTCCCACGGCGTTGACCCTGTCCACGATTCTCCGCCATAGCTCCATATTCCTAGTTATAGATATCTGCTGCACCTGTGCTCCAAATAGCGGTGGCTCTACCCTGATGATTTCCTCCACCATGACCCCTACTCCTCCTCCTCTGAGAATCTGGGGTGTCTTTGTGGTGCCATGCATGTTGTGTGAGTAGTGTAGGTGAGGGTGTGTAGGGTGATGTGTTGGTGTGTGTGATGTGGGGTGCGTGGGTGGTGTATTGGTGTAAGTAGTGTGTGGCTCTGCTTTTGTCTGTGATCGTGGTGTCTGTCTCGTGCCAATGGTTTGTAGTCGTAAAGGGTTGTGAGTAATGTGGGTGTGTGTTTTATAGTGGTGTGGGTGTGTGGTGTGTGTATGGGTGTCAGGTGTGTGCTGTTTGAATTGTCCAATGTGGTGTTGTTTTGTTTGAGTGTGTGTATTTTGAGCGTGGCGGTAAGTACCGCTAATGGTTCACTGCCATGGAGTGTCCGCCGTGGTGATTCGTGGATCATAATGTGATGGGCGTTGTTTTGTTGGCGTAACGGTGTGGGTTTGGATACCGGCAGTTTATCACTGACCCTTTTGTGTGGCGGATTTGTGTCTGTGGCTGAATACTGACGTATTGGTGTATGTGTGTCATATTATGGTGAACGGATATCTGCTGTGGCGGCAGTATGTTGGCGGTAAGTGGGATTTACTGCCAATGTAAAAATAAGGGCCTAATTTATGTGATATTAGCATTGTTAATCTAGGGAAATGGTGTGTAAAGAGTATTGACTCCAGATATATTTGTCGATGTTTATTGATTATGATGTTGTATTTGCATTGAAAAAGGACTTATGGTGGAGTCACTCTAAGCGTAGGCAATAGGTCTGTCAAAGCGTCTAACGTGTCCCCTTATAAATTACACAATAAAGGACCAAATAAGGACTGACGCGCTAACACTACACTAGCATCAAAATGTTCATGCTAGTGCAGCAAAACACAAGGAGGTCCCTTGAATATGATGGGTGCATAATTTTGATGCCTGCTTTGTGCAGGCATTAAAAATGATGGGGAAATGGCGCAGTGAAATGTTGTAAATTTCACTGTGCCATTTTTATGGGCCTCCCTATGAGGGAACGCCCCATTGCATACATTATGTCTGACGCAGGAATATTGTGGTGCAAGGTGTTGCAAAGTGGCGTAATGTAAGCATTGTGCCACTTTGTAAATATGGCGGGGCAGAAAAGCCACCTTAGCATAAAAAATATGATGCTATGGCAGTGCTAAGGTGGCACAAGGGGCTTGTAAATATGCCCCTAAAGGCGTAAGATCTTTGCCATGGGGTGAGCCTGCATGTACTGGAACAATCCCATACAAGCAATGAGGCTTGACGCTTCTTGATAGATGATGGGCCTTTGTCCTTAAAACTGATTAGCCTATGAAAATTGCAATAGTTCCACCCTGTATGGAACACAAGGAACAACAATAGAGTCCATCAACTGAAATCCCAGCAGAGAGGTCTGGTTCTCTAAACTTTCCACATAATACTCTTTTTCAGTGATGTTAGTAGGGTGTACTCTAGTTTGTGTTTTCATCTATCCCCCCCTTTGAAGATTTGTTTGAAAAAACTGTTAACCCACGAGATCAAAATGTATTCAGGTCATCTCTCACCTTTTTAGTAGATCCTTCAAGGGGTATGCATCTGTTTCCTCCTTGGCTGCACCCTGTATGGTACATATACTGGCTGTTTAAAAATACGTCCTCAATGTCAATATGACATATTCCCTGTGGACTTCACCTACGTACAGGCAGTGCACTATATGACCATATCAGTGTTATGTAGGCATGGATGCCCCTGTAATCATATTCTCCATAACAACTCATGCTTATGCACAGCGACGTTTGCCCCACATCTCTGATCCCCATGCATCTCAATCAACACCTTTCATAGAGGCCATACTTCATCCACCCACCAATTGACACTACACATCTGAAAGGGCACAAGGGTGTTTTGTATCCATTTATAGCAGCTGCCAGCCATGGCCAGTCATTGGACTCTGTCCATTACGTAAACCAAGGTCGGACAACCACTTATCCTGCGTGGAAGCGGTTAACCAAAGGAAGTGTATTGGCACATCACCTTCAAGTTTAGATCCCAAATGCCTGTTTCTTTAGTTTCAGAGGTAGGACTCCAATAATTATGAATCCTAGCTATTGTGATATTTCTAAAACTAGATATCTTTGTGGGCAGATTTGCCCTTTTATGGCATGTTTATTAGGTGTACAGAAAGTATTATGGCACGGTTCATGATAATTATAGATGGCTCTGCTTGTGTCACCCAATTATAATTGTAAGATTTTTTTTGTGATCAAATGTTTTGCACATACATTACTATTAATATACAACATGCAACTGTTTTTACCGTGTACTGTTTATATTAACGTTAATCATAGCCAAATTAGGCCTCAGTTTAATATAGTTGCTGTCATGTATTTTTCCTTCTTCTTGTTAATGCATACAGGCTGTACCCGTAGATGCTAAATGATGTATCTTTTGTGATATTTCTTATATGAATGTTTATCTTTGACTGTTCTTGGCAGAACGAAATAACGAGTGAGCACCTAGGAATTAGAACATCCCGGAGTGAGTGTATCATCCTGTTAAGAGTTATTCAGCTGAAGGTCATTTAGCAGACACTCCATTGTGTTTTTGTATAGCTATTTTAGCCATATTTTAGACATGCTATTTTAGCAAACTAGGCCTGCTCTTGTGCACTTTAGCCCAGTTACATTTTATCCAGCATCGCTTTATTTTTCTAGTAATAGCCACATTTGTGGTGTTGTTTTATTTCCCCCTACCTAATTGTTCCTTTGCCTAGGAAAGCAGTACGTTCTCAGTAGGACATTCATTTCACTTTGTGCTTTCTTCAGGGCTACAGTCAGATAGGTTGCCGGCAAAAGTGGTACGTTGTGTCTCGAACATTCACAGAAACATATACACTCATACGTGGGGACCATTTCCTAGAATGTCAACTGTTTTATTATAAAATCCCATACATGTTAAAGGAGATTCCAGCCAAATGACCACGACTGCATGCTGATTGCCTTGCTACAGCTATCCGCGTAGACAGCTGAGCCCCTGACCCACCCGGGGACGGTGTCGTTTTAGATTACAGGCTTTCTTACTCAGGTATGACGGATGATGCTTTCCCAGGGGAAAACCTGAAGGGCAGATTAGACTTATTATGCTGTGCTTGAACATAGCATAGATAGGAGAACTGTAACTTCTAGTGACAGTATGGTGGGATTGCTTTTGTGTTTCTCTCGCCTCATTACCCTCTTGCTTTTATTGTGTTTTATCATCCTAGTTATTGCAATACATGCCATTTTATCTAAGATGCAGTTACTTCAATAAATCCTTATTGAACTATATCCTGCATATGTTGTCTTTGCCTGTGTGAGACCAATGTAACTGAGAGAAAGGGATAAGATCTGACCGACCACGATTCCCCTGAGGAGTCTTCTTTGTCATGTGCCCGGTTGCCACAATCATCCCTGTCCTTGGGTGGAGATGAGGCACTGCTAGTTAGCCGGAAAACCCAGATTAGGCCGACAGGT
This sequence comes from Pleurodeles waltl, assembly GCF_031143425.1. NCBI lineage: Eukaryota > Metazoa > Chordata > Amphibia > Caudata > Salamandridae > Pleurodeles > Pleurodeles waltl. The sequence continues at coordinate 289,704,160 of NC_090448.1, read as the reverse complement.
GTCGCATGGTGTGGAATTTTACCTAGTACCCCACAATCCATGCGATTCAGCCACCCAAATCCGGAAGCCTCATTAGCATAATGAGTTAGTAAAAATAACAAAGCTCACACTACCAGAAATGTACTAAACCTGATTGGTCCCCTTCGTGGGAATTGTTTGAAGCTGTATTGAGTTAGTGAAATTGTGTTATTTAAGTAATGCATTGTAGACTTTCAGCAGATTCCTTTTGTGCATACTTTAGTGATGATGCCTTTTTCTCTCACCCAAAGGAGTTACGGCCTCATTATGAGTTTGGCGGTCGGACTGCCGGACTGCCATGGTTGCAGTCTTTTGAACTGCTCCAGGTAGACGGTCCCCAGATCACTGGATTACAAGTTCCCCACTGGGCTGGCATGACTGGCGGGGGAGGTAGGGGGCAGTATAATGGAGCTACTGCTGGCAATGCATCCCTACCTGTCAGCACAATGACCGGACTGTGCCTATGCACCATGTCGTGGACAGGACACAGAGTAACCCTGATCCACACATTTTCTGGGGGGCCACATGGGCCCCCCGCCTCACCCATCATGGGGCCATACACTCTGGGTTCCCCTGTTTTGGGCCCCTTACCTGCTTGACCACCAAGCTTTCTATGCAGGTGGGCTTGCCATTGAAAACTTAGCGGTTCTGTATGTCATAATGAGCATGGCGGTCCCAATGCCGAGATCTCCAACATTGGCCACCACGGTCAGGATTGCCTCGTCCCCTGCCAGAATGCCTATGGTGGTGCTGGAGGTCCACAGGCAGTCGTCTGGTGGTCTGACTGCCAAACTCGTAATCAGGCCCTTAAGCTCTTGGGCACTCATCTTGCCCACTTGATTGACAAATCTCTGTTTGATTCATAGAGACCGCCTCTAGAGGCTATTCACGTTGACATCTTCTGCCTGACATTTCCCAACTTTCCCAACTTCTTTCTTAGCTTAGCTCTGTAGGGTTTTTCCCTTCATTGGTTAATGAGTTTGCTTTGATTTATATTTTGAGACAACTTTATGATATTTAGGGCCACATATATGTACTGTTTTCTCGTTGCAAAGGGCCGATTAGCAGAATCGGGCTGTTTGCAACAAGAAAAAAGCATTTTGGTATGTACAGACTAATTTTTGTGATTCGGTAATCTATTTACCGAATCGCAAAAAGGGTTTGCAAGTGACAATTAGGAAGGGGCGTATCCTTCCTAATTGTGAGTCGCAGTCCGATGCAATCGCAGTTAGCACCAGTCTCAACTTGGTGCTAACCCATTTGCAAAAGGGAAGGGGTTCCTCATGGGACCCCTTCTCCTTTGTGAATGGCAGCGAAAACATTTTTTCAGAGCAGGCAGTGGTCCCACAGACCACTGACTGCTCTGAAAAAATTAAAAGAAAACTATTCATTTTTGTTTTCGAAATGCATTCTGTTTTCCTTTAAGGAAAAGGGGCTGCATTTAAAAAACAAATACTGCTTTATTTAAAAAACGGTCACAGGCATGGTGGTCTGCTGACCCCAGCAGGCCACCATCCCTGTGAGTGCCGCCATACCCAATGGGGTCGCAAATTGTGACCTACCTCATGAATGTTCATGAGGTAGGTCATTTGCGACCCGATTGGGAATCGCACACAGTGTGAAGTACACTGTTGTACATACGGTGTTGCGACTCGCAATTTCTGACTCGCAAATGAGTCGTAAGTTGCGAGTCGCAAAACTCGGGGTCGTACATCTAGCCCTTAGTCTTTGCATTTATTATTTTGTAATGCTTTAAACTATATTTACTAATTTATTCATGTATTAACTACTGATTTATGACTAATTTGACAATTCATATTTACAAGTTTGCTAATCGTTTTTAATAAACCTTCATGGTTCACTCATCTAAACTGTAATTTTTGTCGCGCCAAATGTGCTTCACATTTTTGGAACACACTGGTCTGTTGTGCTGGCCTCAGTCTGAACTAAAAGTCCATCTACTTGAGTGCAGCTTAAGATATTTGCACCAGAGATTTGCACAGTGCAAAGTGCTGCATCATACTCATTATTTTTGTAGACGTAAAGATAGATTTGAGATTCTGCAGAATCAGTTTACATAAAAAGCAAATTATATTTTCTTGTCAAGTTCTTGGGTACACTTGTCAAGCAAGACCTTAGATATCAAGTGTTGCTTGGAAACTGTTATTGATTATACCTAACAAAGAAGCTTGATCTACGTTAGTGATAGTTGCATGTAAGGGCATATTCAGCAAAATTACAAGCATGCGTTTGTTAGGTTTCATGTGTGTGCGTGAGTAGTCAAGTGTGATTATTCTAGATGATTATTCTAGAAGTGTCAAAGCTAGTAGGCCCAGAAAGATGGTAGACCACCATTACCTGCTTAACAGGTATTGATACAATGTACTAAGTGTGTCTTGAGTGTCAGTACCTGCAGGAGGCTCACATTTTGAATCCTCATAGGACAGATCTAAGGTCTGGTCTTTGGCATTATATTTTCTTTGAATTGATTCCTTCTGGGGGACTTCAGACTGGAAAGCCCTCCCCATGAGATTTGGCAGGACCATTAGGAACCCAAGGGCTTGAAGAGTAATAGGCTGTGGGCGATTTCAAAGGGTCCTGAACCTTCTCTGTAATGTAGTACACAGATAAAATGTATACAACCGGGATCCACCTAACTCCTCTGAGCTAGTGAGGGACACTAGGCAGGTCACCACTTATCAGGCCACCAACCCAGGTAAATGAGATTGGTGTAGACAGAACCAGATTCCTAGCACAACTAGTTGTACTTTACCACGGATCTCACACACAACCATATACTGGACCTTAATTTAGACTAGGAAGAAGTTCTACCTGGCTGCCCTATGGGCATGAATAGTCAACTGTACAATGGTTGCAATTGACTAATTAACCACACATCCTAGACATGAGCATTACAGTAAAAAGAAGCTAGTGACAAAAGTATCAAACCAATGTTGTTAGATTGAAGATGATGCTACATTTAAAGGGTGCTACAATCGACAAGCATCGAGTTACTATGATGATGCACTTCAAGCGGAAGCAAGAGAACCCCCACCAGAAACAATGTATATTTAGACTGGACCACACCGTCGAATGGCAATAAATACATGCAAATCAAACAATGAACTATCCAACCCTGAGATCCTATTTTATTACCAAACGTGAAAGACAAGGTTATAGTCCAACTGCTAATAAAACAATATTGCTGTTTGCTTTACAATTACAGAATTCATACAAAGAGTAGGTCAGATGTTGAATGTAATCTCAGAAATTACAAGTGATCCAAGCAATGGTTCAAGTTCATAGCCTGATGAGATTTTTGCTTGCAGTGTCACAAAACGTTCTTGAAAAAAGGAAAAGTTAACTGACATGTTTCATTAATATGGCTTTATCAAGGTTTATGTGCAGTATTATTGAACTCAGATAATCCAAAAATCAAACAAGAAAAATCCGCAGTAGGAATGCCTCAATTGCCAATGATAAAGCTGTACTGGCAATGAGGTATAATTGATATCAAGATTCTCTGTCATGAAACAAAAGCTCGGTCAGTAGATGCTCATGTGTCTATAGACTGAGCATTTGCTTCTGTTACTATGGGTATCCGACGTGCCCTGACAGCTCTGATATTTTGGGATTACACTTCCCATTTGTAGGGAGCTGGGTTCTGATCACTGTAACCCCCCCTTCCCCCACACACACACACTTTTTTCCTGGTTTTTAGATGCAACTGCGACTGAAGTACACTGGATTCCTGCTAACCAGGTCCCCAGTGCCAGTGCTCCTTCCCTAAAACAAGGCACCTGGTCACTTGATCCCCAAGTGACAATGTCCTTCAGCACCTTATACGTCCCTGGTAAATGGTACCCTTGGTACCTAGGGCATGGGTACTGAAGGGAGGCCGTCAGAACAGCAGCACAGCTTGTGCCACTCTGGGGGATGCAGCACCAACCTTATGCAGACTGCCATTGCAGGCAGCGTGACAAGGTGCTCCCAAAATTGAAAGCACAACATGGCACACAGCCTATGTGCCATGTCCCCTGCCCTTTGCATGCAATAAATGTAAGTCACCCCTCTAGCAGGCCTTACAGCCCTAAGACAGGGTGCATTATAACACCTGTGAGGGCATATGTGCTTGACCAGATATGCCCCTGCTATGTCTTTGTCGATTCCCAGAATAGTAAGTGTCCAGGAAGCCATTTTAAACAGTGCTTAATTTGTAAATAAAAATGTGCTGGTACCCAAAGCTCTCCTCTGAAATACACGGCTGCTGCAATTAAATGTGTGAGCAGAGAATACTTAGCAGCGTAATCCTGAAACCATCTCGGGCCTCTTTAATCCATTTACAGCCACTCCATGTCCCTTTAGCTCACTCTTGCTGCTTCCTCATTTCTCCCTTTGTGATTTTTCTTTGTTTTTCTCTTCCTCCGTCTTTCCATATGAGCCTTTCGCTCGAAGTAAAGGCTTGAGGCAGAAAAATAAATGCCAGCCGTCAAAAATAAGTGCCAGTGCTCCACACTGGAAGCCACCAGCACAAATTAAGCACTGATTTTCAATGCATATGCTGGACATTGGTCATTATGAGTTCCCCCATCTACACGATGGGTTCTCTGAATCCTGGGATGTTTGGTATCAATCATCTCAGAATAAACTCTCACTGACCCCAGTGACAGATTTATTAAAACATGCACACAGAGGGCACCTTAGAGGCCCCCTGCGGTGAAGCCCAATAATGTCAAGGGCTCAGAACAAAGGCTTGCTCTAGGAGGAGGTGCTAACACCTGATCCAGGCAGGATAGATATTCCAGGTAGGAAAGCCTCAAAGGTCTTGCTGCCTTTGTAATGCCACCCAGGCCTCTCCAACCGGCAGAGAAGGCCGACCCCCCAGTCCCCGGCTCCACGTTTGGCAGCAGGACAGGTGGGAAAATTTGTGAAATTAGGAGGAGTGCTCACTTCATGCCAGTCTCACCCCTAAGGTAGACGAACTGAAATGGACACAACTTTTCAAATTCCTCCATCTTGTTAGGAAGGAATTAGGCTACTAGGGTTAGGGCTATGCCCACTTCCCAATGGAAGTGGTCATAAAGGTGAGTAGCCCATTGTATACCACCTGGCAGTCCATGTAACACCCCTAAATTCAGTGGCACCCCTGAACCCTAGAACTCTAATTCCTGATGACCAAGAAGAACCGGACACTATAGTGTTGCACCAGCAGAGAAGACTGCAGACACCACCTGACTTGGTGCCAGCCTTACCTGCCTGTCTGCAGCTCTCAACGATCCTGCACCAAAAGGTGACCTGTCTTGCAGCCCAGTGACTCCAAAGCCTTGGGAAGACTGCCTGCCTCCCATAAGGACCAACATCTCCCGAGAACAGCGGATCTGTTCAAAGAGAAACCAACTCCAAAGACAAAGACCTCTGTCCTGAGGAACATCATCCAGGCCCATGTCTGCACCCGACGAACACTGCCAGAGTCCAAGTGGCCCACTGGCCCTGTGAAGGTTCCCAAGCAATTCTGAGCCCGAATCCTCCATGGGTTGACCCCTGCAGGACTCTGCCTCAAAGCCTGCAGCCTCAATCTGAAAACTCCCCCCTGACCGCGACCGCCTGGTAATCTGTTTTCTGACATCAAAGGAGACTCCTGAATCCGGAGTCCCTGGACCTTGGGGAGCTGGACTGACATTGTCCCCGAGTCCTGCAACATCAGAACTTACCTGGGCAACGGTGGGAATTCTTCGTTCAGCCTCCTGGCCTGAGCCTGCAGCCTTTTTCCAAAACTGATCTCTCCCATTGATTTGCATTGGGCGTCCAACGCTGTGTTGGCACTCTGCACCCAGCTGCCCCTGTACCGCTGAAAAAGTAAGTTTGGTGCTGCCTTGTGGCACCTCAGTGCTTGCCTCAAACCCAGGACATCAACACCTGAAACCACTTTATTCACCAGTGAACAGCACATCTTCCATTACCCCCGTGCCCATTGGCTAACATTGGGCGCCCAACGCTGTGTTGGAATTCTGCACCCAGAGGCCAGAGATTGGCCTCTGAGCTTGCTTTACTCACCTGTGAGCAGCACACCTTGATTCAATCCGTCTCTGTTGGGCAGTGGGCTTGGAATTTGACCTCTGCACCTGGCTGCCCCTGTGACACTGGGCACTCTTGGTACCAATCTGAACTTTGCCTGGTGTTGACCTGAAACCCCGAAGACTGGTTTGTAAGCCGAATACATACCTGCAAAACTGCATCCTTGTGTTAACATTGAAGACTCAGAAAATTGCACTGTGTTGATTTTTGAAACTGTGAAGTATTTATCATCTAAAAAGTGCTTACCTGATAACGATGTTCTTTGGTTGATAGCATATATAAAAGCAAACGTTAGTTTGCTAAATTGGTCTTGGATTTATTCATTGAGTGGGTGTCTCATTTACAGCCTTTGTGAGTACAGCAAATGCTTAACACGACTCCTTGATAAGCCTAACTGCTTACTCACACTACCACAAATAAAGCATTACACCTATTTCTGCATCTGCATATCTTTGGGGATCCACAGGACTCTCTGTATAGTGTACTTCATTTTAGTGCACCATATAGAGAAAGCCAGTGTCCTACACCATTGCTTTTTTTGTCTGTGCTCCTGCCTGTCAGCAGGGACAATCTTCAAGCCAGATGCCCAGTTCATCTTCTCAGAGACTTTCTGCTCATAGCACATCTTGAGACTTCTTCTGCAGCACCTTTTCCAACAATTGTCTTGCTTCCTTGAAACTCTTTGACCTCTTCCACTGTTCCAGAGCTGTCTTTGGAGGTCTCAGGTTAGTGATTAGCTAGGGAGAGTTATATTTATTTGTTTGGATTGTGTGAGTACTGTTGGATTCTTTAATAGCCTTGCCTTGTAAGCTATGCTGTAACAACTGTGTTTTGAGCTTTGTCTTGCAAATCCCAAGTGAAGCTTTATTTGTTTTTGAGCCTCAAAATGTGTACCTTTAACAACAGCACATAGGAAAATGGAACAGGACCAGTCTCACGACAATTACCTAGACTCTAGCAAGACAGAGGTACTGTGCCACTGATACGTTTAGCCTTTACCTTAGCTGTTTAGAAGAAAAGAGCCATCACCAGGGAGAGATCACAGAATGCCTGTGAGAGGCTCTATTTGACAAGATGAGCTTTATATCTACAACCTGATGATGTCTTAAGATGCCTTCTCTCATATTGCTATATCTCTTCCAACTCTTTACTATCAATACTGAGCAAAGTCTTGGACATTTTCAGCACTGTCAACATTCAAAGAGATTGGCAGGTTCCACTTGTACCCGCAGCAACATTCGGACACACAGGTTTGTGGCATCTTGACTCAGACAGCATCATAAACTTCAGTCTAGTTTACAGCTTCAAGGGACTTTTTGAGCTTTGGTTTGGCTGAGGAGAACATACTATGTGCTGAAATCACAGAGCCTAATCACAAGTTTGCTTAAAGCTCTTCTACCTTCCTGTTTCAGTCATTGTTCTGCCCTCACCAGTGTCCATCTACTCTGCTCTATGACTTTTGATCTTCATTCAGTTTTTCCCCAGGATTCCTGTGACATCTTATGGTGAAGGGGTTGTCGGCATATGAGCCTTCCTAGAAAATCAGATGTGAAAGAGGGGCCATCTGAAAGGCTTAATTTCTAGGTTTGCTCAATGATCCACTAAACACACAGTTCATTCACTCTGCTGTCCATAAAGGGAAAGCATGGACTCAGTGCAGTTAAATAATGTCTCTGGGGAATATAGCACATCCCAGGACTTCAGGGTTTTAAAAAGTACTATTTCATTTACCTCGATCTTTCCAGGAACCCAGAACTATAAAAGCACATTTTTATTACATGCTGGTTAGACATGTCATGCAAGTTACAAGAGTATGGTCTAGTTTAGAAAAGGCCATCTAGGCTTTAAGGGAGCAGCACTGAAGCACATCTGTTGTGTTGTTGTGACTTAGAGATTGTTTAGTATGTGAGTGAACATGAAATTAATTTTTAAAAAACAGTTACCTGTGCGCCGCTGTGCTGCTCCGCTCCTCCGTCTCCTTTGGTGCAAGCACAGGCTCCCAGCTTGCCTTGCAGCCAATCCTGACGCTGCTTAGAGCAGCGTCAGGATTGGCTGGGAGCACCCAGCCAGGGTGCTCCCAGGCAGACTGGGAGCCTGTGCATACTCTCTCCAGCCCGGCAACTGACGGCTGGCCAAACACACATGCGCTCCGAGGGGGAGTGCTGTGCACTCCCCCTCACTGCTCGTCACCCTGTGACCCCGACCCTATACAAGAAAACGATAATAAACACAGTTTATTATCGTTTTCTTGTAGAGGAGTTGTAGCTGCCGCTGCTGGTAGGGAAGCAAGCCTCCTCCGCCCTAACGGAGTAGCCGCCCCTGATTGCTGCCGCTTGCACTCACATTATGATGACCACATCCTCGCAATGTCCCAAATTATATCAATATTGCTCCACCGCAGACATTTTTAATTTTCCATTTTGTCAAGAGCATGATACATTGTGCTTTAGCTGGTGTGTGATGAGCTTGAACACTGGAATATGAGCTATTTACATGGAATTATGTGAAAAGCACAGATATTTAACCAAAGGGTAAGAACAGCGTCCCTACCTCCCCCTCCCTAAGAAAGCAGCATCAACAAAAATTATTAGCTTCTTGATTTAGAGTACTGCTAATGGTTTACCTGTTTATAGCGCTGGACATCATCACAATGATACAGAACTGAATACTTCCTGCAAAGCCCAGAGCCAGGGCTGTTTTAAGTGTTTCACAAACTTGCACATCATCTATTCACAAACTATGAAGTCATTTCAATACTGCTATTGTATCCCCCTCACCTTGTTTTCGTGTATTCCATTTTGCCTTCTTCACAATGTCCTTAAACAATGACTGGAAAAGCTACAGTTATAAACTAACAAATGTAAAATATCCAATGCGTCACAGCCAAGGTATCGAAAAAATCGCTTTTATTACCGCACAATAACCGGAAGCAAAGATCCATACAAATAAATTATTGTTAAAAAAAGTTTATCATTTGGAATTTTGAACCAGCCCTTAACTTATAGGGAACAGTTCCAAGGGCAACCTCTGTTAGCCGAATGAGACAACCCAAACCTGCCGTGCAAAGCATTGTGGGTGATAGTATACAAATTACTTAAATACGGATAAATATGATGCTATAGGGAATGCTACAAAAAGTCATGTCGTGCAGAAAGTAATCACGGCCTGGGCTTACCCAAAATGCTTTGCAAGAGGAAGGGTGACTCCACTTGAAGGAAAGTGATGAAATGAATACATTTGTATATCTATGTCACAAATGTGAGTGTGGCAAAAACACCAAGTGTGCTCATGACAAGAAACAGTTCACTCTCGATGGGGGACGTAAATTGCTAGATGGTGAAAAGTGTCAGATTACCCCCCACTGTGTGCAGAAAAGGGGCAGGTCACATAAGGGGAGCAGTGCAGCCCATTACCAGTCTGTAATAGAGGGAGCTCTTGGAATTAACTTAACATGCCCCTTGTGGTATGTGAGGGAGGTCTGCTGGTTCAAAGAATGAAAGCAACTCTCTCCCATTGTGGAATGCAAGGATATCAAGAGAAGATGTGATGAACCTCTCTCTTAGTGTGTAGAGAGTGGGCCTTGCAGTGAGGCGATGGAGGCAACACCCTCTCCGTGTTGGATAAATGCAAAGTTCTGGTTTACAGCGACACAAGGGTCATGTCTCTGGTGAGAGGTAGAGTGATGTTCACTTTCATTGTTGGGATGAGGACATATGGTGGTGAAAGGTGTCAAGGCATTTCCCTTTTTATAACAGAGAAGTAAGGACACACTACTTCTCAGTGTGGACAAATGGGGACTACATAGTGAGGTGGAATGTGACACTCACCTCCCAAATGACAGAAAGGGACAGCCCAACTAAACTGACAGGAAGGGTTTACACTCCTCTTCCTCCTGTGGTGGCTGTATTGTGAGAGATTTAAAACTCACCAATCTCAGAATCATAGAAGAGGGTGTGCCCAGAAATATTGAGAACGATAAAGCTCTTATCATAAAAGGAATAACACTGGCCTCTTCCTTTGTGAAGCCAATGAAGTTCTTGGGGTGAAAAGCGCCCAGACGGTCCTTACAGTGTCAGACAGGTGACGAGATGATGACAATAGATGAAGGGATGGAGACAGACCCTCCCAGTGCAACCTCTTTCAGAGCCACATCATCAAGTTATTAACAAACAGCCAGAGATAAATTAGTATGAAACACACACACCTATCCCGGCCCGCCATCTTTTCCGTTCACATCCCCTTCTTCCTGCATAGCTCAGTCATATCCTCATCTATACATTAACATTCATGCCTCTTCTCTGTAGCTCTCTTCAGTCTTTGAGAAACGGTTGTCTGTCGTGGTGGGAGGGATCTTCTTCCTAGTCCTCCTCCCTTTCAGTGCTGAAAGTGTCCTCTGAAAGTTACTGTATGGCTTTCTAGTCCTGAGTCGTCCTTAGAAGGCACGATCTTCAGTGTACAGTTAGGGCAAACCCTCCACTCCTCGTTGTCCCGGATTACCCTTCTCTCCACATGCTTAGTATGGTGAGAACTTCTGTCTCTCGGCTTTCTTTGTTCCGTTGGCAGCACATATCTTCGCCATGTAGGAGGATAGGCCTCCTGCAGCAGGGCTTATGGTTGAAGGGGCCATAGCCAACAGTGGGTAGGGCTTGATCCCCAGGAAGTTGGACAGTGGAAAGGTGTACGGCGTTGTAAGGAAGGACGGAGAGTGCCCAGCCATTGTGGGCATAGTAATCGCCTGAGGCAGGCTAGGTGCTTGGGAAAAGCTCATACCCACTTCCGATGGAGATGATGAAGACGCAGCCTGGGCAGAAGATCTAGCTGTCTCCAAACTGCAGATGGAGAGAGGAAGAAGACACAAAACATATTGTTAGATAGAACAATTAACATAGATATGTCTACTCATTAATGTAGATAGCTAGATCTGCCTACTCGTTCACTTATAATGTTGTCACAAATTCCTGGGAAAGGTTAGGAAGAAAGAAAAAGACAGGTGAAGACCAAAGGCCAGGGACTCAGTAAATGGAAGAAATAGGAAGGAGAAAACTATAATATGAGGCAAAAGCGAAAGCTAAAAAGTCCAGCAGATGGAGGACTAAAGTCACAAGACCAGTACTAAAGAGTAAACATTCCAACATAATTTCCGGAAGAATGACGAAGTAGTAGGAGAAACAGAACAATCACAAATGTAGGCGAATATGGGAAAGAAATAATCGAAGGAGGACCAGAACTCAGAGAAAAAGGATTGTCTAGAGACAGTAAATAAGTAGGCGAACCAGTAATTTAGAAAATAACAGAGAAAACAAATAAGCAGTGGAACCTAGAATAACAGCAACAGAGGACGATTTAAAATTAAGATACAGTTGGGAATTTGAGGAATCGGTGCAAAAGACTGAGATATTCATGGAAAAATCATCACTAGTATCAGGAATGTAGGTGAGATGTTCAGAAAACACACCGCAATTAGCTGAGCAGAATTAGTGCACATGAAAGCAAGACCTCAATGAAAGATTAATACCACCAACAAAAGCCTTTGAAGTCAGAAGATAATAAGGTGTCTTCAAATAGCACGAGATAACGCAGTTTCCAAGTGCTCTACATTGCTGTTACATTTATCTAAGATGTGTATTTATTTTATTTTTCATGTATTTAGAAGATTCGCAATTCAACTCACTTTTTCTCTATTCCCTAGGACAGTCAGACATAAAGAAAGCTCATGAGTGGACAGATTACATAGTCAAATTGTTTACTCTGAAAAGAGAAAATGTTTTACAGTACTGGTGAACAGAGAAGATTTAGGATTTAGGATCGAGCTAATTTCTTGGGGGAGCGTATTCCAACATTTAGAGGGAAAAGAAGAAAATCTCTGCTCGCTTCTCCATTGGAATTTGGGCTTCAGGTTATGAAGAAATGGCAAGACACCACAAAGACCTCTTGTGGACAAAACCAATAGATATATACTGGGGTTTAGGGTCAACCCGTTGGTTACCGCTGATTGTTTTTCTTGTCAGTTTTATTTGTTCCCACCTTATTCGATAGCCTTCCTTCCCCTTATGCATGTCCATCTACTGAAGCATAGTTTCTGCACCATTCATTTAAATTGATGACGCCTGTCCTTCCACAGTTTCACATACCTTTTGCTTTTACTTCCAGCACTCCATGAGAGTGCGTGTATTTTCTTGCTCTGTATCTCCTGTGTCCTACTCCCTTCTCATATCCTCTGTGTTACTTCCCCACTGCCTCAAGTTCGTCTTGCTTCCCCCATCCCTCCTGGTTCTGGTTGCCTTTTTTAAATGTAACCCTCTCCCCCCCCCCCATCCCCACGCAGTATCTCCATAGGACAACAAGATGCTCTTGTCAACTTTTACTTTCCTCCTCCACCCATCCACTGTTACTCCCACTTCCACATCATTTGTCTTTCTATTTTGGAAAGCCCTCCAGCGGCAACTTGGTGCTGGATTGCTCGTTTCTAAGAAAGCTCTCTGTTGCCCACATGTTATATGCTTTTTTAATTTCCCTTTCCAAAATGAGCATTCGCTATCAATAAGTGGTAAATTAAAACAAGAGCTAAATGTTCGTTACATCATGATGTATGCGTACACATACATGGTTATGCATGTATACATGGACGTCATCATGAAACATAGGTGCACATATACTTTTTTTGCCAATGGGTTTTTGCACTGGCAAACAAGTTTTTATTTTCATTTTGACCATGAGGAACAGCTTCAGCAAAAAAACAAATAAAAAAGGTTGGGTAACGCCATTAAAAAGTGAGACCTATTAGCTTTGACTAAGCTTGTTAACGTTGGACTGATGAAAAGCTAATCTTTCCATGTCTAGATCCAAACACACTTCTCTCACAGGAGTCAGCATCAAGCAATTATGCCATCTTGTATACAAACAATAAGAACAGAACAAGGGGCATGAATAAATGACAGACAGAGGGCCTCATTACAAGGCTGCCGGTCTTCAGACCGCCAGCCCTGCGGTGGTGGTAAGGACCGCCACTGCTGTGGTGGTCCGCCCCCACATAAAGACCTGGCGGTCAGACTGCTAGGGTTCTGCCAGCACCGCTGGGATCAGTGATCCCGATGGCCTGGCAGTGGCAGTGATCGTTATCCGCCAGGGCAATGCTGCATGCAGTGCTGCCTTGTGGCTTACGACCTTGTTCTCTGCTATGGAAAGGCTGGTGGAGAACAGGTGCAGGGGGCCGCAGAGGGGCCCCTGGACTGCACATGCACTTGGCATAAGCAGTGCAGAGGTCCCCCTGCCTAGCACCGTTGCAATGCTCACTGTCTGCTCCTAGGTTTCTGCCCACAAGCCTAGCAGGAAACTCTTAATGGGTCCAGCAGGGAGGTAGTCAGTGTGGTGGCAACCTCCCCATCGGAAGTTCGGCGGACGGTGCAAACCATCCACAGAACTCCTAATCAGGCCCAAAGCCAAGAATAAAACAAGGTAAGAAAAGAATAAGGGCCTGATTTTTACCTTGGCAGACTGAATACTCCGTCATAATCGTGACGAATATTCTGCCTGCTGTATTACAATCTCCATAGGATATATTGGGATCATAATACGGGGGATCGTAATACGGAGTATTCCCCTCACCCAAGATCTAAATCAGACCCTAAGAAAAATATACCCAGTGAGAATCAGGATTTGTTACATTAGAGGCTGGGTCAGACTTTTAAAATACACAGCAGAATCAATGAAAAGAGGAGGGAAAATAAAGAAACAGAATGAGTACAATTTGTAATCAACAACCAATGCAAACCCAATATCTACAGGAAACTTGCTGAATTACAAGTAAAGAAAACATGAAAGAGCAACAAACACAGGCCAAATGAAGGAAATGAGAACCAAAAACCTGCCATGAGAACCAAGAGTACAAAAAGCAGAGGGAATGACATGATCTAAAATGCATCAATAGAACGATGAATGAGAGAAGTCGATAGAGCACTAGTCAAGGCAAAGGTAGAAAGGCAGACACAGAATTAGGAGCAAATTGAGGCAGAGATAAGAGTAATAGAACAAGAAGCAGTGGAAGTTGGCTAAGAAAAAGGCAGGAAAACAAGGAATCAATTATGTAACCCCAGGCCTAGTCAAGCAAAAGGCTAGAGAAGCAATGAAAAGAACAGCAGCTGGGAGTAGCAGCCAAGACAAAGAACCAGACAATGCAAAAGAATTGGATCCCAAAATAAGAGCAGCAGAAGGAGGATTAAATAGAGCGAAGATATGGCGTCCTAAAAATAGAGCAGCAGTAGGGGAATCTACTCTGTAAAAAGACATATGAACTATACGTAAGAGCAGCAGAGAAGAGGGTAGTCAAGACAAAGGTAGGACAACCATAAATAAGAGCAGGAAAAAGGGTGGAAGTCAAGAGAAAGGAACAACATTTATAGATTAGAGCAACAGAGGTGGTAGTCAAGACAAAGGAGAGACTTTCATAAGTGAGAGCACCAAAGGAAAGAATAGTTCAAGATGTTAGCAGAATCACAAAACAGCAAGAGGTGGAAAAGAGACATGAAACATGAACAGGTCAATTACAAGAGCAACTGAGAGATGCAAAAGGGCATGATACTGTCATAGGAAAAGTCGTAGAAAGATTAGCAGGAGGCCTAAGGCACCAAGATAGAAACGAGGGATTTAGGAATAAGCCACAGTGTCAAGTGATATGAATGAAATCTAGGACTGAGGTCCAAAGCGGGGTGACTAGGGCCAATACTCTACCAGACATATGGCCACAACTATGAGCACTTTAAAGAAGTCTGGACTCAAGCATGCAAGTGAAGTAGACCTGAGGGCAACTTGATGCATTTCTAACCAAATAAGTACCTTGCGTGAGGAGAGGTTTGAATTGCAGATGGAGTAAAAAAGAAAGTTGAAGAAGAGGCAGAAAACCAAGAAGGAATAATCCCAACAGTAACAGTACAAGTGTCAAAAACAGGAATTTGGAGGTCAAAGTAAAGGATAACATCATCGAAAAATGCAAAAAAGGATTAAGCAGAACTGAAGACTCTCAAAGGACCTACTCAAAGGCAGCAATAGAGCCAGTAGTTGGCCTTCAAAATGTTGCCATGAGTTATGTGCTTGCTACTGATCCCTTCGTGCTGGATAGGTCACCTGTTTAAATACCAACAAATCTATATGCGCCTTTCAACATCGCAACCTTCTTACAGTGCCATTACACTGACTGATAGAAGCCCTTCTGGTACTTATAGTGTCGTAAAATGGCACGACTCTGCCAGCAAGAGCTATATAAAATAGCATTATCATTTGTAAACTTTGGCAGACTACTTTTCATTTAGCTCGATTGTATGATGCCAGGGGCTTTGCACATTGTGCTAGGATTTCAGGGCTCCACGTGGAGCACTTTTTACAAACAAATAATTAGCAACATCACACAACAGAGGATATAATACAACTAGGAAATTGAGAGAAAAATAGAAACAGGAGAAATAAAATATGGAAAAAAGCCATCAAATAGCTAAAACATGAATTCATATAAATGACAGGCCAAGAAGCACAGCCTTGAAACTTTAAGCACTCTTTCCAGTCCCAGGCTGTGGTGGGCACAGTGATACAAGGTGCTCTTTGTGGAATTTCAGCGCCAGTTTGTGATAAGAATGGAGGGAATAGATGTTCGAAGGGCAACATTGGTGCTATACGGAGATGGGTCCTGAGGTGAGAGATGCTCTGAATGTAATAATGGTACCAGGCTGTAATGGGTAAGGAGGTGAGAGATTATCTGTATACACTGCTGGTGCCAAGGTGTGATCACAATGGAAGTGAGAGAAGCGCCGGACACAATGCTGGTGCAAGGCTGTGATAGTCATGGAGAGGAGAGATGCTCATTGGTTAGTTCTCGTCCTAAACTGTGATGGACATGCTCTATATGAAATAGTAGTGCCAGTTCACTATACAGAAGAAGTGAAAATCCAGACTGCAAAAGGCATATCGGTGAGAGATAACTTGCACAAGGTGAAAGATGAACCAGGTAGGTTTACGTATCCCAGTACTTAACTATATCCTTATAAAGATGTTGAGTTCCTCTTTTAAAGTGTTGAAACTTTGCATTTTGAGATAAATGCATCATATCAGCAGTTGTCAACTGACGGAACAGAAAATGGTTTCCAAAGTTTAAGAATTTGCTTTGTGGCTAAAAATCAGGGTGTGTTTCATCGACATTACCTTCATGTCCATCTTCCCCAATCCAGTCCTTACACATGAGATCTCATCTCCTTCTGGCAGACCCTAATCCCTAGCCAACTTAAAATACTTCCCCCAACATGGGTGCCATTACCCAGGGGTCACAACAAAGGGGAAGTAGTCAACCCACACATCCTGTAGTATCAAGCAAACCACATAAAAAAAGAACCACGTTTAATCAATCCCCCCCAACAGGGGACAGGAGGTGGGGAAATCCCAGGACTGTATTGGGGAAGAATTGGACCTGGAGTAATGAACAGAACCGGAAAAAAACGGCGCATTCCTCTCCTCCTGCGGTTATTATCTGACCTTATAAGTAAAATAGCATCTACCACTAGCTGCAAAATAACCTTAGCACAATGGTTTTTACTATAATCGGTATAGCAGGAAAGCCATTTCAGCTTCTAATTTCAAGCAAATTGCCTATTATTGTAAATGGATGCTATATTATATACCAGATAAAGTCAATAAGATGTATATTGGGGTTGATATAGTGGGGTAGCGATATGTTTTAGATGCTGGATGAAAGCAGTGGATTAGCTCCATACAATATTTATCTGTCCCAGACTGTTTACATTCTGGACCAATATTTTATAATGAACTTGGAAAACGGATGGGGCAGGAAATCATTCCTGACCCGCTCGAAGCACCCTTTGGCATTCCGTCAGGGTCGAAAGATCTTTCCACTGAGCAAAAACAACTTTACTTCATAGCTACTTTAGTGGCAAAATCACTTATTCTTGTGAATTGGAAGTCGGCAGCTAATCCAACTGCGGCTCAGTGCAATAGTAAAACGTGTAAGGTTAAAAGCCATGAGAATCTGTACGCAAAAGGAGTGGGTGCAAATAAGCGGTTTAAGAAAATTTGGGAGAACTGGTAGAGAGGAAGTAATGGAGAAATCATCAGGTAACAGGCTCCTTCAGAAAATTGCAAGAGATAAGCGTGGACTTTCTATATACGTACTAACACCAGTGTTATGAATTATGCGAAAGTGGGTTTTTGTGATTTGTCAATGTATGTATTGGTCTCTGTTCTGAGATAAAATGTTCTGCTGCATTTTTGATAAATAAAAGACTAAAATAAATGACATTCGTCTCTCTTTGTATACTTCTTCGGTTTCTCTATATAGTTAAAGATAGCTAAAAAAGGAATCTGTTTAGTTTTTAGACCTAAAATTAGATCGAGTCAGTATAAATTTAACAATTTGTATGTTTAAAGCTAAAGAATGGTTTATCTTTTTTAAGTGCCTGTCTCTTATTTAGCTTGCCTTGTTATGTTTACACCCCCAACCTTATCTTCTAATACTAATAAGTAAAATGGTAGTTTTCCCCATATTGATTGGGTTTGGACAGAAATATATTCAAAACATTTTCATCTCATGTGAATGCTTTTCATGTGAGTGACTCGCCTTATTTTTAAAATATGTTATAAACTGTTAGTGAACATCACTGTTTTTTGATTGAAAAATGCTTACATGGAAAGCTGAAAGAATCTATCTGCCTGCCTGGATACATTTCATAGTTTTTCACACAGATGCCACTCAGTTTCATGTAGCTCAAACGCTGTATGTGGCGTTGACATAGAAAAAGCTTTCATTTTACTGACTTATGGAGAAAGCTTTAAGTTTACTGATTTAGATCAAAAATTTGCTTCTTAAATATTGGTGAGAGCATTCAGAGAGCAATTACTATTTCCACTAAGGGCCTCCTTCCAAGGTCCACGTTATCTCCCTGGTAATTATGTCGTGTCCACCCCCTCACAACCCCAAAGTTTCCGGAGTTAGTGATACCAGGTGCATTGGTAACTCCAGTGGAGCGGAGTTAAAAGAGATTAGAAGTGGGACCCTAAGAGTCAAGTCACCCTAGTAATAAAGATTTACTGGAAAAAAATGATAAGTTAATTCGCAGGTCCCCTGGATATTCTTCATTACTCTCCAATATTTCACCCGAAGATTTTTGTCTTCTTTTAAGACCCAAAATTATTTGGCTAAATGCACAAGATCAGCAGATTTACAGCAGATCACGTAATCCTGACTCGACCTGAAACTCCTATTACCAGCCTAACCTGGATTACCAAGGACCTTGCAATTGGCTACTAACTAGGGAGAAATATGGTCATAATGCCAAGTTGTACGTGGCATGGATAGAAGTGATATGTGCTTGCCATGGACCACATCTTGTTGTGGCAGGTACCAACAGTGAGGGAACTACACTATGAGTTAGAAGAGACACCGCATGGCCTTTCCAAGGAGGTTATGGGTGTGAGATGACTCTCTGATTTGTCTTCTACCAGTGGTCACTGTTCGATGTTGCAGCTTTCTACAGAATCTACTGAATAGCTTCTCAACTAGCATTTCAATGGTTTTGTCTCTGGATCTTTGCACAGCTTTGTTCCTCTCTGCCTGTGGGCCAGTCATAAGTGAACATCATTCCCTTGCTGTAGATTTACTTGTTCATGCCGGGATGTCGCAGTTTAGAGGCCGACCATGAGAGATTTAGATGGCAGACAGGTGCCACCCTGCATTCTTTTTCATTTTACCTATCCCACATAGGTGTTAGCCCCAGGGCAGGAAGTTCCTGGCTTCACTAGGTTCCCCAAGAATCTCTGCCATTTTAGCCCACATTTGGATAGATTCGGGATAACACCTCTTCGATATCACTTTGAATAAAGTTTAAATAGCACCTTAGGGGACATGGGACAAATTAAGCTTTTCCTTGAATTATCAAGCCTTCTATGTTCTACTATCAAACCACTGTTTGTTCTAATTTATATCAGTACCCAGAGCTACTAGGCCAGCCCTCTTTTTTGTTTTACGTGTATGAACAGCAAATTTGGACACAAGAGATCAGATTCTGCAACTGTGAGAAAACTTCAGGCTTTCTCTTGGAGAATTAAGCTGCATGTGGAAGCCCACACTGATAAACTAGAAAATAACGTGAGGACGTAGATTAAGCTGTAGCCAACAATGTGAACACGTAGCTGTTTTGTAGAAAATATTAAAAGAGTGGACATGATGTTGTATCTTTGGGCAACCTGAAGAGGGGAGCTAATCTGTAGTTCCAGGGGTTTCCATCAACTTTCCCTGATGCAGATTTCCAGGCACCTATGGGAGACGTATTGTCAGAATTACATGGTTCAACATCTGAGACCAGAACACCTTCTGTGCAACACAAGCAGGAGTCTGATATCTGATGGTAAAGGAAGTGGGGCACTAATAGCTGTTCCGAAGACGAATCATAGGTTAGACCACGCAGTAGAAATACTGCTTTATGCAAATTGACAATGCTACCATTTCTATATCCACTGTGAAGAGGGCAGATGGGAGGGGGTAATGAGTTCTGAGTCAAATCTAGTGTGCAGTCTAATTAGGTGGCTGTTGGGACCAGTAAACTAGTGTTTTGGAGGTATATCTCTGGGGTGAGGGTGGGTGCTGGACTGGGGAAAGGTCCCTTGCATGGCTCTGGAGAGCACGTGCCAATCACTCAAATTCATCATTGGAAGCTGTTGCTCTTTTGATCCCTACCTTAGCACATACAACGATCGTGTGTGTGGATTGGAGATACCATTTTCACACGGGCTGAGACCCAGAGCAGGTCTCTGTTTTCTAAAGGGGAATGCAATGTGTGCCCCCTCTATTGAGCAGGACTACCATCTGCTCACTGGACTGTAGAGGACTGACAGTGGTGGCAGCAATACAATTTAAAATGGCATGGTAGACCTTTTTCTCTGTCCAATCTAGGAAGAGTTGCTGCTGGGTTGTCCTAACTTTCAAATTAGGCTGCCTGTGTACTACAACAGGATCCTTCACCAATCCGATTGGGGCATGGATGTCACATGTGTGCACCATTTGGAATGTGCAAAGGATGTTCGTATAGAGCATGAATGCCACCAATGGACAGCCACACTGTGATTCATGTTGTATTTGCTGCATTTAAGTGCTTTACTTAGAATGGAGGGGTGGATAGAGAGCCCAGACAATGAATGTGCATTGCATGACTCCCCTCAGAGCATTTTTAGGTTCTTTCGAAGTTGATGAATGTTAAGGAAATGAGTCAAAGGGCCCATTTGAAGCTAGGGAGTTCCCTTCCTGGAATACTGTTCTCTGAAAAGGCCACCCCCAGAGATTAACAGGTAGTTAAGTCCTTTGCTTGTGTCCCTTTGTTTTGTTTCAGCAATCTTAAAGCTCCACACCAGTGGTAACAGGGAAGCTCTTTGTTCTCTAGGGTTGGATTATTCACCACCAACTCCTCTAGCCAGTTTTGGAACCAAATATGTTGGCACTTCACCTAAGAGTACCAAGAAAGGGTAATTCAAATGGGACCATATGTTCAGGAGAGGAACTGGAGATGTCCTTCCACGAGGAAGATGTTACTTAGAACAAGGGCATTGCAAAGCAGCTGAAGTAGGATGAGTTGAAGATGTTCACTGCTGCATTAGGGAAAGACCTGCATTGCTTTATACAGGTGAGGACTAAGGACCCTGAAATGATCTTGCAGTGGGAGTAAAAATTTGCTGAAAAGTAGCCCCTACAGTAATGTAAATAGTCTTCTGCCCTACTTTGCACTATTTGTTGTCATGTGGGCATCCCATGCATGGTACATGGGCATCTCCACGCTACTACCAATAGATTTTGATACAAAGCTTTGTCAATTACAATTGCTAGACAGGGCTTTGCACCAAAAAAATAACACCTGCTTGAAACACACGTGCTGCATTGTACAGCACACATCCAATGTATGAGAAGTTTAAAAGTTAATTTAAGTATAGATTTTGTACTAAAATAATACTCTTCCAGTACAAAACACACTCTAGACATCACACACCTTTGCACTATAGTGTAAAGTTGTGTGCAGGGCACTAGGCAGCCTGTTTGTGCATCACTAGTAGGGAAGTGAGTAGCAGTGCCTTATCTTAGTTGCGATGGCTCTGCAATGCTTTCTCCCCCAGCGCCACGCAGCACATACACTTTTCTTGCTGCACTTCTAATGAGTAAATCTGCTGCTTAGTCTTTCCCAAAGAAAAATCGTTGGCTAGCATTACAATATTAACTTGTGTTGGTTAACTTGTGTCAGGCTGAGTTTCAGTTCACACACCACACGCTTAGTTGGTCTTGGACTGCTTGACTTCGCTACCCTGAGGATCAATTTGCAAAGGGAGATACTTGATGTTCAGTTTTGGGTCCATTCTTAGGGTTAAACACTACAACAGCAATGGTAAATGGTTCTGATTGACATCGTACTAACCTAGTAAATTCGGACTGCCTTGAGACTCCTAAAAAGGACCCCACTGTGGCAAAACCTATTTTGAGCAGTAGTCTTCTTAGTGAAGTGTGTTGTGATGACTTGATTTTCTCTTTTTGTTTTTTCCCCATCTGCATACCTCCCTCTTCATCCAATAGAGGTTCACTCACTCATCCCAGAGCTACTTATACTTTTGCAATTTTGTTTATGTGGTGTGTACATTTACAAAATGTTGATAACCAGGAGCTCTGAATATGGATCGTAATATGGAGGTTGAAGCAATACTGTCATAGGGTTTGGTGTGTTTCTTTTGTTTTTGCACATTTGTACTGGACTAATAAATATGATTGAAAAAGGCATGGCTTGTTCAGCATAAGCTGAGAACTTTCTTACATATTTAGAAATCCAAGATACTTTTGAATCTCCTGGATAGAGTTAACACTCAACATCAAGGACCAATTGGGCTTTGGGGACACCCCTTTTTTTAGTTAGCTTTTCAGATTGTACATACTTAAGCTTTCCTTTTCTGTGAATTATGTAAAAGTCTGCATATTCCCTTCTTCTTTCTATACTGTGCAAAATTCTGCTTACATATTTGATTGTCACATTAACATTTTTTACAAGAAAAGTGCCCTGCCCTCAAACTATTAAAAGTGGGGGTGTAAGGGCCAGTCGGCCATGACACCTTTCTACCTTTCCAGTTTGATCTGCAGGCGAGCTAGCAGAATGCACCCTTAGACTAGACCAAATCTTCTCCTTACCTTATACTTGCACAGTAAAACACAGTTTTCTGTCTATAATGCTGGTGACAGGTTGTGAAGAGCTCAGAGGTGAGAGATACTGTTTGTGTAATGAAGGTGCCAGACTGTTATTAACCTTGAGGGACAGGGATGCTCCAGGTCTGTCTGGATCTACTAGTGCTAGGCCTTGGTAGGCAGTGAGAGAGAGTATTGTTCTATAGGGGTCCTGTAGATGATGGTGCTGGACTGTGATTTCACTGAGAGATTGTCTTGGCTTCTCTTGGTTCAGCCTACGGCAGATATATGTGAAGAGGGAAACATAATCTCAAGCTGAATCTTGTCCCTAGTGGCCCTTGCCATGCTGGGCAGTGGAGTTGGAAGAGAGAGGTTGTGATGATCTTGTGGTATCTTGACCCTTCTGGTGCCAGGGTGTGATGGGTAGTGGATGGGAGATTTGCATTTTTTTCTTCCCTGTGTTGACATCTTACCAGGCTGTGATAAGGTACTGAGCAACAGTGATGCTGTTTGCAGTCCCCGTGATGGTGACAAGTCGTTCCGTGGATCCCTCCTCCTGGCTCCCGATTCGAATAAGAGCCCCAGACATCTGACGGATTTCCCGGATTTTACTTCCTTGTCTTCCAATCACACAACCAATGCACTGTTGGATGTAAACACATGTAGAGATGTGGTGTGAGGGGAAAGTAAAGGAGAGGAAGCAAAAGAAAATGGGAAAAGTGGGAAACCGCAAAGCTAGTGAAAACATGGTTAAAAGCTACAGGTTAGTCAAATATAGGATTAGAGGTGAGTTAAACTAGTACACTGAAGGAACAAATAAAGGTACATGACAGGGTTAAAATACATGGATAGGGACTACAAGGGGATAGGTACATGTCAGAGTTTGAAAGAAGGGTAAAAATGATATGGCAAGGTATTCTATTGACTAATACAATTCGAATGCCTGCAAGATGGCAAAGGAGGCATATACAGTGAAGGGGGTAAATACGTAGGGCAAATTCAGGAAAAGAGCTTTACATAGAGAAGTTGCACAGAAAAAATAGAAAGGGCACCATCATAAAGATTAGCAAACGTACAGTCCATCTTTAACTGAGAAAGTTATTTATGTACAGCAAAACACTGAATCTAGTTTGCGTATACTGCAGAACTTCCATGGTTTCGCCACAGCCCATCCTCATAGCATTGGACACAGGTGTAAGGTGGAAAAAAGAGCACCACTTACGTCATTAGGGATGAGGAACTCCTGAGAGGTGGTGGGGGCACTTGTTTCTAGAGCTGCAGAGAAGAGGGGGAGGAAAGAAAAGAGTAGGAGGCACAAGTAAGGAGAAGATTCAAGGGATGAAAGACGGGGGCACAGGAGATTCGGTTAAAGGAGGTTAGGGAAAAGCAGAAACGGATGGAAGGAGTGAAGGGTGGAGGGAGTAAAGGAGAAAGAACAGAACAATGGAAATTAAATGGAATAAAAATCAGAAAAAGGGGTTTAAGTGAATGGGGAGAGATTGAAGTTTAAAGCGTAATAGCGGATGAAATGTGGTGGGAGATGGAAAAGAATATGTGACAGGGGAGGTAAGAGAGAGAGAGGAGCACAGGTAATAGAAAAGGAAGGAAAAAAGAGTAATAAAGGAGAATAAAAAGTCAGGATGAGGAGGCAGAAGAGAGTTATGGACGTGGAGAAGATAAGGAGATGGCACAAAAGAGAGGGAAGGAAAGGTGCGATAAAAGGACGGGACAAGCAGACGTGGGGATGAGGTAAAAAGAGGGGAGGCAGTAACAGAGCACACGAGAGGGAGAGCAGGAGGATGGGAAGTGAGGGAGTTGGTGGGGGAGACAGAAATAGAGATCATTACTGAACAGAAGTCTCAGTACAATTATATGCTGTGAATGTTATACCCTGATGGTCTGTCTCCCATGACAGACAGACATCTCATACAAACTTGTCTGGGAGGGCCTGGTAGGTGAGGGGTCTGTGCCCAAACTTGTATGAGATGACGTCTGATCATTGTGAGAGGTGCCTCGTAATCTCAAAAAATGACGTAAGAGCAGAGCTTGAAAGTCATACTCTTTCATAGTGCAACATGTAAGGCGTTTTTTTTAAAAAAATGGAGGAAAAAAGGAGTGACTCTCAGTGAATTTTGAAACAACACTTTTGACTGTTCTGACCTTTAGAGTCATGTCTCAGCTAATGAACATGCCCCACATTCTTATGCTTTCTCACGCCCCTTCATAGTATGTTAGCTGACTGTTCAGTGGAGTTATTAGCCAGGCGGCAAAAACTATAAACAATGACAAACTATAGTTTGCCTGAGTGGTAGCTCATTTAAACAATATCAGTTCCAGGTCTGGCCAGCCAGACTCTAAATCACAGAGAGGTGCTACTAAGTTCGAGCTGGTGGTCACCAAAGAAAGTGTGTGCTATAGGCAGCTGCTGGACAAAAGCAGACTATGCATTCAAACATGTGTAAAAGATACTAGTGAGATGGAAGGAGCAACTAGACCAAACTAATCTATGTACTGAGACCTGTGTCATGATCTGAGATAGTCCTCGAGGAAGTGCAAGGATAGGGAGACCAAGGTGCCTAGATATTGAGAGTGTCCTGCATCACACAATTAATGATCTCAGAGAGAAGGTAAGGGTACTTAAACAAAAAAAACAGAAAACGTTACCTACCTGTAACAATAATAGGAATCTTTCCCGAGTTCATAACATCATTAAAATCTATAAAATGGTGGAGAGGGCCACAGAATAGGTTTTTATACATCTACAAGTTTTTAGACAAATCAAAACATAGAAACCTGTTCCTTCTACCTTTAAGACTGAAAGTTCTTTGAAACAAAACATCCCACAGAGCAATAATCCAGTGCTGCTAGTTAGCTCTCGAGTACTTTAAATCTGAAGACATATTGTGAACAATGCATTCCTTTTTCCCATAGGCTCTGAAGATAAATTTGACCAAAACCTAGCACTGCAAACATGAACCTTTCTATTGACTGTCATGGGATATTCTTCACATTCATGACCTATTCAATAGAGCACAGTATGATGGACTGTGAGGAAATAACACTCTTCCATAAAGGCTTTAGCAAAGTCTGACTAACTGAAGCATGTTAACTAGAATGGAATCAGAAATGAATACAAAACGTATGAACTCCTCATATTGTTGCAGCCTGATAGTTGCCAACTCGAGGGATATTTCCTAAATCGTGCTTTGTGACCTGTTTAGGAGCAATTTTCCTTCAACCATCCACATGCAATAAAAGAGATAATCTCTCTCAAAAAATACTTCTTCAAGACAGCCAAATTTCGTTTATTAGTTCCATGTACAACAAAGAACCACCTAGACAATGGTGGTTCATCATGCTTGAAGAGAAAGCCTGGTGAACAGGAAAAGCAGAAAGAAAGTTTGGTAGAAAACAGGAACAGGAATTGTCATTAACTTTGTTGCTGTGAGTGTGTGTTCTTCCATGCACGTGTGCGTATATGTGTGTATAAACTCCTAGCATTTTCCAGTATCTATCTAATCTTCTTCACAAGAAGAAATTACAATAATTATTTAATGTAGTCGATGTTCTAATCCATGGTTAGAGGCGCTGTGTTGCCAAAAATCGAGTATTTAATTGCGTCTTAAACTGTCTATCAAAGATGT
This sequence comes from Pleurodeles waltl, assembly GCF_031143425.1. Classification (NCBI taxonomy): domain Eukaryota; kingdom Metazoa; phylum Chordata; class Amphibia; order Caudata; family Salamandridae; genus Pleurodeles; species Pleurodeles waltl. The sequence continues at coordinate 289,678,222 of NC_090448.1, read as the reverse complement.
GCCTTTCTTACAGCTAGGCAGTTCAGCATTAAGCCATTCGAGTTGTTTTTAAACTGCAGAAATTCAATAACCTGCTGGCTGATCTGATAAATTCACATATGTGTGTGGCATCATCTAGAAACTCCACGAAAAGACTTTCAAAATATCTCACGGATTTGATATTGTGATATACTCACTTTTATGGCTTTTCTGAATCTTGATCTCAAACAAACAAGGAATTACATGGGGCCTGTAAGTTCAAGGACACAAAGTCCACACATCATAGCAAGGAGAATTTGTGAAGAATAGTCCTTCATCGGGCTGCCAGGCCCTTATACTTTCAGAGAATTCAAAGATAAAATCGAAAAGCAGGATATAAATACCAAATGGAAAGACAGGACAATGTTAAGGAGCTACAGAAAGCATGGATTTTCACTCACAGGCTGATGGGACTTCTGGTTGGTCAAGAGATGTGATTCTCTAACCATCAAAAAAATCCACGCTCATAGCAACAAAGGTGTAGAAATTGTTCCCTGTAGCAAGATGAGACTCGAAAAGTTTTTAGGAAACATGGTTTCACACTTGGCTGCTTAACACTGCAGTCATTTCCTCCTGCAAGTTTGCCTGCAAGAAACACACGATGTTTGGGCTACAGAGGTCAGGTTCGGTCTGCAACCATACCACACCACCACGAAGCTCTGCTGACCCAGGCACATTTCTTTTGGGTAATGTCAGAGTGCAAGTTAAGAAATTAATGTACCAGGAAGCCAAGTCAAAATTTTATAGTACATATGATTCATTACATAGGACAGAAAATATCACAAAATTCTGTTTGACTTTACATATTTTAATGCCCTTCATATGATGTTCTTGTTCCTAATTCATTTGTTTATTGGCATAAGGAATCGTTATACAACTTACATAGGGAAAACTGTTAATTTATATGTTTGTAAATAGTACCCCAAAATGCACCGTTTTCTGCCCCAGTGATTTACAGCAAATCGTGCAGCACAGCAATATGTGTTGCTTGGTAAAAGCGAATATCGTGTAGAATTCTGGGGAAAAATCTATGGAAAGATAAATTAAATCTTGTGATTGATTTCAGCTCTAACTTCCATTATAAGCCTCTATTCCTAAAAACGTGGAAGTAGGTCTAATTAGTTATATAGTGCTTAATCGAATTAATTTATCTCATCCAGGAAATATATAAAAGGTATTTTGGGAGGTGTAAGGGAGGTAAGACACCCCCTTTCTTGTTGCGGTTTCTTTTGTGTGCATACTGCATGCTAAGCTCAGAGATGGCAGCACCATCTCACATGGACGGGAAGCAGGGTGTTACCTCCATGTACACAAAAACTGCAGCGAGAAGCAGACATTTTGGTCAGTAGTGGGTATTCCTTTGTAGGACGTTCACAAAACTCATTCTTAGCCCTACAGTCATTTTCCGAGGCAGTGTCAGGGGTAGTGACTTGTTTGTCTAACCTCCAATACCATTCCACCTCCAGAACAGCAAAGATGCCAGCAAAGACTCCCATGTCCTAATCAGGAGGGCAACAATACCCAGTGTATACACTCTCCGATGACTAGAGATCATCTCTATGGAATCTAAGAAGCCCACCTATTGTGTAATTAATATACACCAGTTGTAGTGAGAAATCTGCAAAATAACCCACTTGATGCAGTAAAACACTTAAACTATCAAGACCTTAGAAACAAATGCCACAGAAAAATCTCAACTGAAGTGGCCGCCGAAGAGCATAGCTTTAGCGAAATGTTCCAGTCTGAAGTGCTCTCAGCCTTTAGTGCTTAGGATCTCTAATTTCTAAAGAGGTGTCTTTGCTTGCTTTTTAAAAATTATGGGGGTTATTCCAACTTTGGAGGAAGTGGTAATCCGTCCCAAAAGTGACGGTAAAGTGACGGATATACCACCAGCCGTATTACGAGTCCATTATATCCTATGGAACTCGTAATACGGCTGGTGGTAAATCCGTCACATTTGGGACGGATTACCACCTCCTCCAAAGTTGGAATAACCCCCTATATGTCTAAAACGGTTTTCCTAGATGTCCCTGGACTTGTGGGAAGTGATCTTGAGGTTATGAAAATGAGGGACATCCCACGATAAGAATAAGCTTGTTATTGAGACTTGCAAGGGCACCAAGGAGAAGACAGTGACATGTGGAGTGAAATGTAGAGGTAGCATAGACACTGAGAAAAGCAGCTTCACAACAGCCTACCCTGCAGCACATCCACAATTTCCACAGAGGAGAGTGCTCTGGAATGAGGGAATAGCAATAGGCAGATTAACACAGTTTAGGTACTGAGGCATGCTTCATTGTCATTGATTTGAGGGACTCAAACGGAAAGGAGGAGGCAAGGAAAGCAATTAGATCGGCAGGTCAGCCTGCCTAGTTAGCCTTGGAAATGAGACCTGTGCCATCATCAAAGATGGGATGATCCTACAGCGAGTATGGATAAACGTGCATGCATGAGCCAACATGACACCAAGGGAAGGCAGATGTTTGCCAGCCCAGATCAGAGTGGGTATGCGCCCTACTAGATACAGCAAATGGCCTTGGCATATGGTGCAGAGAAATCTTTATTTTTATGCCCCAATCAGGAGGCAGATAATTTTCTTACCTGAAATCATGGCAGGCACCTGTGGTAGTGCAGAAAATGGGTTCTGATGCAGGGAATACTGCTGCAGTTTATTCACCTATAGGATTCAAAGAGAGACAAGGGGTAATATCACTACTGAGATTCATCAGCCATGCACAGAATGTACAGGACCAAGAGAGTCCTGGAAGGTGGGAGGTCAGGCCTCCCAGAAAGGACGAACTGGGAGAGGTACGAGTGGAGGGCCTAAGGGGACTTGGGCACGGCTACTGGGTGGAAGTGTCAGACTTCTCAGTGAGGGAAAGGCATCTCTCTTGGAGGCATTGGATCTGTACAGCCTATGTGGCTAATTGTCTAGAGAAGACAGCAGGGAAGGTGCTCACAGGGTGGTGGGTGATATGGTGGGGATGAAAAGGAACTATAGAAGGCACCTGTGAGAGTGCAGAAAACGGATTCTGAACGGTGGCACACTGCTGCAGCTTTTTTACCTAGACAGCCGAGAAAGAAAGAGAAGACAGAGCTTCAGAACTCCTCCCGAAGCAGAGAACATGTAAGGAAACCACAGGCAGGACTGAAGAATAATGGGGGGTGTAGGCTACATGTAGGCTACAGCTGACAACTCATCCACAGGCAATGCTAGTGCTCAATCCTGAGAGGATCTGCTGGGATGGAAGAACAAAGCAAAGGGAGATTAGCTGTGTAGGTGGAAACATCATGGGAATTTGGGAAGCTTTCAGAAAAGTGTAATTGGGGTACACAATCCGTGGCCTGATTTACAGCCTTAACAACAGAACTTGAATGTGTCATTTCTTGTTACTTTAAAATGTTCTTTTGTGACAGAGATGTCACAGGTTTTGTGTATCGTATATATTAGCGAAGGTCTCGTGGTTGGACCTCAGAGTGGGTGGGGTAACCAAAACACGGCTTTCAAACCATACATGGAACTTGCAGGAGATCTTATTATGATTTATCAGGGATATCAGGAGAAAACACAATATACCAAAAGAACAAACGCAGATCTTACCTCTGCATGAGTCACTGGGAATTGACCATGAACTGGAAACCCCTACAAAGTAAAACAAACAATACAGTCAGCACCTTTTAGACACTTCTGGCTACCTTTCACCAGTTTAATGATTATTACACTTTCTGTCCTCCTTCACTAGACTATTGATAACATTCCTACCCCAAGTGGGGGATAGCTTTCTGACTGGTCAAGAATAACATTTACTGACCATGCAATCATCGGAGGTCCCATAGTGTCCCAAAGAAAACTATCCGAAACAATGGTAAGGACAGACATTCCCAAACACCATTAACTAAAATTTAGGTAGCCCAAGTAATAAATAATGATTAGGGAAACCGTACCTCATATTATACAAATCGTTACCTGATTGGCTGAGAGGAGAGCCATTCCCAGGGACATGTTTGGGCAATAGGGAATGGATGGTCCCTTTGGACTGGTCTAAAATGAAAGAAACGAGTTGTTAACACCTGCCACTCAAAAGACATTCTTTATGGTAAAATAGAGCGCACTCCTGGCTACAGGAAAAAGCGGCTTTGCCAACGTATGATTGAAGTTATGGAGAGCAAAAAATGACCAGAGAAGTATTTATCATTAAAAACAGCATTCTTCATTCGAGGCCGTAACTACACCTAGGAAAATACATGTCAAGCGTTTCTCCGTTGCTGCGTCACTCCTGTGTGCTCCTTGGTTGTTTTCCATCTCACCATCCTTAGCTCCTCGCTATCCTTTCCCAACCCTCCCATTCCCATTTTTTATTTTTCTCCTAAAGGTATTCTCTTTTTAGAGGGCCTGGCAGTTGCATAATGCTACTAGGATGCTCACACCTTTATTTTGTACTCCTTCACTTAATTATTTATAATTTAATATACTGTTCAAAACTGTTTACTTGCCGTCTTGGAATCGTAAACTGCCATACAATAAAAACAAAAATTCCCACTGATAAATTACGATGTATGCACCTGCACTGCGATGTCATTGCGCTTAGGCGTCCGGTGGTGCCTGTCTTGGAATGCACCTCTTTCATAAAACCTGTTTCAAAATGGCTGCCTATGTATGTAAATATGTCGTGTTGGGCTGGCGGAATCTAGGAGCATATTTTTCCCATTTAAGACAAAATGTATTGGATGGTGACCGGTGACACTGTGTTGGCTATTTCGATTTTGTTTCTGTATTTGTCACTATGCTTTACAAACAAGCACTGGCAAAGCCAATAACCTAGCTCTCGCATTTTAAAGGCAAGACATATTGATTTGCTAGTAATCATTGAACTCAAATGTGCAATAGATGGTAGTAGCAAAGGTGACAAGTAAAGGGAAAACAATAAGATGTCTGTGGTGGAAAAGTGGGTCATTTTGAGTGTTAAGGGTCATGATGGGCTAAATGTCCAATAAAGCAAAGCTGTTTTTACTTGCAATTATTATTTTCTTCCCTGGAAGTCAGGAAATCAGAGGCAAATAGATACATCAGCCCAATTATACAAACCATATGTGACAATGATGCAGTGGCATAATGCACAATGATAATGCCTCCGCCTGCAGAATGGGAAGAGGGGTTCCTACTTCTCCCATATCTCACAGATATTTATTGGCCTTTGGCTGAATGGGGCCCCTGAAGGATTGGTAGGGCCCTGAACAGTTGAGGGCCCACCTGCGCCACAGGGGTGCAGGGGCATGCTTTAAGCCCCTTCAATGATGGTGGATCAGCATTAACAAATACTTAACTATCATGGTGTGCCAGTGATGGGAATATTTTCAAAAAATTAGGCAAAACGCAATAACCCTTAGACCTGGGTAAATAAACATTAAGAACAATATCTGGTCAAAAAAAGGAGGAAGTGGATGCCTTCACTTTCACTGCAAAATTAATTTCTCAAACAAAGGAACCACATGTATTCAATCCGGTATCCTTAAATTAATTCATATTTTATTTATTTACCAAATCATCCACTATAATCTTTTGGTTTAATCACAAATTTCTTATGGTTTTTGATAAGTACTAGGTGCTCCTAAAAATAAAAACACAGTGAAGGTGAATATTGTGATGCATAAAAGTGCCAGTGTTTTACACAATATAGACAGAAAACGTGGTTAAAAATAGAACGTGAGCTTCCAAAAGGCTCCTTCAATCCAGGAGTCCTGAAGTCACTAAGTTATTTACATCAATCCACAATCAATTTTTTGTCGACGTTTTGACCTTTTATACAGATAAAAATCAGCAGCGGGTCATCATCAGGGATGGAAATCTCTCTATTTTGGTAGGCTGTGTATCCTAAGTCTCAAAAATCTCTCTATTCTGATGGGAATAGGCTGTGGATCCTAAAGAGTTGCAACTCAAGCATGCACAACAATGCCTGTGCTTCTCTTGCTGAGAAAAGTTGCTCTCAGGCTGTGTCTGTTGGTAAACGTTCAATATTTTTATTTGAAGGTGCTAAACACATAGGGGAAACCAGCAATGGCTGTTATTTTTTCCTCCATTGAGACAGAAACCTAAACACAAAATACTACAACATGTCCAAGAGCTTATTTAAAATTAAGTACTACAGAGAAGGCCAAGTCTGACCACCTTGATCTGATTTGGGGCTGCTGTTTTATCCCAATTTAGCATTTTGTGGGAAAAAAATTATCATTACATGTTCAAATAGTTTTGCTGCACACCATTTTGTAGCAAGACAATACTTGGTGGTTTAATGTACTGCAAAATCTGATAGAGCACAATTACTGCCCCCTTGGTACCCAATGTGGTGGAGTCCCCCCGTGTCTTGGTCTAAATGAGACCCCTGGAGGATTTGGAGAAGTTTAAACAACCATGGGCCTGATTCAGATCTTGGCGGTAATGGTCCCGCCCTTGATCTTTTCCGACTGAAAACGAGTCCACCGCCTTGAAGGTCGACCCGCCTGATTTAGATGTTGGCAGTCCCATAGGCGAAAGCTCACCCAAATCCCGCTGACTCAGCCAAGGATTCACATCCGTGTTGACGGCGCCATAGGAAATAGTGGCTGATGGTGGGACTGCAGTCACCATTACCACCATGCAGATTTGTATGTGCCTTACCGCCAAGCCATCTGTGGTGGTCTGACCTCCACATGTGGGTTGACAGATTAGGGAGGAAATAGGGTGAAAACGTACCTTTTTTCTAGAATCTACTTCTGTTTTCAACTTAACACGACTGGACAACACTTTCCATTGCTGCTGCCACTGGACCACAGAGAAAACAAACCCCCCACCCCTGTAGCTGGACTCGAAGGTTGGGAACCCGCATTGCCAGTGTATGTTGTTCTTGGTCACAGCATATGAGCTTCGGACCGCTGCATTCATACATGTCACAGTCATTTCTTTATGTTATAGTGACATGCACATGTTGGAGAAACAATTGGGTTAGACATGGATGGGGATACACTGATACATCGCACATATCGCAACACATACACAACTGTCATTTTGGAATCAGTATTCATTGCCAAATGAATGATGGCACCACAATGACAGTACAATCACACTTGTCAACAGTGTCCATGTGTGCACATTGAAAGGGGACCTGTATCTGTCATGATGTGCTTTCAGTTGTGTATGTGAGTCAGTACGTGTATGTGTGTGTGCAATGTGATTGGCTGGTCGATGTGGAGGGAGCTGAAGTGGGTGATGTGGTTGTGTCAGTATTGTGCCACTTGCACCTGGGTTTGATGTTGTGTATGCTGTGTTGTGTTGCTGCATGCAACATTCATATGTGTTGTTGTGCGGCAGTCATTGTCGTGATGTGTGTAGTTGTGCCTTTGTGTAAGTGTGTTTGTGTAGATGAGTGTGTAGTTTTCTTGGTTGTTGTGGTTGTGTCGTGTGTGGGTGCAATGCAAATGGTGTGTGTATGTAGTGTCATGGATGCACGTCAATGTGTGTTTGCGGCATGTACGTGGTGTGTTGTTATGCAATAGTAATGGATATGAGTGTGTATGTGGTTTGTTGTGTCATGCATGATGCAGGTGTACACATATGGGCTAGGTACACTGTGTGTGTGTGTGTGTGTGTGTGTGACTTACCTGTATTCCATAGCCACTGCCATTTTCCAATGTCCAGTGGGTCCAGTGATGGTCTCCATCCATCAGCAATCCGCTGGCAGTACACTGCCTGCTGGATTGTAACATCTAAATATGGTCGGCGAGAACCCGCCCGCCCGATGGCTAGGAAGAATAATCCATCGTGGAGGTCAAATATGCCACAGCAGATTGGCGGTAAAACCACGAAGTTCAAAATCAGGCCCTATGTCTACTGTGAATTTTATAGAGGCACGACTTTCATGGTAAAACTAAATAACTGGCAATGGAATTAACAGAAATTCGTTTGAAAGAATTAGGCCTACCCCTTTCAGAATTTCAAAATGTAAACAAGTGGCCAGTACTTTTAGCTGTGGACAGCCCAATCTTTGTTGATATGTAGCGTTACGAAAATATTATTTTGAGTATTTTTAAGAAAAGGATTATTTATCTGTAACAATAGTTTTAAATCTTGAGGCTTTTCTCGATTCACTTATTGCACCATCCGGCTATCTAGTGTCTGGATTCAAGAAACACCTCTTGTTTACATGTCTACTTTTATGTCTTTAATCATAGGTAGAGGCAGAGACATTATAGGGCATGAGAAGAGTGTGTCATTGCCCAGGGCCTCCACTTCCAAGTTGCCACCTGGCAAAGTGATCTTTCACTCACTCTAACTTACCTCCGTTGATTTATCTATCAGAGCATCTCTCTGTTACCATAACCTCTGACTCTGTGTCTCTATTTTTCTACCCAGTGTAATTTTAAGGATTTTGGGGCCATGGGGCTGTTTTTGTGTGAAAGTTCAATATTGTTTAACATCCTTCAGGCTTAATTTAGCAGTAAACTTGCAAAATATTCAAAGTTGTTCTGAACAGGAGGCCGGAAATATATACACTAGGTAAAGAATCAGGAGAACTTGTTGAAATGTCAACCAGAGCTCCCATACTGTAGATGTAATCTTCAGAGTGATAGAACATCAATTAAGTTCTTGGTTATTGTCAAGAAGAAAAATAGATCACATCAGAGAAGTGGGTATAGCCTATTTATGCTTTGTGAAAAAGTGTGAGGGTTAAAACTGGTGTTCTCTTTTTAGTATGAGGTTGCTGAAGATGCCTCAAGCCTGGCATTATATGGCCCTGTTGACGTAAAATAGACATTATTATTGCAGATTGGTTTTGGAGAACTTGCAGTTTCTTGATCACATTAGTGTTACAGATTACTAAGATGTCTCTTCACTAGTCCAATGTTGGTTCAAATAGTATTTGAGTAGCGGTTCTAAAGCTGGAGCTGGAAAGGTATTTCCAGTTTAAGGTGTTTATGGATCCAGTTCTAGCCAGATATCTGGGTGTTAATGTGGAACTCAGAAGAGAAGCAGGGATAAGAATAACTTTATAACGTTTAGCTTTCTAGATATGGAAGATATTGTAGGCCAGTGTGTCTGGACAGGTTTCTTGGAATCAGGGGGTGGTTATTGCTCAGGGAAATCCCTGAGCTATGAACTCTGCTTTATGAACAATGATTTTGGGCAAACCACATAAACTCTTTTGGCCATATTTATACTTTTTTAGCGCCACATTTGTGTCATTTTTTTAGGCAAAATCGGCGCAAACTTACAAAATACAATTGTATTTTGTAAGTTTGTGCCTATTTTGCGTCAAAAAGCGGCGCAAACGCAGCGCTAAAAAAGTATAAATATGGGCCTTTGTGTCTAAGCAAATGAATGTAACCTTGTGTAATGTAACTGGCTCTCAATTAAAGCGCTCCAATAGCTTTGGGTCGAGTTTGTACTACATAAGACTGCCAAAAAGGAAGCTAATTGATCCTTGAAAGACCAAAGGACTGAAAGTGACACAATGGTCAACTTCTATGGTTTCACTTACATTGCCTCCTTTAGCACTAGAGACTTAAACAATCTGAGAATTGTACAGTATTTCTGGAATGCACACGACTACCTTTATTGTAAAGTGGACACATTTTGCATAGCTTTCTCAGTTATGGCTCAGTTGCAGTACTTTAGCAAGGAAGGTATTTAGTCATTATTATTAATATTCAGCGAGGTGGAGTTCCTGCTTCCAAACTACCTCTCACTCCTTTTTTAATAGTGCTTGCGAACTCTACAACTTACTACAAAGAGTCCTCTACCTCACAAAAATTTCAAACCAAATAAAAGACTGTGGTTGGAGGCTCTACTACAAATTGTAAGCATGACTACACACAGCTTCAGCTGTCATGTACAGTTACGCCACAACACACGGAATAGGAGCAACAGATCAGCTCCCCTCTGCCATTAAATGTCCTCCTCTTATTGATCAGCCAACAAGACAACCATTGATTGTTGTAATTGGCATTCTTTATGTTTGAAGTACTGTCTGTTCTGGCCATTTCATTGGTACTGTACAAGTGTGACACATATTTTTGGTTTATACTTTGTAGCAGAGCTGACCACCAGTCCAGAACGTCCCTGGAAAGTATGACATCTGAGAGTGAAACCTTTGTCCTTAATTTCTTTATTTAAGGTTGACTTCGGTTAATTAATTATGGTGAAAAGACTCTTCACCATGGCCGTGGTTAGATTCTGAGTGTGTACCACAGCACCTTCAAGGTTGACTTTCAGACCCAGTGCTACTCAACGTGCAAGGAATTCATTTGTATGGAATAATGCGTTTCACACTTCAGCACTTTGTCTCAGCTTCATATCCCTGCAAAGCATCAGTATTGTCCCACACAAATTAATTGAGAAACAATGTGCTGGTTGAAGTAAAATTTACATTATGTTTCCTTCAAAAAGTCTACCTTCCTGACTACTTTGTTGGCTTTGTAACCTGCTGCTAACACAAGTGCAAGGTGGAATCTGGACAACTCTCCAGGTCATTAACCACTAAAGTAATTAACTCCCTAACATGTCATCCATCTTTGACTTGTAGATCATTCTAAGACCATGAGTTTGCATAAACAGTTCTATGACTATTGGAGCAAATACCAATAATTTGTATGTTTATATCTCTCATCGTATGCTTTAAATACACTGCTGCTGAACCGATCTGCCGGATTGATGTTTAAATAGGGTGATCCAATTTATAAAATTTAAAACCAAGATGTTCCACAAACATAGATGTATGACTACAGGCTGAGTGAATTTACAATACAGAAAACACAGATTGCTAGCCACTAACGGGTGATTAAATGCAACTTTTACACACAATATCATCTCTGTTCACTAACTGGTTTCTGATCAGGGCTGCCAACTAATCCTGCACCAGAATGCATGGAAACTTGGATTACACTTAGTGTTCAGTCGACCCTCTATGAAAGCTGGGACATTTGCTACATTTACTGATGCCCGGCTCAAAAAATGCTGGAAAACTATGACTGCCCTGGCAAATCCAAGAATCAATATTCTGGTTTATGGAGAAGCATTTTGAAATCAGTCTACAAGAGTCACTGTGCCTGTTGTCTTGTATTCACTGAAGTGCGATGACTGGAGTGTAGCGCCGGCTGGAGTCAGTAAGCAAAATGTGACCAATTACTGTGCCATGGCTAAAGAGCAGCACCATACACAATCCATGCAGCGTGGTGGAACTGGTGAACATTGTAAAAGGTCTCTGGTAAGCATGCACCATAGTTATGTGCCATATGTGTGCCTTATGCCTGCTTCCTTTTCATTTACGCCAGCAATATAAGTGACATAGCAGGACCCTCTCGTTTTATCTCCTAATACATTTTATAGTTAGTGAATGTCTAGATGAACTAACGGAAGGGAATGTTTGGAACGAACACTAGGTACCCTAATGTTACCTAGAGTGCGCCACACGTACCTGGCTTAACTTTCACATGATTTGCGGACATTTAACCCCGTGGCAAACACTGACTCATTCTCAGCGCCAGTGTTTGCCCCCAAGGTGATTGCTGCTTTTTTTTTTTTGTGGAGGGTGCCCTCCGTACCCCTGGTCCCCTTTCCACCTTGCCCACGGATATTTTGCCACTACAGCTGCAGCACTGTTTAATTAAGGTCTGCAGTGCAGGAGGCAAATGTCAGTCGGTAAGACTGGTGCAGAACAAAGTCTGCAAACCCTTTCACATATGCATTATTGTTTCATGAATCATTGTGCATAGTCTGAAGGTATTTATTGTTAAATTTGGTGTACCCAATGTCAGTGGCGGCCCATAATGTGCAGTGGGGCGGGGCAGACACGTGCATACTCTCTTTCACTCAAGCACACATATACTCACACCCATCACATACACACCTATACACACACATTGATACATACACACACGCACCCAACATAAAAAAAAAACACTTGCAATGCTGCTGTGCTGATCTAGGGTGGCAGGAGAGAGGCCTAGGTGGTTCCTGGAGTATTGCGTCCAGGTCCGAGTCTATCAGTGACGCTCGCCCTTGTCACGAGGGGAGGCTCTCAGAAGACTTTGCTGAGCTGAGGATGTCAGGCCCACTGAGCTGTGAAATTTTCAGCCCTGGCAAATTGTGGCTAGGTAGCCAGGTGCCTGCTTATTTAGCACATGTACAGTGCCCGGCTGCCCGACCGGACCATTAGAGAGGGTCTGTCAGGCTGACCTTTACTCAGCCTGACAGACACTCTATCTGCTCGTAAAAAAGGTGTCCCCTCCGCCGTTAATGATGGGCTGGCGCTGTCCAATATACCTACATGAACTGGATAATAAATACCAAAATAATATACAGCACCACTGGGGTGGTCTTGATTTAAATCTGTAGCTTTTCAAACACCTACTGCGGCGCCTCGTCAGGGGTAGTAAGCGCTATATAAATACTATTATAATACTATTACAACACTACAAAAAATAGTAATTATTTTAACAACCCTGTCTGGTGTAAATAATCAGAATCCCATACATTCTTGTTATGGGGCTACTAATAATTAGATTAACTAGAATGATCATCAAAAAAATATCGCTATATATTTAATTTCATTGCCAATTAGCCATTCAGGAAATGTGACATAATTACTATTTTGACGTTTAGTTATTGATTGCCCCTAAAAAACTATGTTTAAGTTGCTGATTGGCTACACTAGACCGGGAGGGAAGCTATAATAATATTTTTTTTGTATAAGATAGATATTGATTTGAAATTATGCCCGAGGGGTGCTCTATGTTGCTACGATGTTACTTGAAGGCATGGCCTCCCTCCGGACAGCTTTAATTTACATCATGAACAATGCTGAGGAGTATGCTCCTGTGTGAGTGTTCAAGATGAAACCGAGAAACGTTTGATGGGGAAAAAATCCATATAACCTCTTAATACTCTTGATTTAAATAGTTTGTTTGAAAATGTTTGATTTGCGATTCAGCTAATATCTCCTCCCCCAGCAACATTCAGGGACTGGACAACTCTAGTCCTAGATTATTTAGGGCGGAATGCTTGTCAAAGAGGCTAGGCCTCGTACATACAGTATTACATATGGTTATGCATCTCAACATAGTTTCATTAAAACATGATTTCAAAGATGGCTCTATTCTTTCCTCTGGTTTTGTGTTTTGGTACGTGTAACTCAGCATAATGGATGAGCGGCCATTTTTAAATCTGGGACACTGAAAGGCCACTTGTTTTTTAGGTATTGGTATTTTTTAACAACCTGGGCTGTCAGGATTGTCACAGCGCTGCTTTGGATATTTGCAAACAGGAGTAAGGCTGAAGGCCTGCATGCCTGGGTGGTGAGAACAGTACAACAGTGGTAAATGATCCTGCTAATGATATAGAATAGATATTATAATAGAGGTATCAATTGGGAGCCTAAATTTGTGTGGGTGTGGGTGTGTGGTGGTATGTGTTGGGGGTGATAGTGGTTTTAGCACCACAGTGAATTGTGTCTTGATAAAGCAAAAGGTAAAAAGGGACAAGGCATGCACCTCTAGTATCACAAAACTGATTTGTTTGACGCTCTCGATGACTGCCTCTGGTGTGCCGGTGAGAGTGACAGTTCTCTCTGTAGAGTTGGGAAGCATCTCTCCTGCAACCTGGACTTGGGCTCCAGTGCTCTAAAGAGAAGAAAATAAAGATGTTCTTGAGGAATCTGCTAGAACAAGTATACAAAGAAAGAAAGAAAAGTCATAGTATAAATTATCCACGGGAAAATGCCAATTCTCTGCATCTTTCCATCCTTTCCTTCTTTTGCAGCACCTAAGCATGAAATGAGCAAGGAAGTCATATTGAGTTCAGAGAGTGTGGGAATCAAGGATTCTCAATGACATGCCTTTAATTTGAGAGTCATTTTGTTTTGAGTTATCATTGAGAAATATTTGTTATGGCAAAACATCATTGAAAGTTGGCTAGAGTTTGAGGAATGCAATATTATTCTTGACAGCCGCAATGGACTAGGCAGGTAGAGATGCCTAGGATAATGCTGCACTTAAACATCACTAAGAGCACTAAGAGATTTTTGGACAGGTTGTGATGATCTGGTACCAAACTATACTAAGAGACACTTCACATTGAGACACACTGTGAGTAGACCCCAAAAAGGAATACATGGAGTGGTTGAGTGACTCCATGCTTAGATTGTACTTAGACAAAAGAGTAAAGTAATTTAGACACTCTGTATAGACAATACATAAATTGGCTTGCACGTTCTGTGTTTAGGCATGGAAAATAGATACTGAGAGCAGTCAGGCCACCCTGTGGTTGAACAACACTAAAATGCCTGGAAGCAGCTGGGACACTCTCAGGGCAGACAGCACTAGATGTTTCCAGTGGGTGGACACTGGTTGGTTAGAGAACACTAAGAGATGCTTGGAGTGGTTGGAACATTCTAGTTAGGCAGCACTCTAAGGTGTGTGGATTGGATGGGTAACTGGGTGGTTAGGCAGCACAGGGAGATGGGTGGAGAGGTTGGAACACTCTGTGGTTAGATGTCACCAGGAAAGGCTTGGATTGGTTGGGACACTCTGTGGTTAAAGAGCACTGAGATATGATTGGAATGGGAGGAAGTTGTTCGTATTAGCCAGCACCAAGAGTTACCTGAATTGAGAGGGGTGCACTGTGGTGAGACAGAAACAGAAATTGAAGTCAGATACCATCTGCCAGGCACTTCTCTTTGCCTTTTTGTTCTCCCCGACCTTCTTCATTCTTTTACATTCCCTTTCATTCATTCCTAAAGTTAAAGATCCTCTCCGCCTCATACTTTGATTAATTATTACTAAGAATCTGACCCAAGCATCTTTGCTGCGAGGCTGTTCTAGCACCCACCACTCTTTCTGTAAAAAATGTCTTTATACATTCAACCATTTTCGGTTCAGGTGACCCCAGGCAGAATTACAATTAACCCAATGAATGGAGCTTTACTTCATTTGCACTCTCATGCAGCCCATAACCTGCATCAATCACTCACCTCTCGAATCTCCTTGATTCTTGAACCAGCTTTTCCAATGATGGAGCCACACTGGCTGGAACGTACAACCAACCTCAGAGTAGCAGATGGTGTAACACTCTCTGTGCCATTATCATTTACATGACTAATGTCCTGAAACAGAAGGAGCAGGAGATTGTTAAACTGCAACAACGGATGAACAAATCATGAGGTGGCTTCATTTTGAGACCATATTTGTATTTACTCAGTCAATGGACACCCTAACAACGGAGGCTAATGGTTTTGACACTGCTAGAAGTTGTTTGCTGACATTTTGACTACATAAACATCATGCTACCACTAAAAAATATTCTGCAAACTAACGAGGCCCAAAATATCGAGAAGGTGAGTGCAGTTAAGCATATATTTACTTTTCTTAACCTCACATCTGTGTACCTTGGCGATATCTATAATGTCAAGGTACATACAGGTGTTTGTGTTTCTCAGCTACAGCTGCTCAAGAGAAGTCTTACCTTACCCAAACTGGACGGCCATCTCACTTCAGTGATGGATTCCACCTCTTTATGGCAATCTACTTTACCATGGCCTAACTAAGGTTTTGAAGGGCAGGATTCACATTATTTAAAATGCAGCAGCCAGACTACTGGGCCAAGTTTCTAAATTCTGTCATGCAAATAAAAATACATGATACGCCCATTAGAGCAGGGTAAATTGTCAAGGCTATGTGCATGACCCTCCGCTTTGTCCTGGGGCTGGCTCTAATGTTTCTTACATTTTTAACACATCTATGTTTCCAAACATCCTCCCTGCTTACCTAACTAGTGGCATCTCTTGATTCAGAAGCGTCGAAGAGCAGAAAAGGTGGCCAGGCTTTCTCAGCCCTGATCCTCTTACTTTGGAATCTACTCCTTCTGTCCTTTCAGGCAATTCCCTATCTGCCGCTCTGCTAAAAATGCTCAAGGGTTGGATACTTCATCCAACATATGTGAACAGCTTCACAATGTGAACAGCTATTCGTTTTGTTTCGCTTCAAGCACCATATATGTATGACACTCTTCGTAAATGCTTCCAAATGGACACATTAATTGATTGATTGATTGATTACTTCAGTGCTTAATGTGTGCTTGTTGTTTCCGGTACTGAGCACCGGCACTTATTTTTGAGGGCCGGGGCTTATTCTTCTGCCTCAAGCATTTGCTACGAGCAAAAGACACATATGGGAAAGACGGAAGAAGGGAAAAACAACAAGTCCAAGGGGAGGATTTATATCTCAAAGCAAATGATGGGAATTAGGTACTGGAAGGAGATTTCTGATCTCACTCTTTTGGATGGCAGGCTTTCAATGACGATGAATATCCTACTTCAGTCACAGACATTGTTCCTGGAGCCACAGGAGGGAAATTATTGGTTGATCATGTGGGACCCTTCTGTCATGTTTTATACGGGCATTATGCTAGATTCAGTGAAGTGCTTCTTTTTTATGTGGTGTTAGCATAACCTCTCAGGTTTTGATGAAATGAAAGAACGCGGTGCAGTCTCCGCGTGTATAACCAGGTGAGGACAGGTCGAGTAGAGAGAGAACTGCTATAAAAGGAACCTGAAACGAGCACAGCCTTATTTCTCTGGTACCTTTCAATGCGACATTTAAACAATTATTTTCACACAGAAAATTATTATTTTGCTTCACTGACATACCAGCCAGTCAGCGTAATGGTGACACCCCCTGATTTCTGCATTCTGGCAAGTGATTGGGCAAAGTTAGCTATAACACAAACGTACACAGGCCAGAACAGAAAAACGGAGCAAGATTTGTGGATCCTGACACTTGGGTGCGGGTCAATTTTAACTATCTTTCAGAAAGCTTAGTTATAGCAGCAAAACATCTTTTACCACTAGACACTGAACATATAGGGCGCGACATACGAGGTAAAAAAGTAAAAATACGGGTGGAGATTTACATCGCCAGCTGAACATACTTTTACTTTTTTCAAATAAAGGGCATTGCCAGAAGAATCCCTGGAAAGATGTGCCAGGCATGGTATTCCAATAGTACTTCATACGCCATTTCCCTATCTTTATATTCCCGGTGTGCATACTTCGACTTAGACCAGAATTTCACCCATGTCCAAGGTGTGAAGGGGTCAGATCACAGCATGAAAATGCCCACAGGAGTACAGTTATTGGCATTCACAAGCTTAGAAGCCAAATCATGTCTTGTAATGCCACCTCCCAAATCAAGCATAGGATTAACTACTTGGATTTCTCTAAACTCAAGGCTGAGAAATCTGCAGTAGTAAATGTATTTACACCTGCAAGAAGCCCTTTTGTGATTTTTCTGAAGAGCATAAAATCAGGTATTTTCAGCCATAAACTTATATTTATAGATGGAAGTACCTCTTTTAACAGGGCCCATATCCAGTACCACATAGACTGCAGTTATCATCAACTTTAGGGACCTATACTGATAAGCCATGGGCTTTACTTGAAGATCATTGCTAAGTGCCATCTTTCAGGCCTCTTTTCCTTCTGATGTAACCACCCTATTTCTTTATTCACTGCAATAAGGAGTCATATATTGCCTCCATTTTGATTTTATTTGCTTTCCCTATTTCTCTGGGTAGAGTTATGTGAGAACTGTACAACTAAATCTTGTATTGTTTAAATTTAGGTAAACGGTATTACATGTATTACATGTTATTGCTATATGGCACCACTTCTGATTCATAGGTACTGTTCAGAAATTGGGGCCTGATTTAGAACTTGGCAGATTGAATACTCTGTCACAAACATGACAGATATCCCGTCTGCCATATTACGATCTCCATAGAATACAATGGGATTGTAATACGGCGGACAGGATATCCGCCATGTTTGTGACAGAGTATTCCCCTCTGCCAAGTTGTAAATCAGGCCCTTAGTCTGAAATATGTCTACGTATCAGGGAAAAGCACATCAGAAATCTGCTTGCTTGCCTGTTAGAGTTGATTATGTGTGACAGCACACCAGTGCTTGGATTCAATGTAATGTAGGGTGCAGCCTGTTCATCTTCATAGACATATTTCTGGTGGAAGGAATGATGTGTCAGAAACTTTTCCAGGTGTTTCTTAAAGCCCCTCCTTTACTCACAGAAGGACATGAACAACATAGCATAGCTCAAAGAATAATAGTGTAATGTCTAGGAAAAGGATGCAATACAAAATATCTGCTGTGCGAAGTACATGTCAAGAAGCTAATTGCTAGGGGGTGAGCAAGCTCCTAGAGGGCGTATGTTCACATTCTTTTATATCCTGAACATTACAATTTTAGTGTTCTACATGGTAAAGAGTTCCACTAGTAGCCCAAGTAGGAAAAGATGATTACACTTGTGGAAATCACAAGGTAAACTGCATTCTTCCGCAACCTGAAAGTAAACCATTAAAGAGAGAAAAGCTGTGTAGCTCCCCAAGCTTAGAGAGAGTACAGGAGATCTGTCCCATACAACAGTGATGAAAAACAACCTTCTGACTCTCTTAACTTAACCAAGCTTCTTCAGGAAGAACCTAGCTGTCTGACTTCAATAGAAAGCAGTATAAAACCACAGGTAAACTCTGTCATTATTATCACAGATTACCATCTCGGACCAAGCATTGACAATCCAAGGTAAAGACATTCTACTGGCTTCAAAACAAACATAGGCCCCACTTTACAGCATTTATCCCTGTACGAACAACCTGTAACTCAATCAACTCATCTTGTCTGCATGTATGTCTGCTCCGGTATTTATAGAGTGCAAACCTAGCTGTGGAAGCGCCCAAGTATTGTGCAACTGAGAAGGTACGATGACAGAGAACACTTCAGAATTAGAAAAGTGTGGAAAAGGAGATCGTTGAAGCTCTGCTGGGTGATTGGTCAAGTGCTACCGAGGGCCAGGTTTAAGTTTATTCTGAATCTTATTTAGGCAGCAGGTTTGTCAGATTCATCCCTATATTCCTTGTATTACCCCACAGCCCCAGCAGTGAATTACCTCTCATTAGGCCAGAGGCCCACCATAGGCCTCTTTCATGGGGTCTTGACCACTAAGTGGTCTCTCAGGATCCCTCTGCTAAACCGAGAATCCGTTCTGATAAAAAACAGAATCCCTAAAATACACTTCTTCCCGAGCAAAGTGTATTTTTCAGATGTCGATGCTTTCATTCATCAAGGTTCAGCTACAACCATTCCCCAGCCTGCACATGTGAAGTATGCTTTACCTCTGCGAGTTTGAAGGTGATCATTGAGACAGCTTCAAAGACAGCGTCAGTGGGTCCTGTGATGGTGGTGATCCTGGAAGGAGAGGGACCCTCAGAGATGGAGACCCGTGCACTGCTCTGAAACAGAAAAGCAAAGTTGAGTCTGCCCATTAAAGCTTCAAGGATTATCACGTCATAATGAAACTCGCTCCAAGAATAAAAATAAAAAAAACACTGCCCTCGAAACCATTCATGAAAAATCTCTACCAGAAGGATAAACAAGCTAGATGCACATGTTGCACGGTGAAGTCAAATGTGCTCATTTCATCATCTCTTTGTTCATGATAAAAATTACTTATAGCTGACACGTTTCAAGGGCATGCATTTTTAAGGCTTCTAGAATTCAATTCTTGTTGGTTCGGGTTTCTTCATGTCATTTTCATAGCTTCTAGACCTGATTCAGCTATGGTTGATCATTGCACTTGAATCACTCAAATCACACCTTCAGCGCAATTGTTGAAAATGTAACAACAATATAACAAAGCCTTCCATGATATCAAAATTCATAATTATCCAACTTCTAATAAGAAATCATTTAAAATTCTATGTGAATGCAAGTTGATGCCACGTTAAGCCCTTAAATGCCCTTATTTATAGGAAGATGTCAGCATATTCAATAACTTGTTTATTCTAAAGCATTCAACATCTGAAAGAGTCTCATCAGGGTAAAGTGATGTGACACTCAATCTCCTTCAGCGACCAACACGCCTGTGAAAGTAAACAAAGTACTCAGCTTAACTTATATCCCCCTGCCAACCTCAACAGTTTCCTACCATCAAAACCATGAAATTCACAAACTCAACCTTTTAGAATCATAATGGAGTGTCCTTTCTTTGAAGCACCTTCAATGGCAGCCATCATCAGTTGCAAGTTCCCACAGTCCTAATTCTCTGGCTGCCTAGGGCACTCTTGACACATAAAACTGTGTAAAAAGCTCATCGTTTAGCCTAATGATTCTTAGATTCATCACGCAATACCAAAAATGTAATTTCAATGGTAAACTTGTTTCCACTGTCATACTGTTGCATATATCACCCAGTTGAAGTCAAGGTCTCCACAGACCCACTTTGGATGCTGTTTACCTTGCCAGACAATCCACGAAAATTAAATCAGAAAGGAGTTCAACCAGCTAAGACCAAACAGTCAAAATGTGAGATCATCGAAAACAGCAAAAAGCGTAGAATCTTCAGGCTTACTGCTGACTATGATACCATAACATTACTAAAGTAACTGGGTCCTCCTCAAGTTAAGGTGAAATCTCCCCAAGACATTGATGGGACCCTAACATGGAAGCAAAACAATAACCTAAATGAGAAGTGGTGGCAAAATAAAAAAAAAATGTCGCTCTTAGGAGCCTGGCGATGAGCAACTTGGGCCAGGGTTAGCATCGCAGTAGGATGGGAAATGGTAAGGAAGGAGAAAAATAACTATGGACAGCAATAGAGAGGGACACAGAGAGAAAAAGTGACTCAGAAGCTCGCAGCTGACCTCAGGTGTGACACACTGGTCACCCATTTAAACGCTGCCACAGGGAAAATAGAGCCTTTTTCTGTCCAAGGTTGATACATTTAGGCCCTCATTATGATCATGGTGGTGTGGGCCGCCATGCCAGCGGTGGCAGGAAATCCAGCCATCCGGCATGGCGGCCCACACCACCACATAATGGTGACAGGGAGGGCTGCCATGGGTGGCCCTCCTCAACCGCCAGGCTGCGTCGGACAGGCAGCCTGGCGGTGGACAGCATCATTATCCGACAGCATCATTATCCAACAGCATCATTATCCGACAGGGCAGCGCTGCTGCCCTGTCGGATAATGATCCCAATTCTCCCAGCCTTTCCCTGGTGGGCTTCCCTGCCAGGGAAAGGCTGGCGGAAGGGGTGTTCCGGGCCCCCCTCAGGGCCCCTGCACTGCCCATGCACTTGGAATGGGCATTGCAGGGGCCCCTGTGCAGTGCCCCTTCGCGCAGGTCACTGCCCGATTTACGGGCAGTGATCTGCGCGACGGGTGCAGCTGCACCCGCCACCCAGAGGCATTGACGGCAGCTCCATGTGGAGCCGCCGGCAATGTCCCGGCCAGGCATTCTGCTGGGCCGGCGGGCAGAAACAATGTTTCTGCCCGCCGGCCCAGCAGGCTGTTCATAATACCGCCGGTGGGGTTCTAGGGGGGGCTGGCAGTCAATAGAAAGACTGCCAGCATGAACACGGCGGTGTAAACCGCTGTGTTCATAATGAGGGCCTTAGTCCTGTAACGTGACCAATAATGAAACCTGTTCTTTTATAGCACTTAGAAACATAAAAAAACTGGTATTAACAAAGAGCTGTATAAAACAATGTTTTACTATTATTTCAAGAGAGAAAAGTGCATAAGAAATCTAACCGGTTAGAATAAAAGAATAAAAGAAGTAACTAGATAAAGATAAAGTGGTAATCACGAAAGTCATACAGACAGAAATGAATTGAAGGAACGGAAGCGAAAAAGAGCGCTGCATGAAGGAGTACGACACGGCTAGAACAGACATTGGAGGTGGAGGAGAGAGCAGCATAGGCACACATATCCTTACTTGTTCGCGGATTCCTTTGATTGTTTCTCCTTTCTGAAAGAATTAAAAGGGAAAGGAAATTGATCAAACTGTGATGAGGCCAACAATCTAAACTATAACTTGAGAAAAGATACGTTACCTTTCCAATGATGCTCCCCACTTCCTGCAACGAGAGAGAAAGACAGAAATCAGACACAATGAAATAAGTGTACTTGGCGATTCGGAGGGGGAGGGGGAGATGAGGGGGATGCTGCGGCGTACACTTGAGAAAAATACATCCCTATTTGTGATATGGATTGCCTCTCGGGATATATGCCAACATGGATCTAGGAATAAGATGGGGGATGGATCATTGCTGACGTAAATGTCTGCCTTGATAAATGCTGATCTGCTACTGCTCCCAATGCCACCATTGGAAAAGAGAGCTGAAGGGGATGGGTGGGGGGGAGGGGAGCACTGAATCATTTCAGTGATTTTTTTTAAGTCACTCGCTTGTCAGCTGTTGGTTTTCCATGGAATTCGATGTCTGGCGATTTATTCATGCTAATATGTACACAATGTTGTCATTCTTTTAAAACTCAAAGAAACTGAAGCCATCTATTTTGCAACATTGCTGACCCTATGGGAAAGAGTTCAGTGCCTTGCTGCTTTATAGGCCCCTGGCTCTCCGAAGAAGCCACCTTTAGGAGTGAGGGCGACACTGATTATCCATGCCTTTTCTCAGCTTGTGGCTGCGTACGGCAGTGAAGGTAACATTGAGTCACTTCTGCTTATTCTGGCAGTCTCACCCCTAGAAGTGAGTGTTTCACTCTATTCCCTTGGCCATACAGTAGTGGGCTTCTTTTCGAATGTGTCACCTCTAAGGCCCTCATTACAAGTTCTCTGTATCGGGTTTTGTCTGGTAACGAGAACTACCGAGCCTATGGCAATTAACAATTCAGCCGAAACAGTGTTTCTCAGTGGTATTCACCTAGATATTTCATCTTCTTCAAGAAGGCAAAGTCTCTAGGTACAATATCGGGAAAAACATGTGAAAATCACTACAGTAAATCATATTTCCAGATAGTACGTCCTATTTCCCAAAAAAACATAATCAGTATTATGCCCCCTCACAAAACTATCGGCTGGATAGGAATAACATGGATTTTTATTGGTCATTCCTAATGACGGCTTAAGCGTCATGTCACATGACTCTTCGGTTAATGTCCTCTCTCTTTCATGCTCTAAAGGTGGATGACTTGTACAGGGCAGAGTAGAATGTTCTTTAATATCCATTCACTACCTGGTATCTCTTTGGATAGTCACCTTTAGAAGGGGCCATGTGGTTCTGCCACCTCCCGGTTCAATCCCTAGCCCCTTTCTTGAAGAAGTACCTGTCCATGAGCACCTTCAGATTTATTCAGAATTTTTCACAAACTGTGGATTGAGACTCCCTGGTGGGACTTGAGCCACTTTTTGATAGGCAGTGAAAATCCTGGTTTACATGTAAGTAATATTAAAAATGACTTAGCACTGCTTGTGCACCAGAGCAAAGGTGTTGAACAATGCTCCTAAGTCCACTTTTAAGACAAACACTTACAAGTCTTCCCACGCAAGACTGGGGTCGAACCTTTTAGTATTTGTTGCTATTGTTTTTTTTACTTCACAAAGCCATTTCAACATAGAATGTGCTCACTATACGCCATCATGCACAACCATACCACTTGTATATCACTTTCGCTCATAGACTGAGAAATATGGATGTTGCCAACTTTGGATCTGGTGGAAGAAATCAAAGGTTAAAGGGACTTTATAGGGAAAATGTCAGCTAGAACATAGCATTGTAAACAAACAAAACCACAGTCACAGTGTGATATCAATGGGCATGGTCAAGGTTCAGAGGTTTACAAGCAGTTCATGTTATTACGTTAAAAAATCTCCCAGCCTCCTGTCCCTTAAAGCTAGGTGAGTCACAAAAGTTTGTCATTTTCAAAATTGAGTTGTGGTTCTAAATATTTGGGAAGCACTGATCCTTCTAACAATAGGATAGAAATTGTTCTTAGTGCTTCACTTTCTTGCATTTGTACATCTTCACAAGGTCTTTATTCTAGATAGTTGATCTACCCACGTAAATAAGATGTTAAAACAAAGAAAACAATTTCTGTACGTGTTCACTGCAGTGAAGTGTTTTCCCACAAGGTTTCACGTTAATAACAATCAACGGTGGTGTCTCTGGAGTTAGCTTTTATGTCCCTGACTTGGACAGCCGTGACTCTGCCAGTTTTGGCCGAGAATTCCACAATCTTCAGCACTGGACTCTGGCTGCTGATAGGATCATACACTTTATTGGATTTTCTTCAGTATGAGAGGACTTGGTCTTGAAGTTCTACAAAAATGCCTAAAGACAACAAAAAAATACAACTGAAATTGGATACTAAGAAGAAGCCTGTGGAAGTGCTAGACAGAAACCAGCAGGTAAAACTGAAGAGCACCTAGCAAATTACTATATGAACAAAACTGATGGGCTGCAAGGGCCCAGGACACAGTGGACTTCAGGAACCAGCAAGGCAAGCGGCAGGAAGGCCACCGGCAACAGCCAACATCATTCCTGCACCTGGAGGCACGTAAATTGGTCCGGAATACCCACGCCCCAGGACGCGCTGCATGGGCCCAGGACACAGCGGACTTCAGGGACCAGCAGGGCAAGCAGCAGGAAGGCAACCGGTGACAACCCAACGTCATCCGTGCACCTGGAGGTGCTCAAATTGTGGTGGGATACCCACAGTGCGGGACGTGCGCATGACGCGCATGGGCACGTGCCCGGGTAAGGACTGGGCCAAGACTGGGCCACTCTATGCCCAGATGAGGCTGGGCTGGGCCACGTCCCTTGGTCCTCGAGCTAACCTCTTCTTGAAGGTACTGTTGGGAGTTTGCTTTGTGGGTTAAGTTGTATTGTTTGTTTCTGCACGTAACTGCTAGATGCCAACTGGAGCACGCAAAAGTGCGGAAGAAAAAGGCGAATGGGGCAGTACACTATTCTGGCTCTTTAGCGCCCCTGGCCAAACCAACCACAATTGATCACACGCTAGAACGCGCTGTCGGTGTAATAAATACTGAAATCTCGCTAGCTGAATGAAGACTCTTGCTGAACGCTGGCCAGGAGATCAGGCCTAGGTCCGGAGAGGGATCTGAATGTGCTGTGTTCAGTGTGTCGTGTGAGGTCCTGGAGGTCCTGGATGACAGACCCAGATTGTTGGGACTGAGTGATTCTATCTCTTCGTCCGCAGATGGTCTTATCCAGTGTAAAGCAGTGGCCTTATTACTAGCAGATGGTAGTACTCAGTCATCTGCAAAGAGACCTAATTTTGGGAATCACAGGGGTGGGCCACAGAATGCAGGAACCAAAGTAACACTCACTTCTAGATGCGCCTGGATTGGCCCGGTCCTCATGGTATTGAGGGTGATTGTATTATTGTCAATTTCAGATTTCCGTTCCTGGTACACAACATCTTGTTTGCCCCGAATGTCCACGTTTCAAGGAGCAGTAACATCACCTCCGTTACCCTGGGTTACCTTTATAAATCTCTTGTCCCCCCTCCTTTTAAGGGGACTTCCAGCAAACACAGTTTGTGAATCCTGCCTTGGGGGCAGGGTTTTCAGATGGGTATACCTTGTGTTCTTCTGTTATTCCCCGAAGGAAGGTTAGCAGCAGATATCTGCTGGCCTATAAGCTGGTCCATTGGTCAGTCCAGATTTTTCTCCTGCTATTCCCACATTTAAAAGATTTGAAGCACTTTCTGGTGTAGATTGACACCGGACAGAACGCTATAGTAGCCCAAGCCCCACCTCATCAATAGAGGTATTTACTTCTGAGACAGATGTTTAGGGTAGTCAGGTGGGACATAGTGGTAGCCCTAGTTATGGTAAGACTCGCCCTTTCTCAATATTAAGCTGGAATGTTGCTGGGCTCAAGGGGAAAAACAGAAATAAAGAATGGCAAGCTTATATATCAAAATATGATATTGTTGCCCTTCAGGAAACGTGGGCCATTGATCCTATCTGTTGCAAGGGGTTTGCATGTAATTGTACCCCAGCATTGCCCTCTGCAAGAGGTGGGGCAGAGGGAAAAATAAACTGTCATGATTTTCCTTTTATATGTTGAATTTTTATAATAATGGCTTTGCAATTGGCCCTTGTATGCATTTTATTGCTCTGTTTAATTTTTTAGGCAGATTGTTGTCTGCCGGGGATGTTAGTAACGTTCAGCCTTTTTTATTTTTGTGTGGAGAGTTTAACGCCAAGCTGGGGGACAGTAATGTGGATATTGGAACCCCATTTGAGCGATTAACTGGCCTAAGTAAAGATGTTAGGGGCAAAGAATTAGCAGTTCACATCTCTGTATTCAATCTTGTTGATCATTTTAACAACTTCAGAGAAGATACACTTATTAGACCGTCTTTTAGAGGCCGGGGGGAGAGTTCAGTCATAGATTACATATTTGTAAATCGTAATTTTGTGCCATTTTTTTTAAGGGATAGTGGTTCTGACAGAGTGGGGGGGTCATAATATCCTCTTAGTTAGGGGCTCACTCCTGGTGCACAGGACCCGGGAAATCAGTGGGAGTTAAAGAACACTCCGCTGACGGCCTAAGGTTGATTTGCCATCTTAAAGCATCGGAAAGGACTATGGATCGCATTCTCAAGACCCACACAGAGCAATTCTTAAACTGTTTAAGTAGTGCTAGTGAAGAGGGTATGTTTAATGGGTATGTTGGTTTGATGCAGGGCATTAGATATGTTCTTCTTAAACCAACCAGATCCAGTATGGGAGGCCCCCGTAGGTTTGGTGCTCAGCGTTCTTTGGCCAACCGCAGATTAACAGCTACTTTTTTTTTTGCTCTTGATACTTGCACAATTATCACTATTGCCTCATGTAATGTAACGTTTGTTTTTGTAACAGGCTCACTTGTAATTCTTCTCCTCTTGTATCTTTACTTTGCCTATTGTGAAGCGCTCTGACACCTTCGGGTAAAGTCCGCGCTATATAAAAACGCATTAAATAAAATAAAATTAAATAAAATAAATACCCCGAGGGTGGAGGATGAAGTACGGGCAGCCCATTTGAAGTATAAGAGCGCATTAAAGGAAAGAAAAAGGATCTTATTAGAGTAGGATTAGAAATGCTTAGAGTTAGCTGTAAAAACGAAGCATAGTTATATCTTTTGGGACATTGTGAAGAGGATTAAGGAAAGGTATGCACCTGATAACCCGCCCCTGCAGAATAATGTCCCTAGGACAGACTGGGTCTCCCACTTTAGCTCAATTTACCATCTGGAGGAGGACCTGACTATGTGTCATTCCTTGGTCTCCCGACTTCCAGCCCCTTTCAGACTCGCTTGGCGAAGTGGAGGATGCAATACAGCGTTGTTCTGGCGGTAAATCCTGAGTTCCTGATGGGGTCCCAATGGACTTAATAAAATGTAACTTTGATTTGTGGGGCCCTCTGATCACCAACGTATTTAATAGCTCCTTGAATCAGAAGATCCCTCATTCTTGGGCCTTGTCTACTATTGTTACCATATTTAAAAAGGGCGACTGTGTCTCACCCAAATGTTATAGGCCAATATCTTTAATAGAGAGCGTTGTAAAGATAATAGGTATGGTGGTTTTTAATTGTCCTACATCTTGGGCTGGTGAGAATAGCATTCTTTGTCCTAACCAGTTTGGGTTTCGGTCTGGGCTGGGTACAGTGGAGCAATGTTTGAATTTGAGTTTGTTGGTTGAGAAATATACATTGGTTGGGAAAGGCCCATTGTACCTGGCCTTTATGGACCTTTCAACAGCTTTCGACCATGTGAATCGAACCAAACTGTGGATAATGTAATTACACATGGGGTTGGATTAATCCATAGTAAAATCTTTGCATACGCTCCATTTCGACCTTACTGCCAGAATACAGTTGTACGCCCATCGGGACAAGTCTGCGGAATTCCCTTTGAAACGTGGGATCCGGCAGGGGTGTATTATGGTCCTGTTGCTTTTTTCTTTTTACATAAATAAGCTGTGTTCTGCACTAAGGCTTCAGTGGATGTCCCAGGGATTGCCCACACTCAGGTTCTGGTGCTTTGATAGGCGGACGATGCAGTGTTTTGGCACATACCCCAAAAGCGCTGCTGATGTTGGTAGGATGTTTTGTGGATTCTATGAGTAGTCCTAGGTCATGGCATGTAGGCCTGGTAAGTGTAATATCTCTAGGCTTAAAATCAAGGGGCAGTTTTTGTAGTGCGTTCATTATTCTAGTTATTTACAAGTTAATTTCAACTCCAGGGTTTTGTGATTGCCCCTGGTACATCTTGCCCGCTTAAGGTTAAGCTGAGCCCCTAGTTCACTATTTAGTTTGCCTAGGGATGGGACGAAGGGTTCAGTCCTTCCCCTGGTAAATACCTATACCGCTCAATGCGTTCCTGCGGCTACTTATGGGGCTGCAGTTGTGGGCCTTTGCAATATTAGGTCCCTACTAAGAGAGGAATCCTGCATTTGTCACAGGCTTCTTCAAGTTCCCCCCAATAGCTCGAGTTATGTAATGCACTCTGAGCTTAGCCGTAAGTACATCACTGATGGGGTGAGTTTGGCTCCTTCATTGATGTGGGTAAGAGTGTGGTACAATCCAGTGGCATCTTTGTGTAGGAGTATAATAAAGGATTGCCTCAGTTTAAAAAAGGGGCCCTCCATCCCTTGTAACAATTACATATTTAGAATTTTTAGCGTATTAGGATTGGAGAACTTTATATTGTCCCCAACATCTATTAGCAAGAACGACAGGTTGATTGCTAGGTGTTGTTACCTTGAATATTGCACTGAAAATGGACTTAAAGAAAAATTGAGTAAAGTGTCAGGTTTGTATTATTTTAGATCATTTGAAACTCGAGAGACAGCTTTTTATAAATCTCTACCCTTTACAAATTGGGCGGGGTCCATCTTGTTTCGTTTTAGAGCAGGCACGGTGTGGAGGCTATTGTGTTTTTTGGGTGAAGGCAGTCTGATCGGATTTCCCTACCTCCATGTCCATGTGATGGTTGAGGGGAGCGGTATTTGCTGCATTTTGTGTACTTATGTAGATTTTTTACTTTACAATTCTGAACTTTTCTTAAGCCGCTTTTGAATAAATTGGGAGCATCGCAAATGTAGAGAAGCGCTTTTCCACTTGCAACTGCTGTGTGAAGTGGAGACGCGCGTTAGAGCTAACTCTTTCCTTCCATGTAGAACATCTATGGAAGGTTAGGCTGATAGTTACCGTTTAGTAACAAGGACACACTTTTCTCTCCATCATCGACCTAGGTTGCCTATTCCCTCTGAAGCTCATAAATATGCAGTTATTAAGGCAATGATGTCTTATCAGACAAGTTTGTTTTTAACATAGCACATATGCACTTTATTTTTAACCGGAAGCATTAATTTTTTTGTGCATCGTCTTGGTATTTTTCCATATTGTTCTTGAGTATTTTACTCTTTCATAGTTATATAGCCTTAGAGGCTTCGAGATAATTAAGACAGTTTTACTTTACTCTGTGGCACAATTGGAATTTTTTTTTACGAACTGTGAATATTTTATACGATTCCGTCGTGTGGTGTTTTTAGATCCTACTTGTATGGTATAATATAATGTTGGTTTGTCCTCAAGTTTCTTGTGCTTATATGGTTGAGCAATTAACTGAATAAAGGTTATATTGATTGAACAAAAACAATTCTGTAGAAGGTGCAACCACGCCATTTACTAGAAAGAAACATAATTAATTTCAGGCTAAACTAAGGAAGTTATTTGCTATTTGGTGGGAAGCCTGCCGTCCATCCAAGGTGGAGGTCATAACCTGCCATATTAAGAGAGACAGCCATATTTAGAGATGGTTCTCTGGAAGAGATCTTTGTGTCTACTGAGATGCTGCCATTATAGCATCTCCTATGAAGGCACTGTATGTTTGCTGAGTGGCCACCATTCTTCATGTGGCACCTGAGCACGCAAACGTTTTTTTTTTTTTTAAACAATAAACTAAAGGCCATGACGCCCTAGGAGCTGATGCCTAGGGTGGGGGGTTCTGGGAGCACCAAACAAGAATAAAGTACATCAGAACGTCCACCCTAAATAGGGTAGACCGTCTGAGGTACCTAGATCGAAGGCCTGATGTATGTGGTGCCTTCGTTTTAGGATTTCCACTGGCAGAGCCAAGGGAGGAACTGTTGGTAAAAACAGGACAGTTCATCCGATTCTAAATAAAGAAGGCAACCTTACAGTGCGGTGGGTGGGAAGGTTACTCTGCCACATCTGTGGTGGAGTACCCTGTTCACCAAACACTACATAATTCCCTAAATTATTATTTTGGAACTAATGTGTAAAGAAAGGGGTCTGAAATTAACCACACGGATATTATTCTCCTGGGATAAATGACAACGTAATTAACAGGCCTGAAAAAATCACATGGAACCATAGGTTTAGACACGAATTAATGTACATTGTGTTTGGACCACAAATAAATTTGTCTTAAGTTTTTTCACATGTTCATGAATTGTTTTTTTGTTTTTTTACTTTACCCCTGACCCAAAGGGGACAGATGTACCTCCTGGCAGTAAGACATCAAAAGCAATCAGGAAATTAATTCAAAAAGGTCTGCCACAATCCTGTAATGTTTGAAGCAGAGACTAAGCGGGGGACGAAAAGGGCCTTCTTTCAACCACACAGGCAAACCGAGAAACAAGAAGAGCGTGGTTGTCCTCGTGTGACATTACACAAAAGGAGCGTCTTTTCACAAAAGGAGCTTCTTTAAATCAGCATGATTGTGTGGAAAACCTGATGGGTACATTCACTTTAGATCTCGGCAATGGAAGCTGTCTGATAGGGAATTTAATTCTCATGAACAGTGATGGGAGCTGACGGACCGGGGCATTTATAATAATGCACGGTGATGAAAGTTGCCCACGAGTTTATTCATTTTTACTCATAGCAATGGAAGCTGCTTGATTGGTGCACTCATGCTTGTGGACAGAAGTGGGGGTTGCCTGGTGGGTGCATTAAGTTTTTACAAGGATACTTCAGCTCTAGAATGCTAATTTGCTCCCCGAGGATGGGAGTTGGATCACTGATCACACAAAAGGCTATTGAAGTGTTTGCAGGGCAACTTTGAGTTTTGAACAAGCCTCTCACCTTTCCAAGCATGAGCATGCGCAGTGTCAGCGTTATCTTCTGACCGATGTCTTCCAGGACGCTGTCCTCCTCGCTCATTCTGTCTGGGGACGCCATGATGTGAAAGGGGATCAAACCTCTTTAGTCACTACAGCACCTGCTGCCACTGGCCGAGAAAAGTGACCTAAAAGATCAGCAGAAAAAGAGAGAACATGAGACATTTGAAGGAGTGTCATATGAGTTGGAGAAGTGCAACACAAAAAAGGAGGTATCTGAAGAAGGGGATGTTCAAACTGCGGCAAAAAGTTAGAAATATGTAATAGATGAAAGAAGGGACAGAGACATGGAAGGAGTGAGGCAGAATTAAATGAAAATAACTAAAATGTAGAGATGAGTGAGGAAAGAAAGGACAATACATCAACAGCAGCTGGTCTATAAGCATGGACTTATTTCCCCCAGGGCCTTAAAGGCACACACTTAGGGAGCCAGCGCCCAGGGTGGCACATGTCACCGCAACCCAATTCAAGACACTCATTTCAGCCAGTGCGTCAGTGTCACTGTGAAGCATGTGCTTTAATTTAATGAACAGGCGACAGCAGCTCACCACAAAGGATTCATGGCAAACTATGACACCTTTTGTTGTCAGGGGGCTAAAAGTCGTAGGTGTTCCAGATCCGAAGGTAAAGTGCCAAAGGTCAAAAAGTAGAGCGTAGAAAGGACGCAGGGGGCACGCGACACAGTGTGCATTGTAGTGCTTGACCAACATTTTAGTCCCGTTAATCATGTAGGACAGTGATTCCCAACCTGTGGTCCGGGGACCCTGGGGGTCCGTGAAGCCTCCTCAGGGGTCTGCGACGGCTTACAAAATTAAATATTATTAGCTGATTAGGTCCCCAGCATTCAGGATTGACTCTGTAGGGGCATCCCCAGATTCGAATAATGATTCAGTAGGGGTCCCCGGGTTCCAGTAATGATAAAGTGGGGGTCCACAGATGACAAAAGGTTGGGAACCACTAACATAGGAGAAAGTAACAAACCACGAAACCTGCTTCAATTTTGTGCTCTTGACCCCAGGCACCGTCAAGTGATGCCTGTGGTCTTTGCAAACCTGGCAGCACACTCATTTCTGAGCATTACCCCCAGCGATATTGTGGTCAATATGTATCGATCTGCAAGATGAACAATCCATTTTGGCTCTTGTTACCTTCTCACATTTCCTTACCAGGCAGCATGTAAAAATCCCTGCCCTTTTAGTGAAAATACCATCCACTGGTTAACTCCCATCCCATTTGTAAACTGATGAGACCATTTACAGACAGCGTGTCTCAGTTCAGGCCTTGTTTGACTGTGTAATTATCTCAGACGGTTCAAAGACCCTGCAACTGGGAGGCCTCAGAGAATTCTTCAGGTGGAGAAGGAGACAAGATGGGGTCAGCGCAGCCCCACAAATCCCACAGCTAGCATCAGACGCGAAGGACAAAACAAGCGTCTCAGGGTTGTAGGATAGAGGGAGGGAGAGAAAAGGAAGGGGATGGTGCAATGATTTGCAGAGTGGGCTGGCCTACTGGGAAGGTACAAGCAAGTGTTCCTGAAAGACTTTACAAGGTTGGAGCAGAGCCAATCAAGGATCAGGCCTTTCAAAGGACTTTCGGAGGCACAGACTTCAACGAGTGCAGATGTCTGCAGGATGAAGGGAACTATTTTGTTCTTTAAGAAAGAGAACGATGTTTGAACCAGGCATAAATATGAGGAGGGTGCATGTCTTGAATATATGTAATCTCTTTCCACACCAGTGATCTTTTATTTTTTCTAGACATGAGTGGTCTGTATTTTATGTTTCCTTTGAGAATTATATGTAAAGATTATAGTTGTCCTTTACTTTACGGACGGCAATGGTTGCTTGAATCAGTCACAGCATTGGAGAGAATATCTAGAACCCACTGGAAAGGGCAAATGCCAGGACGTGTATCCTGATGTGGCTTTATTAATTTCTAGTACGTGATTGCTGTGCACTTTTTTAAATACCTCAGTTATTGTTGGCTGAAAAGACTGTGAGGAGATTCAGATAGCCTGTTGATAATAATGGGGTAGGGTCTATGTGTCAGGCAGTTAAGATTCTGCTGTGAGAGGCAAGGATTGAGGTTAAAAGCAGACAGACAGAAGAGAAAGTTTATGCACGTCCCTCGAACGAGAAGCAGATAAGCACATACGTGTGTGAAGATACAGTTCACGGTCTCTAGAACCTGTGAATCGATCCTCTGTCCAATGGTAGGTATCAGAAGTATTGCAACTTGTCCTGTATATGGAGGTCAACAATATTAACCTACAAATTATTGCACCAACTATCACACCTCCTACTAAAATAATCATGACAAGTATATATTGACTCAACTTCACATCTAGCAGTGGATGCAATATTTTTGTTATGCAGTATATCTCATGCAATATGACCCCCCCCCCCCGACCACACTTGCCTGGACATGTTAACATGACCTCATAGAGTACATGTATGCCACTGAATGCTGGTGGTGTCATACCAAAATATGTATTTTTAACATCGACCTACCATTATATAGATGCCACAATATTGACTTCTAGCATTTCATCAAAGTAAGTAGATGTGTACTTAGGAATAGTATATTTATGCTTCTCTATATTGGCTTACATTGATGATATGATATGTCAATATTATTATTGATCATGGTATTTTGAAATACATTCCCTCTAATGCATTATATTTTAACATGAACAAATGGTTAAAACTCATAATGGTCTAAAGACAGATGTCGCTACAGTTTTTCAATAAGACGTCCACTAGACGCTAAGACTATCACATCCTGTGCATAACTGAGTTGGCTCCAGTTCAAAACTAAAGTAGAACAGCAGCAAGGAAATCTTCACCATCATCAAAGATTTCACCACGCCTTCAGCAACATCACCCCCACACAACACCTTTGCAACAATCTCTCTGAATACTTCTGTAACAAAATCACCTCCGTATACAGCAACTTCAACCCTCAACCGGATCCCATCACCATCACAACTCAACTCCCCATTACAGCTGATGAATGAACCCTGACCTTGTGGCCTGCTATCACCACCATTGAAATTGCTGCTACCATGAGAACCATCCACTCAAGGGCCCCATCGGTCCCTTGCCCCTAACACACCTTCACCAAAGGACTCCTACCGATCAGTGAAGCACTAACACCCATTCTCAGTGCCTCCACCAATTCAGCCACATTCCCAGACACCTGAAAACATGCCACCATCCTGCTCCTGCTCAAAAAACCATTCAGTGACCCAACCACGCTTTCCAACTACAGATGTATTTCCCTCCATCAAACATGGCAAAGGTCTTAGAGTAACTAATCAACTAACACCTCACTGACCACCTCAGCAACCACTGAGTCCTCGATGCCACGCTGTCCAGATTCAGGTCCAACTGCAGTACAGAAACAACACTCATTGCCACCACAGATGACATCCTTGCTGGAGGAGACATGTCAGTCTCATTCTCCTGGACCTCTCTGTAGCATTTGTCATGGTCTCTCACTCCATCCTCATCAGGCATCTGCATGCGATTGGTATCCAAAGACCCGCAATCCTCTGGATCTGCTCCTTTCTAATGGATAGAAGACAAGCTGGTATGCCTGGTACCTTATTCCTCGGCAGCCTGCATACTCATATGTTGAATGCCTCAAGGTACATCACTCACCTCCACTATCTTCAGTGCATATATGATACCTCTGGGCAACATTCTCTTGACACCCCAAATCAGCATCCTCTCCTATGCAGACAACATACAACTCATATTCCTCCTCTCGGACAAGACCTCAGCTCAGAAAACAAGTTCACTGCCTGCATGTCTGACGTCGCTAAATGAATGAAAGCAACTGTGCCAAGCTCAACACCAACATGACAGATGTAGTGACCTTCAGCAACAACACCCCACCATTGGACACCGACTGATAGCCAGCCGAACTCAGACCCACACTCAAATCCAAATCCCAAGCCAGGAACCACAGAATAATCATTTACAGCAAACTGTACATGACCGCACAAGTCAACGCTGTAACTGCATCCTGCTTCCACACCCAGAAGATGCTGAGGAAGATCTGTAAATGACTCCCAAGCAACACTAGAAAAACTGTCCCTCATGCCGTAGTCACCAGAAAATTGGACTATGGGAACACCCTCTACACCAGGGTCACCGTGCATCTTACTAGAAGACTACAAACCATCCAGAACTCAGCAGCCAGACTCATCCACAATCTCTCACACAGGACCCAGATCATACCACACCTTAGGGAACTACACTGGCTTCAATACACAAATGTGCTCAATTCAAATTCCTCAAACACACATTCAAGGTGCTGCACAAATCAATCCCCACCTACCTGAACAGGTGCATCTCCTTCCACCAACTACATAGACACCTCTGCTCTAAAGGTCTACCACTTGCATACATCCCTAATTATACACAGAACCAGATCAGGAGGACAGGTGTTCTCTTACGTCAGTCATAAAGCTTGAAACGGCTTCCCACTCCATATCCAAGTGTCCTCTCTTCTTGAATCCCACAAGAAGCTGAAGAGCCGGCTTTTTAATTAACCAACTTACCTTAGGCAGGGCAAGGCACTCACACCAGCTCATCTCCAGGATATCTTTGCAGGAGATAGTGCACTTTACAAAAACAGATAACATAACCTAATAATATCACACAGGGCCAACTGATATATAGGTCAACTATATGTCCACACCCAGCAGATCCTATATCAGCCAACCATAAACATTTATTATACCAACAGGTACTCTGTTGGCCACTATGGGCTTCAAGTAAAGGAGGTCAGGTAGTTCAAGAGGAAACCATACTTATAGACAATCACGTGAGGGTTATTTAGAGTTTGATGGATGCAGATACCTGCAGAAAATAGGTAGATCTCTCCTCCACCATATTTTAAGAGTATGGCAAGGTATGTACTGGAAACAGAGTGGAAAATGATATCTGACAATTGTTGGCAGTTGTTCTGCTTCAGTAAAGCTCCGCCCTCCCCCCTACCTTATTTTTCGGAAAAAACTTGAAAGTGATGTTGTCTGAGAAGATATAAATGCCTTTCAAAATTCGACCTACACTTCAAATTCTAGCTCCTGTTCATACTTCCATCCTATGGAGTGATACTTCTCACAGATAGATATGTAGTGCAGAATCAAAAAGCAGCATAACACCACAAAATATGTTCTTCGTTCACCAGCTCCTGAAGAATATGCAGAAGCAGAGATGGTCATTGTATACATTTGATTGGCTGACTCCTTTTGGATGTGAAGTGTGACAGCATTTGTGGTTATTTCGGAAGGTGCTGTATTTTTGAACAATGACTCAATTGTGAAAGCTAAGAGAATGCTGGTTCAACACAAAAAGGATTTCATTTCTGTGCACCCCAATTAATTTGCTCGAGTTTTCCAGTTTTCCAGGAAGGATCTCAAAATGCATCTCTTCGCGATCTTATACTAGCCTGGAAAAACTTTTTTGTCTTTGCTGCTCAACCCTTTTCCTCTCCGTCAAACATAATTTACATGCCTCTACTTGTAAAAGTCCACTGCATGCATCTAGAGCATGCATTCCTGTTGCTAAGTAAAGCTCTCTTCTGTCCCCCTAAGGCTAGGTGTGTGCAATTTAAATGCCCCGTTAAAACAAATAAAACATTAAATGAACGGTGAAAGGGGCTTGAATACAAGTAAAGCCAGTCTCGGGGCAAAGGAGAGAAGATGAATAATCAAGTTGTTTCGAGCTGGGTATTTTTGTGTGTTAACGAAGCTTAGTCACTTAATCGTGATAAAGGCAGCAAGCTGGTGTCTCACCAGACAAATTGGTCTAGAGCGATGCCATCAAAAGTGCAGCGAGTGCTTGGAAATGGAGGCCCAATTTCACTGTCTGCATCGGGGCGCATGGACCCATGCTGCGCCACTGTCACTAGTCGAGTTGGAACTGGGGTTGATAAGTTTACAATTTGAAATTGCCTGATGACTCGGAATTTGTAGTCCTCCAACCTCTTAAGGCTTTTTTACGCCTTACTGTTTATTGTCTTTATTACTGAGCAGATATCCACTTGTCTAATTGAAGCATGATTTTAGTTTGGAAGTGCCATGCAGCTTATTATCTTCAATAAAAGGTTTCGTCAAAACTAGTTTAAATACAAAATAAAAAGAAATTGAATGTGTTTGGAGATAGTTCGGAAGTTAGCTTAGTATGCTGGGTTCTGCCAAAAATAAAATATTTTTGAGACATGCACTTGCAGTTAATATGCATTTCCACAAGATGGCGGCAGATACACAGTTTTAGCATGTGTCGGTCATGACGTCTTTAAAATTGTGTACTTGATTTGGCTTCCTGATTGAGTAATCGCTGTGCAAGCATCGTCGGGACTTTTTCACTACAGAAACAGGGATACATTAATATGCACGTAGTCACCGCAGAACGAATGTTTTCAAACTCAAAGGCATATAGTTACTGCAGACGCAGGGATCCACCCGTGTTCTTTTAGAAGCACAGAGACACCAGGGTCACAGCCTGCATTTCCGACTCGTGTCCAGGAGTCTATTTTTTTCAAAAGATTAAAAACATGGCTGGTCTAAATCTAAGGTCTCTTTTTGGTCTAGATGGTCTGTTTTCGTCTACACCCTTGAGAATCACGCCTTATCTCCCTCCTGGCCCGCCCTCAACAGGCCCTTGAATCTGCACCCCAAGGAGTACTATTTTTATGGCTGCAACACAGTTCAAATTATTTTTTTTCCAACAAGCTGTGGTTCCATGCTATTATACTAAGCCAATTCTGTTGTTCTGCGCTTTTCTGTTGACAATTGTATTGCATCTATACATGAAATGCTTGAGCAAATCCCCTTGAAGCTTTATAATTCTGCCAGTAAGGATGTTTGGACCCTTATGGCCACTTTGTGATGGATTTACCCTGGTTTGGTGGGCTGTTTAAACTTGTGCTGCTCTGATTGTAATCAAACTTTCCACTAAGAGCTGACCAAAAAACACACACTCTTCAACACTTGTCCCCCTTCTGGCAGAAAAAGAGGTCGTGATCCTCTGGTTGATGTACTGAGCGGCTCCTTTTCTTCATGGTTTCAGCGGCGCAATTTTGCTTTGATGGTAGTGAGGAAGGAGTGTGGGACAGAGGTCATGCCTTGTAGACAATTGGACTCCTGCTTCTCCCCAAAGATAGACTTTAATTGGATCCGGATAGCGCCCTGATGTCCTCACAATACACAGCGCCACATAAAACTTCCACAATAAATACAAATACTGTATGAGTTGCTGCACTTGCTGGAACGCTCAGTTTATCTCACTGACTACAGAACTCATCAATGGCAAGCGGAGTTGATAGCACAAGCATGGGAGATTATAGTTCTGACCCTGTTTGTACCTCACCTCACTATCATAAGCCGTGTGACAAAAGATCTGGAGACCTCCCAGAGTATGAAGAAAGTAAGATCGACAGGGACTGAACAGTTGGCACTTGAATTACGAAACCAGGCCTGCATGGAGAACAGCGCATTTCTGAAAGATGGACACCCTCTTTGAAGTTCCTGGTCCATCTTTTGCTGTGTAAGCAGCAAATGCGCACTCATTTCAATCCGGGAGCAGAGATTCGAGTGTAGACGGGTGCAATATGTGACTGCATCTGCCTTGAGGGATATGTGGGAGGGATCCAAGGGACCCTTTTTCCCCTTTCAAAGGGATCTCTGCTTATCTGACTTTACACCACCTCAATGAGCTGCAGATTCAGTGTGTCTCTCGACAGCTCCCTTGTCTCTATGCTTGTAATACGATGTGGTCTGTTATGATGTGTATCTATATAGCACACTATTTACCTGTGAGGGCATCCAGATGCTTTGCAGGCGACAGGAATCTGTTTCCTGGTGAGGTTTGTAAAAGAGCCAGGTCTTCAGCTTCTTGTGGAACTTGAGAATTGGTGAGGAGGCTCTAATGTAAAGGGGGAGGTCATTCTATGCTTTGGGGAAGAGGTATGAGAAGGCGTGGCCCCCAGCTTTGGTTTTGCATATGCAGATTATTCGTGCGAGTGAGAGTCTGGCTGAGCACAGTTGCCTGAGGGGTGTGTTGAAGTGTTTGCAGGTGTTGAGGTATGCGGGGCCTATGTACTGTGCTTTGAATGTTGTCTGAGAGGTTTGAATTGTGTGTATTTGTGGACTGGGAGCCAGTGCAGTACTCTGATGTGTGGGTGCAATGAGGTAGGTTGAGAATGAGTATTTCTGCAGGGTTTTGGATTATCTGGAACCGGTTCAGGAGTTTCTCAGTGATTCATGCATAGAGTGTGTTGCTGTAATGAAATCTGCTGGGGATCAGGGCCTGTGTGACCGTTTTCTTGGAGTTGTCAGGAAGCCATTTGAGGATTCTTCATAGCATCCTAAGGATGTGGAAGCAGGTGGAGGTCACTGTATTTACCTGGGCTGTCATGTTGCGGTTGTCGTCCAGGAAGATACCAAGACTTCTTGTGTGGGTGATGGGGGTGTAGGAGGGTTCGAGGTAAGTAAGCCACCAGGTAGAGCCCTAGGCAGAAGTTTTCTATCCAAAAATCACTACTTCAGTTTTGTCCGTACTCAGTCTAAGACAGCTTTTTTTTCATCCATGTGGCTACCACGGTCATGAAGGTGGTGCAGTTGTTTGTAGTAGTGGGGGGTCTTGTCTGAGAGGGAGAGGATCAGTTGAGTATCTTCTGCGTAGGAGAGTTATTTGATGTAGTAGGATCTGAAGAGGTCCGCTAGTGGAGTCATGTTGAATAACGTAGGGCTAAGGGATGATCCTTGGGGGACTCCACATATGAGGCTCTTTGACTTTGTGTAGAATGGCAGGTTGACTCTTTGTTTTCTTCCTGTGAGGAAGGAGCAAAGCCATTCAGGACTGTTTCGTGCAGTCTTCTTACCACGGTGGCTAGGGAGACTGTGTGGAAAGCCACGGAGAGGTTGAGTAGTATAGAAGCTGCTGTGTATCCATGGTCTATGATCAGCCTGATGTCATCAGTTGTTGTGATGGGGACAGTTTTGGTGCTGTGGTTTGCACAGAAACTGGACTGCATGTTGTCCAGGAGCTGGAGTGCATTGAGATGGTGAGAGGGCTGCTTGTCTATGGCTTTTCCCATCACTTTCTATGGTAAAATGGAGATCAGGCAGTAGTTTTATAGCTGCATGGGTGTCTGCTGAGGGATTTTTTAGCAGTGTATTTACCATCATGTGTTTCCAAGTCTCTGAGAGGATCTCAGAAGTGATGGGGGTGTTTATAAGGTGGGTGAGGACTTCAATTATAGTGGCTGCTCCCATGTTGTAAAAGTAGTGGGGATAGGGGTCTGTAGGTGCCGCCTGAGTGGATGGTTCTCATGATCCAGGGTGTTTCCTCTGTGGTGAGAGTTTCCCAGGCGAACACGGTTGTTTCTTGGGTGTTTTTGGGTAGGCTGCTGGCAAGGTTGTAAGGTAGCAGTTGGGGGTCGAAGCTGGTGTACATGGCTCTGATTTTGTTGCTGAAGAATTCTAAAAGGCTGTCACATGGTTCCTGTATATGTTCATAAGTGATAAAAGGAATGGTTGAGTTGATATCAATCAGTTACTTCTGAGCTGCAAAGCTTCGTCATAGCCTTTGTCGTCAAACACTCCCTACAACAGCAGGTAATGCTTTGGTGAAACTTTACAGTTCAGAAGTCATTTGTCTGTGCCCTCTGTGAATTCTTCAATTTACCACATGGATGACTTATGTTCTACTCATAAGTGATGCAACTTATTTTCCCACCATTAGGGTCAAGCTGACTGACCTGCAGTAGGCCATTTCCTTTCTGCACAAAGGTTTGTGTTATTTCATTCCTCAGTAATGCTTCCTGTGTCTAGCAAACATTGTTAGATGCCTGGCCGCCTCCTATCAAAGACCCTTTATTAGTCTAGCACAGGGTCTATTTATATGTCCCTACAGACATGCTTGTGTACTGAGATTGTATAGTACTGCACTGATTTAACCACTTGAGCTGACAATTTACCATGTATCGGTCAATCGGCAGCACTGTATGTAGAATCAAAGAAATATTTCATTAGTCCTGTTACCTTATACCACTAACTGTATATGTTGAAAGCTCCTGCTGCAACTTCTTTCCTTGCAATTGTTTTCCATTGACTTTGACTGTTAATTTACATAGATAGTATTGGTTGAAGTTGGTGGTGGCAGCTGTTGAAGTGAAGTCTCGATGATTGCAAAGATTTCCTTTCTGCTCTTAGAGCAGATGTCTATGTGCTCTGCTAGGGCTTTCTTTTTTGTTCCTTTTGGTTGTTGGTGGTAGCATCTCGGTGTGTTTTTTATATCAATCTGTCATTTTCTATATGGTTTTGTTCTCAATTTCTTTCCAGTTATTTGCAATGTTGTTTTGATGAGTGAGTTCCCCTGTGTACCAACTGGCCTGCTTCTGTGTACTTCTCAATGCATTGAGTTCCTGGGGTGCCAGGGAATCTGCGCATTTAATGATCCAGTTGTCCAGGAGTTTGATGTCACTGTTGAGATCCTTGTTGAAGATTGATTGACTGAGGTGCACTGTGCCTGCCCGGTTGGGGTCTTGAATGCTGCTCCAGCTTTGTTTGATCATGTTTGTGGTGGCAGGTCTCGTTGGGAGGGGTATGCTGATGAGGAACTGGCTAAGGGTTGGTTGGTGCAGGTGAGTAGCATGGTTGTTATGATTTCAGTGTTGTTGATAGTGGTGAAAATCTGGTCAATGGTGTGTCTGGCGGAGTGTGTAGTTTCGAAGGCTCTCGAGGAGAAAGGTAATGTTCGGGTTGTTTTTTACTTTGAGGTAGAAATTGAAGTCTCCTAGAAGGATGTAGTTGCTGGAGTCATTGGTGAAGAGGGCTATGAATTTGGCCATATTGTCTGCAAAGTTGGCTCTGGGTCCTTGTGGCGGGCACATAAGGGTTCCACTTACAATGTATGTTGCCAACGTCTGCAGCTTGAAGTGCAGGAGCTTCATGTAGGGGGCTGCAGCTTCTATGATTGTAGCGCAGTTGAAGGATTACTTGTATATGATTGTGATTCCTCCCCCTAGTATATGTTGGCATTCTCAGTGTGCAAGTCTGTTTCTTGCTGGGATAGCTGTGGCAATGTCAAGTACTGCTTTGTAGGCCAGCCATGTTTTCATAAGAACGAGGGGATCTGGGGCATCTCTGTGTCAGATATCCCAGATTTCCATGATGTGTTTGCTGAGAGAGACAATGTTAAGCAGCATGCATGGCAGCTTGTCTTGTGGGTGTGTTCGTGGGGGGTGCAGAAGAAATGCTGTTGGTGGGTGGAGTGGGTGTGATAGGTGATGATGTGCAAGTGAAGTGGCAGTGGGTGCGTGTAAGAGCTCCTTCTGTGTAGCACAGCATGGTAGTAGCATGTTTATGTATACCCCTGGTTCAGAGACCAGAGGAGCTCTGCATTTTAGCAAGCAGTGGTGGGCAGACCAGGGTGTGTGGCACTCGGTGTATTCCAGGATCAGACAGGTGCAGTCAGGCTTGCTTTTGGCGTGGGAACGCCACACCTGCTGTGTGTGTCAGCTGCACACCTGTGCTTCTGCCACCATTACGTAGGCCCTTGAAGAGAGGAGGTGGGTAGGGGTGGAGGGCGGGGCTAGTGTTGAGTCACAGTAGGAGCGGCAGCCAGGGAAGACCAGGGAAGAAGCAGGGGGAACCAGGGAAGATGTTTAGAAGGTGGGAGATGGAAAATAAGGGAGCACTGGGGGAGGCCCAGATAACCACAGAAAAGACAAAAAATTGTGAAAAAGCACAAAAGGGGAAGAAAGGCACAAAAAGGTAAGAAAAATCATGAAAGAAGCTCAAAAGGGTGAAAGAAGCACAAAAAGGGTGAAAGACAGAAAGGCACAGAAGGTTGAAAAATATGCAACAAGGTGGAAAACAGAAAGGCACAGAAGGATGAAAAAGAGCACAAGCAAATGGAAAGGCAGACAGAGAGTAGAAGGATGAAAGATAGAGTGTGAGCGAATAGCAAAAGAGCAACAGAGGGAAGAGAAAGACTCTGAAGAGACGGCAACGGAAGGATGAGCAAAGAAGGCAAAAGGCAAGAAAGCCAAAAATCAAGAGATGGCAAGTTTGAAGACAGAGGTGTCCCAGGCACGAAAGAGAGTGTGGGCAGGAGAGGAAGTGGGAACCTCAAGGTGCTGGAGCCAGGTCAGTGAGTATTTGACTAGTCGGAGGACTGGTCCATGTAGGTCAGGCTGCAGGGGCCTGTACAACTGCTTAGTGGACACAAAAGCAAAGTATCGCTCATCTGGATGGTGCCACTCCATGAAATTGCAGGAAATCCCCATTGATATTGCACCGGCGAACATTTAGCCCCAACACAATCTGAATTACAGAAGTGACTGCCCAAGTGTCTGCATCTTCTGTAATACCGGTGCACCATGGGTGCATCAATTGGGGGCACAAGTCTGTATGGCCCTCGGGGCACTTCGAATCATACAGCCCTTGATGTTCATTGTTGCTCAACTCAATGGTATTTGTTTCGTTGGCCTCAGAAGGATGAAAGGTTGAATGTGTCCTCTGAGAATTGATCCTTTGGCCATGTGTGTCCAATACAGACCTCTGCAGTGAATGCATTAGTACAGTGAACCACCAGACACAGCTAGTTAAAAAGTTAAACCGTGGAACCAAAGCTTTTCTGTCAGTGCTCTGGATGTCCGGAATTCTCTTTCTTCAAATTCTTGCTAACTGGTTTAAAGAGTGAACTGTGAGTGTTTTACAAAAGTTGATTCTCTGCAAGCATCAATTTAATATCAAGTTATATAATTGAAATTTCTCAACTAAAGTATTTTTAGTCAGAAACCAGCAGTTCAAGAAAAGCGTTTTTACATTTCTCACTTCTAAAAAAGGAAATTTTAAACATTTAAGATGAAATTGAGCTCAATATCTAGTAAAAACTAAACTTCATCACATTACCTGTAAATAGAAAAGTGATAAACGTGCAGTGATATGTTAAAAGCAGATTCAAAAAAAGACCCGAAGCTCTCTAAATGAGGGCTATAGCGGTTAATTCTTTGGTGAAGCTTTACAGTTCAGAAATCACTGCGCTGTGCCCTCTATGAATTTTTCAATTTACCACATGGATGACAGATTTTCTATTCATACAATTCTTTTCCCCACCGCTAAGGCCAAGCTGACTGACCTATAGCAGGCCATTTCTCTTCCGCACACAGGTTTGTGACGGGAGGTTACGTCAGTCCTCTGGAACGCTTCCTGTCTCTAGCAAACATTGCTAGATGTCTCACCACTCGCTATGAAAGATCCATGAATAGTCTAGGACAGGGTCTATTTAGATGTCCCTACTGATAGGCGTGTGTACTGAGATTGTATCTCACTGCATGGATTTATCCTCTTCTGCTGAGCATTTACCATGAATCGGCCAATTACGCAGCACTGTATTTGGAATCAAAGAAAGATTTAATGGGTTCTGTTCCCTTGTACCACTAACTGCATGTTTTGAGAGCTCCTGCCGCAACTACTTTCCTGGCAATTGTTTTCCATTCACTTCCGCTGTGAATCTCGATCGAAAGTATTGGTTGAAACAATGTAACTTTGTTTGGTCACTTTCTA
This sequence comes from Pleurodeles waltl, assembly GCF_031143425.1. Lineage (NCBI taxonomy): Eukaryota > Metazoa > Chordata > Amphibia > Caudata > Salamandridae > Pleurodeles > Pleurodeles waltl. The sequence goes on along the minus strand of NC_090448.1, from coordinate 289,633,620 downwards.
CTTTAATTTCCACATTCTACTTTCAGCCTCGCAAGCCCACCGTGCGCATTCTCCCGCCACTAACAAACCAAACAAATATTTGCAATACAATTGGTCGCTTTTGCGAGAGTCAGGGCTATTGACGTCGTAAAGGACAATGGGGGTCATTCCGACCCCGGCGCGGGAGCACCGCCAACAGGCTGGCGGTGCTCCTCAGGACATTCTGACCGCGGCGGTTCAGCCGCGGTCAGAAGAGGAAAACCGGTGGTCTCCCGCCGGTTTTCCGCTGTCCTGCAGAATCCTCCATGGCGGCGCAGCTTGCTGCGCCGCCATGGGGATTCTGACACCCCATACCGCCATCCTGTTCCTGGCGGGTCGCCCGCCAGGAACAGGATGGCGGTATGGGGTGTTGTGGGGCCCCTGGGGGCCCCTGCAGTGCCCATGCCAATGGCATGGGCACTGCAGGGGCCCCTGTAAGAGGGCCCCACTTTGTATTTCAGTGTCTGCTTTGCAGACACTGAAAACGCGACGGGTGCCACTGCACCCGTCGCACATACCCACTCCGCCGGCTCTATTCGGAGCCGGCTTCCTCGTGGGGAGGGGTTTCCCGCTGGGCTGGCGGGCGGCCTTCTGGCGGTCGCCCGCCAGCCCAGCGGGAAAGCCAGAATGGCCTCTGCGGTCTTTCGACCGCGGAGCGGCCATATGGCGGCTCCCTCCAGGCGGGCGGCTCCCGCCGCCCGCGGGGGTCAGAGTGACCCCCAATGTCTTTTACCCATGTGTTTTGGTTTGGAGTGGAGTGGATGTATTTGGTTTGGAATGGAATTATGTGGGTTGAATTGGAATTGTTGTGGAATAGTGTGGGATGGAATTGTGTGGTGTGTGGTGTATTTGTGTACTGGAATTATGTGGCATGGTGAATAGGTAGGGGTGAGAGCTGCACAGAATAGTCAGAAAGGAAGATAGAGAGGGATAAGTAGTTTGTGCATGAAGTGGTGAATGAACTCCAGACAGAAGAGCAGAAAGAGGGATGCGAGGGCTGGACTAGTACACAGTGTGAGGAGGTACAGGAAGGTGGCATGTCTGAGCAGGCAGTATAGCGATGAGATAGGAAGTGTGAGGGAGGGATGAGGGGTGGCAGTGGAATTGCGAGATGAGAGGCGGTAGTGGGAGCATGAGGGAGAGATGAGCGGGGCAGTGAGTGTGTGGGGGAAAAATGACAGGCTTGGTGGAAGTAAAGTGCATCTTCATCCCGTGAGCCGAGCCCATTTCCTCATACCTGGAGGCATGAGGAGCAGCGAAGACTGTGCCCACATAACCTCCATTGCTTTCAGGTTGGAATAGTAAGACTGATAACAAAAATTAGGCTTAGTGGCAGCTGTGGTGGAGAGTGCCCCACGCCATGCAACTGCAAACTCTGTCCAGCAAAAGTAACTCAGCGTGTCAGAGTGGCTCAGTGCTCCCAGGATGATGGACATAGTGGTTCAAGCACTCAAGTACTGCCAATCCATCATCAGAGGGTGGTGATGAGGAACAACTCAATCTGAGAAGATCACTTCTTTTCACAAAGCTCAGTGTACAGCAGCACCTATGCCGTACCAAAATAAAGGGGGCTAGAGCAATTGACCACCACAAGCATGCTAATGCAACTACCTTGAGGTTTAGTATTGCATAACTCTGCTGATGAATAGAAATGCCTCTTGCCGGTATTGCAATGGGCAGTATGTCTGGCGCTGGCGCCGGCCCGGCTTCCTGTTCACTCCTCTTAAGAGGAGTAGTTATATTCCATGGTTGACAAGAGTGCAGCTGTACCCAAAAAATGGTATTAAGAAGTCAAAATGGCCACCCTATTCCAAGCTCTCCCTACAAAGAAAACAGTGGCCCAGAGATGCAACTAATAAAGAAAAAGAAAAATACAAGAAAACTTGGTGGCAAAGAAGAAAGATGAACCACAACAAATGAAGCGGCTGTGTGCATTTCTTTTATGTACAGGGCACCCAAAGTAAGCAAAACATAAACACTGCTTTGACCAGCCCCAACAAGTCTGACTATGCTGCTTGTCATCTCTGCCAACAATATCATAATTCACATTATTTGCACAAAAGACTGTCTGAGAACGTGGCTGTAATGGGGAGCTGAGTAAACAAAACATGAACACATATTAACCCCTTCGCTGCCAGGCCTTTTCCCCCTCAGGTGCCAAGCCTTTTTTTGGCTATTTGGGGCAGTTCGCGCTTAGGCCCTCATAACTTTTTGTCCACATAAGCTAGCCAAGCCAAATTTGCGTCCTTTTTTTCCAACATCCTAGGGATTCTAGAGGTACCCAGACTTTGTGGGTTCCCCAGAAGGAAGCCAAGAAATTAGCCAAAATACAGTGAAAATTTCGTTTTTTTCAAAAAAATGGGAAAAAGGGGCTGCAGAAGAAGGCTTGTGGTTTTTTCCCTGAAAAGGGCATCAACAAAGGGTTTGCGGTGCTAAAATCACCAGCTTCCCAGCTTTCAGGAACAGGCAGACTTGAATCAGAAAACCCAATTTTTCAACACAATTTTGGCATTTTACTGGGACATACCCCATTTTTGTGATTTTTTGTGCTTTCAACCTCCTTCCAGTCAGTGACAGAAATGGGCATGAAACCAACGCTGGATCCCAGAAACCGCAACATTTCTGAAAAGTAGACACAATTGTGAATTCAGCAAGGGGTAATTCGTTTAGATCCTACAGGGCTTCCTACAGAAAATAACAACTGAAAAAGAAAAATATTGAAATTGAGGTGAAAAAAACATCAATTTTTCTCTACGTTTTACTCTGTAACCTTTTCCTGCAATGTCAGATTTTCGAAAGCAATATACCGTTACGTCTGCTGGACTCTTCTGGTTGCGGTGATATATAGGGCTTGTAGGTTCATCAAGAACTCTAGGTACCCAGAGCCAATAAATGACCTGCACCCTGCAGTGGGTTTTCATTCTATACCGGGTATACAGCAATTCATTTGCTGAAATATAAAGAGTAAAAAATAGCTATCAAGAAAACCTTTGTATTTCCAAAATGGGCACAAGATAAGGTGTTGAGAAGCAGTGGTTATTTGCACATCTCTGAATTCCGGGGTGCCCATACTAGCATGTGAATTACAGGGCATTTCTCAAATAGACGTCTTTTTTACACACTGTCTTACATTTGAAAGGGAAAAATGTAGAGAAAGACAAGGGGCAATAACACTAGTTTTGCTATTCTATATTCCCCCAAGTCTCCCGATAAAATTGATACCTCACTTGTGTGGGTAGACCTAGCGCCCGCGACAGGATATGCCCCAAAACACAACGTGGACACATCACAGAAAACAGAGCTGTTTTTTGCAAAGTGCCTACCTGTAGATTTTGGCCTCTAGCTCAGCCGGCACCTAGGGAAACCTACCAAACCTGTGCATTTTTTAAAACTAGAGACCTAGGGGAATCCAAGATGGGGTGACTTGTGGGGCTCTGACCAGGTTCTGTTACCCAGAATCCTTTGCAAACCTCAAATTTTGGCTAAAAAAACACATTTTCCTCACATTTCGGTGACAGAAAGTTCTGGAATCTGAGAGGAGCCACAAATGTCCTTCCACCTAGCGTTCCCCCAAGTCTCCTGATAAAAATGATACCTCACTTGTGTGGGTAGGCCTAGCGCCCGCGACAGGAAATGCCCCAAAACGCAACGTGGACACATCCCTTTTTTTGAAAGAAAACAGAGCTGTTTTTTGCAAAGTGCCTACCTGTAGATTTTGGCCTCTAGCTCAGCCGGCACCTAGGGAAACCTACCAAACCTGTGCATTTTTTAAAACTAGAGACCTAGGGGAATCCAAGATGGGGTGACTTGTGGGGCTCTGACCAGGTTCTGTTACCCAGAATCCTTTGCAAACCTCAAATTTTGGCTGAAAAAACACATTTTCCTCACATTTCGGTGACAGAAAGTTCTGGAATCTGAGAGGAGCCACAAATTTCCTTCCACCCAGCGTTCCCCCAAGTCTCCCGATAAAAATGATACCTCACTTGTGTGGGTAGGCCTAGCGCCGCGACAGGAAATGGCCCAAAACACAACGTGGACACATCACATTTTTTCATAGAAAACAGTGCCTACCTGTGGATTTTGGCCTCTAGCTCTGCCGGCACCTGGGAAAACCTAGCAAACCAGTGCATTTTTGAAAACTAGAAACCCAGGGGAATCCAAGATGGGGTGAATTGTGGGGCTCTGACCAGGTTCTGTTACCCAGAATCCTTTGCAAACCTCAAAATTTGGCTAAAAAAACACGTTTTCCTCACATTTCGGTGACAGAAAGTTCTGGAATCCGAGAGGAGCTACAAATTTCCTTCCACCTAGTGTTCCCCCAAGTCTCCCGATAAAAATTATACCTCACTTGTGTGAGTAGGCCTAGCGCCCGCGACAGGAAATGGCCCAAAACACAACGTGGACACATCACATTTTTTCATAGAAAACAGTGCCTACCTGTGGATTTTGGCCTCTAGCTCAGCCGGCCCCAGGGCGGGCAGAAATGGCCTAAAATAAATTTGTCCCCCACCCCCCCGGGAGCGACCCTTGCCTATGGGGTCGCTTCCCCTGTGTGACATTGGCGCCAAAAAATAAAATCCCCGGTGCCTAGTGGTTTCTGCCCCCTTGGGGGCAGATTGACCCACAATCGGCCAATCTGCCCCCAAGGGGGGCAGAAATGGTCTAAATACAATTTGGTCCCCGGGGGAGCAACCCTTGCCTAATGGGTCGCTCCCCATCTCTAAAAAAACAAACAAAAAAAAACACAAAAAACTATTTGCCCTGGCACCTAGAGGTTTCTGCCCCCCCTGGGGTCAGATCGGCCTAATACCAATAGGCCGATCTGCCCCCAGGGGGGGGGCAGAAATGGCCTAAAATAAATTCCCCCCCCCCCGGGGAGCGACCCTTGCTACAAGGTCACTTCCTTGCGTGACGGCGCAAAAAAAAAGATCCCTGGTGCCTAGTGTTTTCTGCCCCCCTTGGGGGCAGATTGACCTACAATCGGCCAATCTGCCCCCAAGGGGGGCAGAAATGGTCTAAATACAATTTGCCCCCCAGGGGAGCGACCCTTGCCTAATGGGTCGCTCCCCATCTCTAAAAAAACAAACAAAAAAAAACACAAAAAAAAATTTGCCCTGGCGCCTAGAGGTTTCTGCCCCCCTGGGGGCAGATCGGCCTAATACAAATAGGCCGATCTGCCCCCAGGGGGAGCAGATATGGCCTAAAATAAATTTCTCCCCCCCCACCCCCCCCGGGGAGCGACCCTTGCCTACAAGGTCGCTCCCCTTGCGTGACGGCGCAAAAAAAAAAGATCCCTGGTGCCTAGTGGTTTCTGCCCCCCTTGGGGGCAGATTGACCTACAATCGGCCAAACTGCCCCCGAGGGGGGCAGAAATGGTCTAAATACAATTTGACCCCCAGGGGATCCATCCTTGCCTAATGGGTCGCTCCCCATCTCTAAAAAAACAACAAAAAAAAAAAAAAACACAAAAAAACTATTTGCCCTGGCGCCCAGAGGTTTCTGCCCCCCCTGGGGGCAGATCGGCCTAATACCAATAGGCCGATCTGCACCCAGGGGGGGCAGAAATGGCCTAAAATAAATTTGCCATCCCCACCTCCCCCGGGGAGCGACCCTTGCCTACAAGGTCGCTCCCCTAGCGTGACGGCGCAAAAAAAAGCTCCCTGGTGCCTAGTGGTTTCTGCACCCCTTGGGGGCAGATTGACCTACAATCGGCCAATCTGCCCCCAAGGGGGGCAGAAATGGTCTAAATACAATTTGCCCCCCAGGGGAGCGACCCTTGCCTAATGGGTCGCTCCCCATCTCTAAAAAAACAAACAAACAAAAAAAAAACCACAAAAAAACAATTTGCCCTGGCGCCTAGAGGTTTCTGCCCCCCCGGGGGCAGATCTGCCTAATACCAATAGGCCGATCTGCCCCAAGGGGGGGCAGAAAGGCCTCAAATAAATTTGCCTCCCCCACCCCCCCGGGGAGCGACCCTTGCTTACAAGGTCGCTCCCCTTGCGTGACGGCGCAAAAAAAAAGATCCCTGGTGCCAAGTGGTTTCTGCCCCCTTTGGGGGCAGATTGACCTACAATCGGCCAATGGGGGCAGATATGGTCTAAATACAATTTGCCCCCAGGGGAGCGACCCTTGCCTGATGGGTCGCTCCCCATCTCTAAAAAAAAAATAAAAAAAAAAAAAAACACAAACAAACAATTTTCCCTGGCGCCTAGAGGTTTCTGCCCCCCCTGGGGGCAGATCGGCCTAATACCAATAGGCCGATCTGCCCCCAGGGGGGGCAGAAAGGCCTCAAATAAATTTGCCTCCCCCACCCCCCCGGGGAGCGACCCTTGCCTACAAGGTCGCTCCCCTTGCGTGACGGCGCAAAAAAAAAGATCCCTGGTGCCGAGTGGTTTCTGCCCCCCTTGGGGGCAGATTGACCTAAAATCGGCCGATCTGCCCCCGAAGCAGGCAGAAATGGCCTAAATACAATTTGCCCCTCCAGGGGAGCGAGCCTTGCCTAAGGGGACGCTCCCCATCTGTAAAACACAACAAAAACAAAAATCCCTGGTGCCTAGTGGTTTCTGCCCCCCGTGGGGGCAGATCGGCCTAATAAAAATAGGCTGATCTGCCCCCATGAGGGGCAGAAATGGCCTAAAATAAATTTGCCGTCCACTCCCCCCGGGGAGCGACCCTTGCCTACAAGGTCGCTCCCCTTGCGTGACGGCGCAAAAAAAAGCTCCCTGGTGCCTAGTGGTTTCTGCCCCCCTTGGGGGCAGATTGACCTACAATCGGCCAATCTGCCCCCAAGTGGGGCAGAAATGGTCTAAATACAATTTGCCCCCCAGGGGAGCGACCCTTGCCTAATGGGTCGCACCTCATCTCTAAAAAAACAAACAAACAAAAAAAAAAACACAAAAAAACAATTTGCCCTGGCGCCTAGAGGTTTCTGCCCCCCCGGGGGCAGATCTGCCTAATACCAATAGGCCGATCTGCCCCCAGGGGGGCAGAAAGGCCTCAAATAAATTTGCTTCCCCCACCCCCCCGGGGAGCGACCCTTGCTTACAAGGTCGCTCCCCTTGCGTGACGGCGCAAAAAAAAAGATCCCTGGTGCCAAGTGGTTTCTGCCCCCTTTGGGGGCAGATTGACCTACAATCGGCCAATCTGCCCCCAAGGGGGGCAGATATGGTCTAAATACAATTTGCCCCCAGGGGTGCGACCCTTGCCTAATGGGTCGCTCCCCACCTCTAAAAAAAAAAAAAAAAAAAAAAAAAAACACAAACAAACAATTTTCCCTGGCGCCTAGAGGTTTCTGCCCCCCGTGGGGGCAGATCGGCCTAATACCAATAGGCCGATCTGCCCCCAGGGGGGGCAGAAAGGCCTCAAATAAATTTGCCTCCCCCACCCCCCCGGGGAGCGACCCTTGCCTACAAGGTCGCTCCCCTTGCGTGACGGCGCAAAAAAAAAGATCCCTGGTGCCGAGTGGTTTCTGCCCCCCTTGGGGGCAGATTGACCTACAATCGGCCAATCTGCCCCCAAGGGGGGCAGATATGGTCTAAATACAATTTGCCCCCCAGGGGAGCGACCCTTGCCTAATGGGTCGCTCCCCATCTCTAAAAAAAACAAACAAACAAAAAAAAAACACAAAGAAACAATTTTCCCTGGCGCCTAGAGGTTTCCTCCCCCCCTGGGGGCAGATCGGCCTAATACCAATAGGCCGATCTGCCCCCAGGGGGGGGCAGAAATGGCCTAAAATAAATGTCCCCCCCCCGGGGAGCGACCCTTGCCTACAAGGTCGCTCCCCTTGCGTGACGGCGCAAAAAAAAGATCCCTGGTGCCTAGTGGTTTCTGCCCCCCTTGGTGGCAGATTGACCTAAAATCGGCCGATCTGCCCCCAAAGCAGGCAGAAATGGCCTAAATACAATTTGCCCCTCCAGGGGAGCGAGCCTTGCCTAAGGGGACGCTCCCCATCTGTAAAACACAACAAAAACAAAAATCCCTGGTGCCTAGTGGTTTCTGCCCCCCGTGGGGGCAGATCGGCCTAATAAAAATAGGCTGATCTGCCCCCATGAGGGGCAGAAATGGACTAAAATAAATTTGCCCCCCAGGGGAACGACCCTTGCCTAAGGGGTCGCTCCCCTTACGTGAAAAACAAACAAAAAAAAAAAACTCCCTGGTGTCTAGTGGTTTCTGACCCCCTTGGGGGCAGATTGGCCTCATAAAAATAGGCCAATCTGCCCCCAAGGGGGGCAGAAATGGCCTAAATATAATTTGCCCCTATGGGAGCGACCCTTGCCTAAGGGGTCGCTCCCCACCCCTAAAACACAAAAGAAAACAAAAAAAAAAGTATCCCTGGTGTCTAGAGGTTTCTGCCCCCCATGGGGGCAGAAAAGGCTTTAAAAAAAATGCCCCCCTAGGAGCGACCCTTGCCCAAGGGGTCGCTCCCTTTTTGTCACTTTCCCCCCCAAAAAAAAACATCCCTGGTGTCTAGTGGGGTTTCAAAAGCCGGATTGCAAGCAATCCGGCTTTTGAAACCCTGGGAGAGACTTCAAAGGGAAGGAAATACATTTCCTTCCCTTTGAAGCCTCTCCTTGCCTCACCCACCTGATCGAAACAGAAATGCTGAGCATTTCTCTTTCGATCGCGCTGGAAATGGGGGAGGTTGTGTGATTGTCAGCGCGCGCCCGCGCGCTGACGTCACAGGGGGGGTGGGGGGGTCGGGGGTTGAAGGGAAAGGGATTCCCCTTTCAGCCCTGACCTGGGGTGTGGGGGGGCGGCCCTTGGGGGGAGCGCTAGCGCTTCTCCCGAGCGCAGCATGTAGGACGTAATGGTTACGTCCATGGCGCAACACGGGCGCTGCCATGGACGTAACCATTACGTCCTTGGCGGGGAAGGGGTTAACAAGGCACCCAAAGTAAATAAAACTAGATGTGATGTGGAGTAGGAGGGAGGAGAAGAAATAGAACCTCAATCACATTGCGAGCAGCGGATGGGCACTAATTAAGTTTGGTTAATGCATGCTTGGTCCCTGCTCCACTGAAAGAACCGGAAGTGACATTTGGTCAGCACTGGCTAACTAAGAAGGCTGCAGAAAAGAGGGACACTGCAGCCAACAAATAGTAAGCCACAGGTGGGCTGCAAGCACTTTTCTAACTACAACAGCGTCTCGCTCACTGCCATGGGAGCACAGGCCACACCCCTCCTTTCTCACAGAGCCTACTATGTTTCATTTGAAGGGATAGGGGCGCAGGATGAGTAGAGATGCGGACAGCAAAGAGAGAGTGGCGCACTGGGGTGACAGAGATCAGTCGGGGAATGTAATTAAAAACAAGCTAACACAACAGGGGAAGCAACAACAACAAATTAAAACAAGAACAGCGTGCGCCGAGGGCCTCCTGGTTCCAAAGTCCACACAGGGGTGTTTTTAAACTGCAACAACAGCATGACAACAGCATGACTTGAATTCGGATGGTATTGTCTTGTCCCTACAAGCTTTTGCAAGGGCAGCACCAGCTGTTTAAATATGGCAGCTTCGAGGCTGCACCCTCGAAGCTGGACACAGAAGGGTGGTGAGGTACACATGTCCAGCGAGTAGTAAAAATAAACAAACAACATGGAAATGTAACACCTTGTTCAGGTCACCCTGAGTGTAGTTCAGTGTTCCTGTCCTACGAGAGGCTCCTGCATGCAGGAAGAGCACAGAAAATACTGTGTGAGGGTTCAAACACACACTGAGCATGTATGAGCACGAGGTGTAATTTCAACGTAGGCGATTTACTTTAAAAAAAAAAAACATCAACACAAGACATTTTGTAGAAAAGGACATAGTACCCATTTTGAGAAAATAAATAGAAAGTTCCCAACTTCAACATGGATGTCCATTAACTGCGCACGGAGTTCAGCGACAAAAGAAAACAAACAGTGAAGTGGAAAGCTGCATTCTGTCTGTTGCGAACGGAACTAAAATTTATCGAAATAAATGAATAAAATAACACACCATAAATCGCAGAGCCGTCTAAACAGCACCCCGGGCTACAATCACCGGTGGAATGTCCACAAAGCTGAGCGTCAGGAAAGAAACAGTAATGGCGTCGCGGCATTAGACTGGTGCGAAAAGGGCACGTTAAGCTCCAACTACACAGACCTCTAACATTGTACGCTATATCAGGAACAAAGACTGTCCTCAATCTCATCGCTGTCAGACACATCTCCTCTCTCAGGGACAGACTCAGTTTTTGAATGCACAGAGAAATGGCGCTAGGAACGAGCATCGTCAAAGTGCTAAAAAATTAAATTAAAAAAGTAGTCTCAAGGACAGTTGCTTTAATGGGACCTGTGGGTGATTAGTAGTAATTGGTCCCTGCTCTCGGGAAGGCTAAACACACATGGAGCATGCATGCCATGCACTAATGGAGATGAAGAATTGAAGAGTGAATGTTGTGCCAGCAAATGGAAAGCCTGTGGGCGGGCTTCATGCCCTTTTCTAACTACAACAGCATCTTGCTAGTGATACCCACGTGATAGCGCGTGCTATTGCAGTCTCGACCCTATGAACATTTTTCCTTCCAGGTTCTTTGGTATTTATTATTTTGATATTTCCATCTGTGTTTATCCACATTTATTCTTGTCTGATTTCATTTGTCTGTACCCCCAACCTTTTTTATAATATCAAATATTATAGTGGCAAGGAGACGTTTCCAACAATAGTTATATGAAAAATTAACATTGGTGCCTGGTTACTTATAATATTTCTATAACATATCAAGTAGTCACCTACATTACAAACATATATTTTCTTCCTATTGTCTTGTTAAGCAGACATCACAGTGTACAATGAACTTCTATAAAATTTATATCCAATTGCATCCGAAGCACTTTAAATGTATTTATGTGAAAATTGCTTGATTGTGTGCACTTGAAACACACGTCCTAAAGCCGTGGTAATTAATCTTCAAGGTAAATTGACATTTTGGTAAGGTAATCGAAATAATGATTTTGCATTTTTGTCTGTATTTATAAGTAAATACAGGGAGGGGGCAGATTGATTTCCATCTGTGTTTATGTGTAAAAACTGGAAAACTTGGAACTTTGTTATTATATTCTTGTTTGGGTAATTACTCTACAGACCAGTTTCCCTGCTTCTGTCTACATTTCTAAAAACATTTTGGGATAGATTCACAAAAGCATTTATGAATAAGGATCTTAGGGGCATATTTAGGAGCCACTAGCGCCATTCCAACGCCACAGTAGCATCATTTTTTGATGCTGTTGTGGTGTTAGAAGGGCAAAAACACTGTGCCATATTTACAAAGTGGTGCATTGCATGCATTGTGCCACTTTGTAACCCTTTGTGCTGCATTATGCCTGCGCCAGGCATAATGTATGCGAAGGGGACATTCCCCCATTAGGGGGGGGGCAAAAAAATGGCACGAGGAAATCTAAGAGATTTCCTTGTGCCATTTTTTGGCACTTTTAACCTGATAGGTGCGGGCGTCGGCCACTGGCCGACGCCCACACACCCTCCCTGGTGCGGGTCACGACCAAAGGTTTTTTTTTTTAAACCCCCCCGGGAGACACGGAAGCTTCCGTGTCTCCCCCCGCCCCCCCACCCGCCCCTTTGTGACGTCAGCGCGCCTCGCGGCGCGCTGACGTTGCAAAGGTGTTTTCCCCATCAAAGCAGGAAGCAGCCTTGCGGCCGCTTCCTGCTTTGATGGGGAAAACGGCCTTTCTCACGTTCGGGAAGGCCTCGTAAGAAAGGGGAGTGTCTCCCCTTTCTTACGAGGCCTTCCTGAAAGTGTTTCCTGGCCCCCGATCGCAGCTGTGCTGCGATCGGGGGCCAGGAAACACTTTCAGGTTTCCTGTGCTGCGATCGGGGGCCAGGAAACACTTTCAGGAAGGCCTCGTAAGAAAGGGGAGACACTCCCCTTTCTTACGAGGCCTTCCTGAAAGTGTTTCCTGGCCCCCCGGTCGCAGCTGTGCTGCGATCGGGGGCCAGGAAACACTTTCAGGTTTCCTGGCCCCCCGATCGCAGCACAGCTGCGATCGGGGGGCCAGGAAACACTTTGAAAAGGCCTCGTAAGAAAGGGGAGACTCTCCCCTTTCTTACGAGGCCTTCTCAAACTGTTTCTGGCCCCCGATCGCAGCTGTGCTGCGATCGGGGGCCAGAAACAGTTTGAGAAGGCCTCGTAAGAAAGGGGGAGAGTCTCCCCTTTCTTACGAGGCCTTCTCAAAGTGTTTCCTGGCCCCCGATCGCAGCACAGCTGCGATCGGGGGCCAGGAAACACCACTAGACGCCAGGGATTTCACTTTGGGGGGCGGCCCCCTCGGAAAACGGGCCGCCCCCCCCCCGGGGGCATAATTAATAAAAATAAAAAAAGGTAGGTTGCTCCCCCAGGGGATTTTTTTTTTTTTTTTTTTTTAAATAATGAAAAAAAAAAAAAAAATGACAGGGGGTCGCCCATCGGCAGGGTGACCCCCTGTGGGGGCATTTTTTTTTTTAGATGTTGTAGGGTTTCCCTGGGGGCCATTTTGGCCCCCAAGGAAACTATACAACAACTAAAAAAAATAGATCTATATATAGATCTATATTTATATATCTATGTAGATAGATATATCTATGTACATGGATATATCTATAGATATATCTATGTACATAGATATATATATATATATAGAGGTAGATCTATATATACCAAAGAGATTTATAAAGTGTGCTACTCACCTGTGAGGGTCTCAAGGCGCTTGGGGGGGGGCGGGGGGAGGGAAAGGGGCTGGGAGGTTCACTGTTCGAAAAGCCAGGTTTTGAGGCCCTTCCTGAAAAGAAGTAGGTTTTGGGTCTTGCGAAGGTGGGTTGTGAGGGCGTTCCAGGTTTTGGGTGCAAGGTAGGAGAAGGATCTGCCCCCGGTGGTGGTGTGTTTGATGCGGGGGACAGAGGCGAGAGAGAGGTCAGCTGAGCGGACGTTTCGTGTGGGGGTGTGGAAGGTGACTCTCGTTGAGGTAGGCAGGGCCTGTGTTGTGGAGTGATTTGTGTGCGAGGATGAGGATCTTGAAGGTGATCCTTTTGTCAATGGGGAGCCAGTGGAGGGATTTGAGGTGTGGAGAGATGTGTTCGTGTCGGCGGAGGTCGAGGATGAGTCGTGCTGCTGAGTTCTAGATGCGTGTAGTTTGCGCTTGAGTTTTAGAGTGGTGCCGGCGTAGAGGGCGTTTCCGTAATCAAGCCTGCTGCTGATGTGTGCGTGAGTGACAGTTTTTCTGGTCTCTGTGGGGATCCATTTGAATGTTTTTCAGTATACGGAGTGTGTTGAAGCATGAGGAGGTGAGAGCGTTGATTTGTTGGGTCATCGAGAGGGAGGAGTCTAGGATGATGCTGAGGTTGCGTGCGTGGTTGGCGGGGGTGGGTGCAGGGCCTAGCGTGGTGGGCCACCATGAGGGGTCCCAGGTGTTTTTGTGTGGGCCAAAGAGGATTATTTCGGTTTTGCTTGAGTTGAGTTTCAGGTGATTGGCTGTCATATATATATCACTTTTGTCAATATGTGTGTGGTTTCCCTGGGGGGAAAAGGGTCCGACTTGTCTAGTGGCAGTTTTAGTGCCATAAAGAAGCGCAGAAGGTTTATATGCCTACTGCAAAGAGCAAATCTGTATTTTATGTAAATAGCTGAGTACATTAGCAAAGTCTATGGAGAGATGAAGGGCACTTTTGCTGGGTGGTAATGAGGGAATCCGAGGAGGAGGGAGTGGGAGCACCAATAATGATTGTTGGACTGGGCGCAGGAGGTGCTAAAGACTGTGACGAATGGTATGTGACAAGGTGTTTTTTGAGTGTCTTGAAAGTACGTGCTGATTGAGGGAAGAAGCGCAGGTAAGGTGGCCTCTACTGTTGCACGTATCTCACACACCATCGATTTTGTGACTGTCTACGTAGGCTAGTGTTTTAGAGCAACAGTTTAGCCAATAGCAGAGATGGCATCTTGATGGATGACTGCTGCCTACACTCGGGTTATAGAGGACCGCTCTGACATAGGATCAGAGACTGAGACATCAGATACTGAGACAGCATCTGAGGGATAGGACAATGGCGCAGACTCTGGGAGTGATTTTTCAGTCAGAGGAGTCCCATTCGATAACTCCTCTTCCAGTACATTATGAGGGAGGTGATGAGGACAGTCCTGCTGTCCCTTCGCAAGCTGTTTGTGCAACTGGGTAATAGTGGGTTAGGTCAACCCAGAGAGCAGGTGAATGTGGCGGCAAGCAGAGAGAGAGTGCTCTCTTGGGAGCTCCCCAATTTAGTTCAGCCCCAAATTCCACCACCCAAATCATATTGTGGAGACATCAAAATTATCCATGGCAAAACAAACTGGTTTTGTAAGGCAGGCACCTGTGTTTTTGGTCCTGGATTCGGCGGCCATATAGAGAAACACACTAAACCCAAACATTTCTGGAAACTAGACATTCGGGGGAGTCCACAGAGGTGTGACTTGTGTGGCTTCCCCAAAG